>NW_024412572.1:2366871-2630875 GCF_014898765.1 Herpailurus yagouaroundi
TTCTTTTCTTTTCTTTTCTTTTCTTTTCTTTTCTTTTCTTTTCTTTTCTTTTCTCTTTTCTTTTCTTTTCTTTTTTTCTGTCTCTTTGATCTAACAGTAATAGAGAGAGGTATGTTGTCATCTCCCCCATGATGGTGAATTTGTCAGTCTCTTCCTGAGTTCTAAACCAATTTTTTTAAAGTAGGCTTAATGCCCAGCATGGAGTCCAATGTGGGGCTTGAACTCACAACCCTGAGATCAAGACCTGAGCTGAGATCAAGAGTTGGAAGCATAGTCAACTGAGCCACCAGGTGCCCCCAATCTCTCCCTGAGTTCTATGAATTTTTTGTTTTATATATCCTGGGTCTATTTTATTATTTTGTTAGGTTAGTGATAATCATATCTTCTTAATAAATTGAACTTTTTATCATTATTTAATCTCATTCTCTATCTGTAATAGTACTTTTTTTCAAAAGTCCATTTTGTCTGATATTAATACAGCCATCCCAACTTCAACTATTTCCATGTGCTTAATTTTAGGTTGCCTCTCATAAACATCATAGAATTATGTGGTATCCAGCTTCCAAGATAGACTCCTATGAGTCTTGCCCCAGTATTCACACCCCTGATATATCTACTCCAACACTAAAAAGGGCTGACCTGTGGAAAATATTGTGGAAATAACAAAGTTGGACTCCCAATGTTAGGTCATAAAAGACAGTGTGTCTTTCATTTTGCTTTCTCTTGGATCACTTGAACTGGCAGAAGCCAATCACAATACCATGAGTACATTTAAATATCGCTATGGAGAGGTTAACACAACAAGGCACTAGGATCTCCTGACAACAAACAGCACCAACTTACCAGCCTTGTGGGTGAGCCATCTGGGAAGCAGACTCTCCAGCCCTAGTCAAGCCTTCAGATGACTGGGGTCCTGGCCGGCTAGCCAAATGCAGAGGAATATTTCTTAGCATCCACAAAGAGATATGGTTTCTTGTTTTCTTGAAACTCAGCTTTCTTGTTGTATCTTATTTTTTTCACTTTGATAGAGAAATGACTACAAAGAAATGTTTCTATACTCTATACACAATGACAAGGCACTTGGTATGCAAAAAATGGCAACTGGATTGGGGCTTTATTGTTGGAGACATGATAGCATGTGGAAGGGACTGGAAAGTGGGAGGGATCACACCTATCTAGAGTACACCATCCTTTCCAGCTGATTTTTCCTTTATGAGAATGTGGCCCTGTGATGTAAGATGAGCCAGTCTTCCAAGTGATGCCAGAAATCCATATCTTTTAGCATAAAGGATCCTGAATTTTTAATATTGGCTCAAGATTTAGAAATGCATACAGAAGTGAAGCACACCCACACACAGAATCATGTGCACAAATGGCTGATACTTTGGGACTTTGGGGCAGGTGAGGGCCAGGGACTTTTAAGCACTTTCTCAAGGCCGGGTACTAAGCAGGTGGAGACTCTGACGCTGAAGCTTCTTCCGTTTCTGAGATTCTGTGATTAAATATATGCAGCTTTTCATTCAAATCAAGGTGATTTGATCTCACTGTTTGCTTGCCCCAAGGGCAGTTCCTAAGTGTATGTGGCCTTTGCTTTGAGCAAGAGGCTCCATTCTCCGTGAATGACTTCAAGGAGATGGGGGCAGCTTGTTCAAGGCCCATAGTTGAGGACGCATTAAGTTTTCCATGCAAATTATAGCAGGTAATTCAGTTTCACAGAAAGGGAGAGAGGTTGAAAACTTAGGAGGACAGAAGAATTTGGGGAAGCAAAAAGAGATACCTGTTTTTTTCCTAAATCAACAAAGGCTTTGTAGTATGGGAGAAGCCATTTCATGCAGATAATGATTATGTTACAGGAAGCTGAAAAGATAAGAGGCAAGTTCCCATGGTGTGTGAATGTGGGCATAAAAGCCTCCGGTGAGAGGGCGTGGCCTGGTTTGCAGAGCCATTTTCTGGGTCTCCAAGCACATGCCTGGACCTGTAGACTAACTGAATTAAAAGCAGGGAGTGCTTGGTCCAGCCAAATCATCCTATCCCAAAGCTCTTTCCTACCAGTGAAGTCTCAGCTGAGGGGATTCTAACCAGTGCTTCATAGTCAACCGGAGAGGCCTTAGCCAGAGATTCTGGGGCCCATCAGCGCAGTCTGCCCTTTGGGAGAGTCCTGGGGAAAGTGCCCAGCCCTAAGACTTCCTCCACCTGTGAAACCTGATGCCTCTGTTTTTGGATTTGAGGGCTGAGCCAGCAGGAAGTCTCCGCTTGGACTAGACAGAGGGGAAGGCAGTGATGGTATCTGGCTGAGAGCACTGGACCAAGAGTCAGAGGGCAAGGGGTGAACAGGGACTTTTCCTCTCCCTCGCTGTGTGGCTAGTGGCAAGTCACTTTACTGGGCGTTTACTTCCTCATCTGCAAACTGGGAACAACACCGCCTGTTCTTGCTAACTCACGGTGGTGGTAGAAGGCTCTGAGGAGGTCGTGTCCGTGAAGGTATCCTGAAAACTAACAAGCAGCACAGAAAGGATTCATGTTGTATCCAGCACATTTATACCTCTCCAGCCCTATCACCTACCATGTTTCCGCCTGTGTTCTGTGTTCCAGTCACGCAAACCATCTTTCAGTTTCTTTGCAGGCAACTCCCTTCTGCCACTGGGCCTTTGCACCTGCTTGTTCCGTGGCCTGAAGTGTTTCTTGGCTTGGTTTTTCCCTTACTCGTCACATAGAACTCAGCTCAGTTGGCAACCCCTCCATCCTCCGCCCCCATCAGTGTAGGTTGGAACCCTCTCTTACACGTGTGCCTCCACAGCATCACTATCTTACTGACATAGCTCTTATCCCTGTTTGCAGTTCTAATTTGTATAGATTTATGTCAGTTCTTGTCACTAGACCATAAGCTCCATGAGGTCAGGGAATGACGTGTTTTTGCTCATCTTTGTATTCCCAGAGCCTAGCCCAGATCCCAAACAAATATTGGTAACTGTAGAGTATGTTGAAGAGTGTGGGTAGCAGGGATTCTGGATATAGGAGCCTGGGTTAGGAATCTTCATAAAGAGGAACAGTCAGGAGAGTCTCCTCTCTGAATAAGCTCCGTGTTAGCACTTTTCTTCCACTTCCTTTATGCCAAGCTGTGCCCCACTTTGTGAAGACGTGTTGCCCGTATATATTGTATATATCAGAAGATGGCAACTAATTGTTCACGGTAAGCAAGGAATGCCTCTGTGTCCATCAGGACAGGCAAGTACCTCTGGGTCCAGAGAACAGCCCGCTGGAGCAAGAAGTGGGTTTCAGAACAAGGAGAACAAAATCTGTTAGTAGATGCCACTCTGTCTGGAACACTGCTTGGGAGACTTGAATTATTAATAAAAATTCTAGGAAGTCTGCTAGCTTTTCAGGAACCTTGATCCAATTAAGGGAAGATAAATTCCAAATATACTTCCAAGCACCATTATTATTATTTTTTTCATTTTGAAAGCCTCATATTGATGTACAATATTCATAATGAAAATACACAGATCCTAAGTACCCAGTTCAGTACTTTCTCACAAACTAGACACTCCCTGTCATCACCAGCACCCAGGCTCAGAAATTCCACATCACCGGCACCCCAGAAAGTCCTCTCATGCTGCTTTCCAGTCACTCCCCCCTCCTCCAAGGGGAAACACTCTCCTGACTTCTAATAGCTTACATTTGTTCTGCCAATTTTTGTGTTCTATGTAAATGGCATATCCAGTAAGTACTTTACTGAATCTGGCTCCTTTCACTCAACATTATACTTTTGAAATTCATCCACATTGTTGTGTGTGGTTGGGGATATTTCTCACTGCTATATAATAACCCATCGCGTGAACATAGCACAATTGTGTTTATCCGTTCTGCTGTTGATGGGCATTCGGGTTGTTTCCAATTTGGGGCTATTACAAATAGAGGCATTGATAAGTTTGATTCACTCTAAAGAGGTATTAAAAGGTAAATCAAGCTGCTTTTCACTGTGCTTGTTTCGCAGTTTTGTTTTCAAAATTGTTTTCTAGGGAAGTGAAAATCTGGGTGAAGAAAGAGCATATCCCTTTTCCTCAGAATTCACAGGTGACTTCTCCTTTCTCCTTCTCTCTTCTGAAACTTTACTTTGTAAGCTGAATTCTCCATGACTTTCTGTGTTTGATTTCCCCCCTCACTTTTTTTAACACTAAAAAAGTGCAGAACATCTTAAAGACATTAGGTACTATCATAAGCCTATTGTGAAAAAACTGGAAAATACAGAGAAGTTTAAAGAAGAAAATGACAACCTCCTGCCATCCAGAGATAAGTGTAAATATGTTAGCATATTTTTAAAAAAGATTTTACTTTTTATTTTAAAAAAAAATTTTTTTTTCAACGTTTATTTATTTTTGGGACAGAGAGAGACAGAGCATGAACGGGGGAGGGGCAGAGAGAGAAGGAGACACAGAATCGGAAACAGGCTCCAGGCTCCGAGCCATCAGCCCAGAGCCTGACGCGGGGCTCGAACTCACGGACCGCGAGATCGTGACCTGGCTGAAGTCGGACGCTTAACCGACTGCGCCACCCAGGCGCCCCAAGATTTTACTTTTTAAAAAAAATTTTTTTTTTTTAGTGTTTATTTATTTTTGAGAGACAGGGAGAGACAGCATGAGCTGGAGAGGGCAGAGAGAGAGAGAGGGAGACCCAGAATATGAAGCAGGCTCCAGGCTCTGAGCTGTCAGCCCAGAGCCCGATGTGGGGCTCGAACTCACAGACCACGAGATCATGACCTGAGCCGAAGTCGGATGCTCAACCGACTGAGCCACCCAGGCGCCCCAAAAAAAGATTTTACTTTTAAGTAATCTCAGCACCCAGTGTGGGGCTTGAACCCATGACCCCAAGATCAAGAGTCTCCTACTCTACTGACTGAGCCAGCCAGGAGCACACTCTGTGTTAGCCTATCTCTTTAGTGTTTTTTTCTCCATACGTTTTACATAGTTGCAATTACATGGAATATGCATATTCATCTGTCCTGTCACTTAAAGATTATTCCACAAACATTTCCCCATGTCATCTGTAACTGTTCTTCAACACAGTTTTTCCCAGCTACGTGATAATTCATCCCATGTGCGTGCCAAAAGTTATTCGGCTAATCTTCTAAACCGGGACGTGTAGGATGCTTACACTTCCATTTTGACAATTAGAAACAATGCTGCAGTGACTATCTTGGATGCAGATCTTTGCCCTCATTGTAGGTAGTTTCCTTCAGTTAATTCCTAGAAGTGGACTTAACTGGATCAAGAGTTGAACACGTTACAGGAGTCTGATACATCATGTGTTCCCAAGTTGCCATATTTATACTCCCACTAGTTTGAAGAGCTGAGAGCACGAAAGAACACATTCCATTGCATCTTTACATTCTTTGCATATCGCTTCATATGGAGTATCTTCATATGTTTGGTTTGAGGTATTTTAAAATTTCTCTTCTGATTTATTTTTTGACCTCCAAGTTATTTGGAAGTATGCTTTGAAATTTCCAAATATATGAGGATTAAAAACATTTTTTAAATTGACTTTTCAATGTAAATTGTAGTGTGCTCAGAGAATATGGAGTGCATGTTACCTATTTATTCTCTGAAATGTGCCAGAAATTGTGCATAATTAATTTTTGTTTTTGTTTTTTTTTGTTTTTTTTTGTTTTTTAAATTTTTTTTCAACGTTTTTATTTATTTTTGGGACAGAGAGAGACAGAGCATGAACGGGGGAGGGGCAGAGAGAGAGGGAGACACAGAATCGGAAACAGGCTCCAGGCTCCGAGCCATCAGCCCAGAGCCTGACGCGGGGTTCGAACTCACGGACCGCGAGATCGTGACCTGGCTGAAGTCGGACGCTTAACCAACTGCGCCACCCAGGTGCCCCCCATAATTAATTTTTGTAAATGTTGGGATGACTAACCATCTCTGTTTGGGACTGAGGGGTTCCTGGGATGAAGGACTTTCAGTGCTAAACTCAGGAGACTCCTGGTCAAACAGGACTGTTATCTTCTGTGTACCTGAGGATACTGTGGATTCTCCAATTATTGGTGCAAAGTTCCAAACAGATACATTAGATCAACCTTATATATTGTTTTTTAAAAACAATTTTTAGTTAAAATCTTTATTTTCAGAAAATTATAGATTCATGTGCAATTGTAAGCAGTAGTACAGAGAGATCCATTGCAATTCCCCTTAATGGTAACATCTTGCAAAACCATAGTAAAATATCACCTCCAGGAAACTGACATGGATGCAACCCACCCATTTTATTCAGAGTTCAGTAGTTTTACTTGTGTTCGTGTGTGTGTGTGTGTGTGTATTTAGTTCTGTACAATTTTATCACATGTAGGTTTGTGTCTCCACTACCATGTCAACATACGGCCATCACAACAAAGATCCCTCTCATTGCTCTTTTATAACCACAAGCACCTCCTTTTTGTTTTTTTAATTATTTTTTTATGTTTATTTTTGTTTTTGAGAGAGAAAAGGAGAGTTAGAGCACGAGCAGGGGAGGGGCAGAGAGAGAAAAAGGAGACACAGGATCCAAGCAGGCTCCAGGCTCTGAGCTGTCAGCACAGAGCCTGACGTGGGGCTTGAACCCATGGACCGTGAGATCATGATCTGGGCTGAAGTTGACGCTTAACTGACTGAGCCACCCAGGCGCCCCAAGCACCTCCTTTTTGTACCCCACCTCACAAACTCCTCTCTTCTGCCTCTAACTCTTGGCAACCACTAATGTGTTCTCCATTTCTGTAATTTTGTAATTTCAAGAGTGTTACATAAATGGAATCATACAGTATGTCAACTTTTGGGTTTTTTTTTTCACTTACATGTTGTATGTGTATCAGTGGTTTGTTCTTTCTTATTGCTGAGCAGTATTTCATAGGTGGATGGACCACCATTTGTTTAACTATTAACCCAATGAAGGACAACTGGGTTGTTTCCAGTTTTTGACTATTACAAATAAAGCTGTTACAAACATTCATGTACAGGATTTGGTATAACCTAATTTTCCATTTCTCCTGCCTAAATGCTCAAGAATGCAATGACTGGGTTTAACTGTTTAAAAAAATTCCTATTTTACCAGTTTGATCTGCTTGACCTATAGATATCTGAGAAAGGCTTTTAGGGGCGCCTGGGTGGCTCAGTCGGTTAAGTGTCTGACTTCGGGCTCAGGTCATGACCTCACAGTTCATGCGTTCAAGCTCTGTGTCAGGCTCTGCGCTGACAGCTCAGAGCCTGGAGCCTGCTTCAGATTCTGTGTTTCCCTCTCTTTCTCTCTGCCCCTCCCCTGCTTGTGCTGTCTCTCAAAAATAAATAAACATAAAAAAAAAAAAAGAAAGACTTTGAAATTGACTTAGTGACTTACGTATTTTAGAAGCTATCTTATAAGATGTCCACAATGTGAGAATTGTTATAACTTTCTGTCTGTAAAGCTAGAACCCCAGGGCCTGGGATAGTGGTTCTGGGTTCAGGAATCCTTTGGTGCTGTGTGGACCAGAAACTCCACCAGATGTACTGGTTTGCAACTCTCTAACTCTACAGCAATAATAACGTGGTGTCGTAGTTACCAAGAATGTGAGAGAATTAGTTTGAAGTTGTGCCCCTTTGACATTGGACCGCAGGCACGTCATGACCATGATGATGACTGTAGAGGAAGGAAGTGAGCATACTATTTCGCCCCCACAGATGTCCCTAGGAGACAGGAAGTAAAGGAGGATGGCTTCCCTGCAGGTGCTGGCAGTATATGCTGGAAGCTGGGAGCCTGGTTTGAAAAGTCTACTGTGTTTGTTCATTTGGCGTGAACTGCCCCAGAGGAAGTTCTCTAACCTGTGGAATTTGCACAGAAGAGATGCTCCAAATACACAAAGAAAAGGCAAATACGAGTCCTGCTAGGAAATCTTTCCTTCTGGAGGTTCTTTTGCATTTGTATTAGTTACACTCTGGAGAATTTACTGCAGGTAGGCAGAGGTCAACTCCGGCATTCCCCCTGCGTCTGGGCAGCATTCCCGGAAGTGCCTTCAACAGTCACACCTTCCCAGGTGTGCAATTCTGCTTAGCATCAGATCCAGGGATCCCACTTCCTTGAGCCCCATAGCACCCATTGTCCTCTTAACACTAATTTAACAAGGCTGCCTGGAGCAAGGGCTGTGCAGCTCTGCCTGTGTTAGTTTCCTATTGTTCTCGTACCAAATGATCACAAACTTAATGGCTTAAAACAACACAAATTTGTATCTACTAGCTTTGGAAGCCAGAAGTCTGAAATGGGTCAAAATCAAGGTGTCAGCAGAGCCGTGTTCCTTCTGTAGGTTCTAGGGGGGAGAATCTGTTCCTTGCCTACTCTGGCTTCCAGAGTCTGCCCACGTTCCTTGGCCCATGGCCCCCTACCACCCCAAACTCTGCATCTGCAATCACATCTCCTTCCCTGACTCTGACCCTACTGCCTCCTCACATAAGAACCCTTTGGATTAGATTGGACAATCCAGGATAGTCTCCCCATCTCAATTTTTAAATTTAATCGCATTTGCAAAGTCCCTTTTGTCAAAGGGTATCTGCTGGCTGTATCTGCTCAAGATCCAGGGCCCCGTTTAGGCCCTCATTGTGTATCTTCTGGAAGTGTCCATCAGCCACCTGATCGGTCTCCCTTTGTCTATTTGGCTCCTCTACAATCCATGGCCTCTGCAGCTACTGTGTCTTACCCAGAGGCTACTGGATCAACACAAACCCCTGACCCTGGCTCAAGGTTCTTGATAGATTGTCTTCCCATTTTTTCTTATCTCCTACAAGTCTCGTTTATTTGCTTTAACTACCAGCCTATTTTGTCACATATGTATTTTATTTTATTTATTTAAAAAAAATTTTTTTTTTCAACGTTTATTTATTTTTTTGGGGACAGAGAGAGACAGAGCATGAACGGGGCAGGGGCAGAGAGAGAGGGAGACACAGAATCGGAAACAGGCTCCAGGCTCCGAGCCATCAGCCCAGAGCCTGACGCGGGGCTCGAACTCACGGACCGCGAGATCGTGACCTGGCTGAAGTCGGACGCTTAACCGACTGCGCCACCCAGGCGCCCCAATGTCACATATGTATTTTAACATGCACAGAGTTTTCCTGCTTCTCTGCTATTACTTCTTTCTTTGCATCTGAAATGCCCTTTTCCCTCGTTTTTACCTGTTGAAATCCTGCTCGACCTTATCATCAAAGACCTTAAAATGTAGATGACCATTGATCCAGAACTTCCATAGGAATTTCAGGCAGTGGAATAATCCTGAGGGTTGCGCATAGATCCAGCTTCAAAGATGTTCACTGTAGCACTATTAATAAAAAGAAAAAGTAGAACCAACCTAAATAGATATCCAACTATATGGAACTGGTTTCATAAATCGTGGAATATCATGAAGAGAAACATTATTCAGTGTACAAAAGAAAAAAATACAAAAGTGTTAGTGAATCGAATATTTATGATATATTCAAAAGCAAAAACTCAGGTTATAAAACTATCTGTATAAAAAGATTTTATTTAAAAATTATATCTTAGTGGTGCCTCGGTGGCTCAATCGGTTAATCGTCCAACGTTGGCTCAGGTCATAATCTCACAGTTCCTGAGTTTGAGCCCCATGTTTGGGTTCTGTGCTGACAGCTCAGAGCCTGGAGCCTACTTTGGATTCTGTGTCCCCCTCTCTTTCTACTCCTCCCTGGCTCTTGTTGTCTCTCAAAAATAAACAAAAAAAGATTATATTTTGTATGTATATAATATATATATTTGAAAAGGAAAGTAAAATGCTTAAACTTTTTTTAAAAATTTTACATTTATTTATTTTTAAGTTGTTTTTAACATTTTAAATTTGTTTTTGAGAGACAGAGCATGAGTGGGAGAAGGGCAGAGAGAGGGGAGACACAGAATACAAAGCAGGCTCCAGGCTCTGAGCTGCCAGCACAGAGTCCGACATGGGCTTGAACCCATGAACTTGAGATCATGACCTGAGCCTATGTCAGACACTTTAACCAACTGAGCCACGCAGGCACCCCACGTTTATTTATTAAATTCAAATTAGTTAACATACAGTGTAGTATTGGTTTCAGGAGTAGAATTTAGTGATTCATCACTTACATACAACACCCAGTGATCATCCCAGCAAGTGCCCTCCTTAATGCCCATCACGCATTTAGCCCATCTGCCAACCCACTCCCCACTAGCAACCCTGTTTGTTCTCTGTATTTAAGAGTCTCTTCTGGTTTGCCTCCCTCTCCATTTATATCTTATTTTTCCTTCTCTTCCCCTATGATCATCTGTTGCATTTCTTAAATTCCACATATGAATGAAATAATATGATATTTGTCTTTTTCTGCCTGACTTATTTCACTTAGCATAATACCCTCTGGTTCCATCCATGTTGCTGCAAATGGCACGATTTCATTCTTTTTGATCACCCAGTAGTATTCCATTGTATATACCACATCTTGTTTACCCATTCGTTGTCGATAGACATTTGGGCTCTTTCCATATTTTGGCTATTGTCAATAGTGCTGCTATAAACATTGGGGTGCATGTGCCCCTGTGAATCAGTACTCCTGTATCCTTTGGATAAATACTTGGTAGTGCAATGGTTGGGTCGTAGGGTAGTTCTATTTTTAATTTTTTGAGGAAACTCCACACCGTGTTCCAGAGTGGCTACACCAGTTTGCAAAAGTGTTCCCCTCTTTCTGCATTCTTGCCAACATCTGTTGTTTCCTGAGTTGTTAATTTTAACATGCTAAACTACTGATGGTGGTTGTTTCTGTGTAATAGGATTATGGGCGATTTTTATTTTCTTATTTTTATTTGTCCATACTTTTGTCCATACTTTATAACCATATGCTGCTTTTATAATAATAAAAAAGTGATTAACGTTGTTAAAATATCACTCTACCCACTCTCCCCGGGTCAGTTCAAACTCCATCCATTCCTGCTAGGGAAGGTGTTGGTTGGCCATCATCCCCGACGAAGGTGAGTGCCCTTTCCTTTGACTCTCCATCACAGTTTGTAACCACTTAGTGTACTTCCTGTATTTTTATTTATGAAATTGCTCCAGAGCAACCTCTGGGAATAGAACTTCATCACTGCAGTGTAAGGCTGGCAGCTGCTCTCCTCCCTAGGGAGCACGGCCCGAGTGGGAGCACTCATACATCCCACACTGCACACCCCGTGGCAGGCAGCCAGCCAGGATGCAAGGCAGGGTGACTGGAGGTTAGTGGTTTGGTGGGTCACTTTTGCTAAGGGTCCTGCTCCTGTGTTTGGAGGTGGGGTGGAGTCTGGGAAGGCAGGCTGCTTTCCAAATTCCATTCCCATTCTCATGGAACTGGTGGTCTGATTAGGGAGATAAGGCATCAACATATCACGTTCATAAAAAAAAAAAATACAAAAATTGCCAACAGATATCTTGTGAATAGTATGAGGGGAGAGGAAGGAGAGGTCACACAGGTCATGGCAGAGGGACGTGCTCCGGACTGTTAAAACATCAAGCCAATGCGATTAGATCCCCAGGCTATATATAAGTGTATCTCAAACACTCACGCAGCTCAGGGCCATTGGTGAATGTCTACAGCTTTCATTTCATAGAGCGTGCTTTTATACACAAAGAACTTCATAGAATCCCAGGAAAGCCAACAACCTCAGTGGAAATACTAACTCAGAAAAGGCTCCCTGGACAATTTTCAAATTTATTAACTGATCAACTGGATTTAATATGTAAAATTAAAGTCACTGGGCTTATACTGGCAAATGTAAAACTTGGTGGCATGGTCTACGACTTGGGATTTCTGTAGGTAATGATTTTAGTGGCAAATGGCCCGATTCTAGGTGTGCTAAGAGGAGTCAGGGGTTGGAGGGCTGAGGGCTCCACAGCCTGCACCTGCAGCCCCGGGTGCTCCTCACACTGTGGCTGCTGTAACTTCCACCCCAATGCGCTTTATGCGGCCCTTTGTGTGGCCAATCAGGAGTCCCAGCTGCATTCATCGCTGTTCCCCTGTAGTTAGAGAAAATAGTCTTTTAAAAAAATGTTTATATAATTGAGAAAGGGAGAGAGAGTGTGTGTGAGTGGGGTAGGACCAGAGAGAGAGAGGGAGAAAGAGAATCCCAAGCAGGCTCCTCACTGTCAGTGCAGAGCCTGATGTGGGGCTTGATCTGATGAACCGTGAGATCATGACCTGAGCCAAAACCAAAAGCTGGACACTCAACCAAATAAGCCACCCAGGCGCCCTGGCACTGCCTATTTAGATATGACACTGGAATTTCTATTTTATCAGAGTATAACACTCTTGACTGAAATATTAAGACTATAATGGGGCACCTGGGTGGCTCTCTGCAAGGGAGGGATGTGGAGGATGATAGCAGAGAGGAGTGGGAGAAGAGGAAGGTCTTTCAGAGAATGGAACCAGTGAGCTAAGCACAGGAGGTGTCTGGGAGTGATGCTGGTGGGCAAGGAGCAGACATTCTGGGGTACACGGTGACGCCAGGGTTGACAGGTGCACAGCAGGGCCCAGGAGGCAGTTAAGTGCACTGACTATGGAGCATGAGGCCCCAGAAGGAGGGACCTACCGAAAAGGAAGAAGTAGGGGTTCTGGGACTCCCTCTGCTGCCTTCCTTTGGTGGCTTCTCTGTCCTTTGGCTGCTTCTGCCTTGCCTACACTGTCTTGGGGTTCAGGAGGGAGCAGCAGCATCCCGGGGAGTCAGAGGTCATGGAACCTGGACGTTGGGGGCCACTAGTCTTTAGAGGAGTTGTGTGGGCTTGGGAAAGAGGAAGTGCAAGGGGATGGGCTAAGATTTCAGAAACTTGACTTTGCTTTCTGAGCACATGGCACCCCTTGGATTCTTGTGTCACCTTGCCTTGAGGAAGGTTGCATTTAATTTGATTTAAAGCAAATGAAAGGATGTGGCATATCCCATGAATGCAAGTTTGTGGACTAAGGTTCGTAGTCCCCACAACAGATTTGAAGATTCAAGTTGAAAACTTTTGTAATATTTCTGGAAGGCTTATCCAAGAAACTCGTACCAGTATTGCTTCTGAGAGGGAAATTAGGGGGCCGGTAGGGTGACCAACTGTCCCAGTTTGCTGAGAACTGTCCCAGTTTTAGTAATGAAAACCCCATGTCCCCAAGAGTCCCTCAGTTCATAGCGAAGTAAGATCATTGTCATCCACCTGGGAGGAAGGGAGGTTTGACTTTTCATCGTGCACCCTTCTTAACACTTTCTGTTTTGTACTTTTACTTTGGATCTATGGAACCTAGCACCTCCTCGCCACCAAAAAAGCATTAAATGATTCCTCAAACTCTCGCACATAAAAAAAAAACAAACAAAAAAACCCTTCATAAATAAAGGTTAAAGGTACAGGAAGAACAGAGAAAAACATTTGCATACTAATGTGAGGAAAACGGAATAATATTCTTTCTTTTTAAATTTTTTTTTAATGTTTATAATTTATTCTTGAGAGAGTTAGAGAAACAGAGCACCGGGCGTGGGGGGCGGGGGGCGGTGGGCAGAGAGAGAGGGAGACACAGAATCTGAAACAGGCTCCAGGCTCTGAGCTGTCAGCACAGAGCCTGACACGGGCTCCAACCCATGAGCCATGAGATCATGACCTGAGCCGAAGTCGGACACTCAACTGACTGAGCCACCCAGGTGCCCCAATAATATTCTTAATCTATAAAGAGCTTAAACAAATAATCAAGAAAAGACAAACATCTCAGTTGAAAATGAGCTAAAGACACAAGAACTTCACAATAGAAGAGATACAAATGGAAATAGTAGAAAATATTTCCCAATAATGAAAGGAATGAATATTCAAACAATAATCGCATACCAGTATCTGCCAGTGAAGTTACCAAATAATAAAAAAGAATTGTCTTAGTTCAGGCTGCTGACTTAAAAAAAAATTTTTTTAGTGTTTATTTATTTTTAAGAGACATGGACAGAGTGTGAGCGGGAGGGGGACCAAGGGAGAGAGGGAGACACAGAATCTGAAGCAGGCTCTAGGCCCTGAGCTGTCAGCACAGAGTCTGATGTGGGGCTTGAACCCATGAACTGTGAGATCATAACCTGAGCCGAAGTCAGATGCTTAACCAACTGAGCTACCCAGGTGCCCCAAGGTGCTGGCTTTTTAATGGTATTTCGCTATTTAAAAAACCCCCACAGCCTGGGTGTCCTTAGCAACAGATATTATTTCTCATGGTTCTGGAGGCTGGAGGTCCAAGATCAGGGTGCCAAGAGATCCATTTCTTGGTGATGGTCTGCTTCTTGGCTTGCAGACAGTTGCTTTCTCACTGTGTCCTCACATGTCAGAGAGAGAAAACTCTCGTGTCTCTTCCTCTTCTTATTAGGGCGCTAATGCCATCATGGGCCCCACCCTCATGACCTCTAAGCCTAATTATTTCGGAAAGGCCCACCTCCTAATACCACCACATTGAGAGGGAGGGCTTCAACATATGAATTTTGGAGGACACACACATTCAGTTCACAATAATAATAAAATGCCCTGGGGGGCACCTGGGTGGCTCAGTCGGTTAAGTGTCCAACTTCAGCTCAGGGCACGATCTCACGGTTTGTGAGTTTGAGCCCTGCATCAGGCTCTGCACTGGCAGCTCAGAGCCTGGAGCCTGCTTCAGATTCTGTCTCCCTCTCTCTCTGCTCCTCTCTCACTCGCACTCTGTCTCTCTCTCTCAAAAATAAACAAACATTAAAAAAACGAAAACAAAAATAAAATGCTTTGAAAGTGTAGATTGGCATAATTCTTGGCAGAATGTATAAAAGTTTTAACAATTTTTGTGCCTTTGACCCAGTGATTTTTTTTTTTTTTTACTGCAAGGACTTTGTTTTAAGGCCATAGGCCACGTGCGCAAAAATGTGTGTGCAAGGATGCCAGTGACTCTGCTGCTTGTAAGGGCAAAACCATACGCCAAGGTCCCTGGCCTCAGGGCTTTACTTAAAAAAAATTTTTTTTTTTTTACATTTACTTATTTTTGATAGAGAGTGACAGAGCACAAGTGGGGCAGGGGCAGAGAGAGAAGGAGACACAGAATCCAAAGCAGGCTCCAGGCTTGGAGCTGTCAGCACAGAGCCTGACACAGGGCTTGAACTCACGTACCTTGAGATCATGACCTGAGTTGAAGCCACAGGCTTAACTGACTGAGCCACCCAGGCACCCCCAGGGCTTTACTTTTAAATGAAAATTTCAACCTTACAGAAAACTGAAGAGGATAATATAGTATAATAGTTACATAGATAATACAGCCAGATTGGTCCCATCTCAACATGTTTCCATATTTGCCTCATATTTTTGAAATGATGAAATAAATAAAGCATATACAAAGAGGAATACCCCTGTATGTACTGTTCTCTGGATTTCATCTTCTTTGATCCCCCTAGAAGCAGCCACTATCTTGAATTTACTGGTCATCACACCGTGCATGTGTATGTTTAGTCTATTGGCAATTAAACATATTTATAAGCAATAGTATACAGCTTTATTTTACATGGTCTTTAACTTTACAGAAATGCTAGCTCGCTGTAGAGACCCTCTGATACTTGCTTTTATTTCTTGCTCACCATTATTTTGGGGGAGTTATCCATGTTGGTACACAGAGCCCAGATTATTTTTTGACTGCTATTTGGCATTTCATAGGATGAATGTATCGCAAGTTATTTATGCACGCTGATGAAGTATATTTAGGTTGTTTACACGTTTTTGTGACTACATTCACTGTTGCAGGTAAACATTCTGTGCAAATTGCTTTGTGCACGTGGATGAAAATTTCTCCAGGGGGATATATCTAGAAGTACAATTGCTGGATCATGGGGAATTGCTGTTAAATGTAATAGCTATTTCCACATTTTTCTCCAAAGTGATACACCATTTGTCACAACAACAGCAAACAGGAATTCCAGTAGCCCCACATCCTTGCCAATCTGATGGGTAGATAACCAATTGTGGTATTATTTTGGATTTTCCTGATGACCAGTGGGGTTGAATTGTTTTTCATATGTTTACTGGCCAAATGGGTTTCTTCCTTTTCTGTGAATTGTCTTTCTGTATCACTTATCTATTGCAATGGGTTGTTTGTCCTTTTTTTTTTTTTTAACTTAAAAAAATTTACATACAGGGAGGGATTCCTGGGTGGCTCAGGCAGTTAAGCGTCCAACTTTGGCTCAGGTCATGATCTTGCAGTTTGTGGGTTTGAGCCTCACATTGGGCTCTGTGCTGACAGCTCAGAGCCTGGATGGAGCCTGCTTTGCATTCTGTGCCTCCCTCCCTCTCTGCCCCTTCCCTGCTCACGCTCTGTCTCTCTCAAAAATAAATAAACATTAAAAGAATTTGACATGTAAAATTATATTAGTTTCAAGTGTACAATATAATGATTTGATATTTATATATATTGTGAAGTGATCACCACAATACATCTAGTTGACGTCTGACACCACCCATAGTTACTTTGTTTTTTTTTTCCTGGTAATGAGAACTTTTAAAATCTACCCTCTCAGCAACTTTCATATGTATAATATAGTATTATTAACTATAATCACCATGTTGTACATTATATCCAATGACTTATTGATTTGATAACTGGAAGCTTGTATTTTTTTACCCCTTTCACCTCTGGCCACCACCAATTTATGAGCTTGCTTTTTAAATTTTGTTTTTCTTTTAGATTCCACATATCAGTGAAATCACATTGTATTTGTCTTTCTTTGACTGACTTATTTCACTTAGCATAATGCCTACAAGGTCCATCCATGTTGTCATGGATGAGATTTCCTTCTTTCTCATGGATGAGAAATATTCCTATAAATGTACATACTACCTCTTCTTTTTTTTTCTTTTTTTTTTTCTTTTAAATTTTTTTTCCACGTTTATTTATTTTTGGGACAGGGAGAGACAGAGCATGAACGGGGGAGGGTCAGAGAGAGAGGGAAACAGAGAAATGGAAACAGGCTCCAGGCTCTGAGCCATCAGCCCAGAGCCTGACGCGGGGCTCGAACTCACGGACCGCGAGATCGTGACCTGGCTGAAGTCGGACGCTTAATCGACTGCGCCACCCAGGCGCCCCTGTTCTTTATTCATTCATCCATTGATGGACACTTAAGTTGCTTCTATGTCGTGACTATTGTAAATAATGATGCAATGAATATGCATATATGTTTTTGAGCGAGTGTTTTCATTTCCCTCAAATAAATACCCAGAAGTGAGGTTGCTGGGTCACAGGGCAGTTCTATTTTTAAGTTTTTGAGGAAGCTCCCATAGTGGCTACACCAATTTACATTCCCACCAATAGCACACGAGGGTTCCCCTTTCTCCACATCCTCGCTGACGCTAGTTATTTCTTATCTTTTTCATACTAGCCACTGTTCATTTCCTACTGACAATTTTAAATTTCAAGTTGTCTGAACTATTCTTTTTTTTTTTAAAAAAATTTTTTTTTCAACGTTTATTTATTTTTGGGACAGAGAGAGACAGAGCATGAACGGGGGAGGGTCAGAGAGAGAGGGAGACACAGAATCGGAAACAGGCTCCAGGCTCCGAGCCATCAGCCCAGAGCCCGACGCGGGGCTCGAACTCCCGGACCGCGAGATCGTGACCTGGCTGAAGTCGGACGCTTAACCGACTGCGCCACCCAGGCGCCCCTGAACTATTCTTAATCTTTTGCTTTCCATATGGATTTTGATCAGATTGTCTAATTTCATGAAAAGTCTTGCTACATTTTGATTGGAGTTGCATTTAATTTATAAAGTAATTTGAGGATAATTGGTATGTTTACATTAGTGTGGTTTAGTATGTATGAACACAGTGTACCTTCCTATTATGTTTTTTTATGTCTTGTAACAAAATTTATGATTTTCTGCATAATGGTATTATACAGATTTTATCCTTTTTTAAATAACAGTATCCCTCTTTTTATTTCTGATATTGTTTGCCTTTGTTTTCTTTCCATTGTTTTTTCTTTTCTTTTTAAGTTTATTTTTTTTAGTAACCTCTACACCCAGCTATGGGTCTTGAACTCATGACCTCAAGATCAAGAGTCATGTGCTCTTTCCGACTGAGTCAGCCAGGAGCCCTTGGAATTCATTCTTAAGTGCCTTACAGTATTTCTTTCACTGACAGAGTCACTTTAAAGATTGCATTTTATAATTATACAGGAACATAATAGATTTTGAAAATTCATCTTGTTTTAGCAAACTGCTGAATTCTTAATAAGATTCTTTTATGTCAATTCTCTGAAATTTTTCTATACCGATAGTCTTATCTTCAAATAACTATTTTGCTTTTCCCCATCAAAGTTACATATATGTCCTCGTGTTTTGCCACTGTACTGGCCTGAATGTCTGATTCAATGTTGACTAGCAGTGATGATACGGGACATCTTTGTCTAACAGTTTTTAAAGGGAAAGTGGCTTATAATTTACTGTAATTGTGAAGTTTGTGCTCTTTCTTAGGTCAAGAACATTCCTTTATTTTAGTGGCTAATGTTTTGTTTGCTTGCTTTCCTTAAGTGAATGTGGTTTACTTTTACCTAAAGCCTTTTCACTTTGCCTTATAATTCGATAATTTTTAAAATACTTTTGGAGTTTATATCATGAAGTGCACATAAATCTATAATTATCTCTTCCTGGGGCGTTCATCTTTTCACCAACTTTTTATCCTCTTTATGTCTAAAGATGACCTTTATCCTATGTCTGTTTTGTCTGATGGTAGTATAACAATCTTTCTCTTGGTTACCATGACCTTTTGCTTTTTTTTCCCTGTGCAGTCTTGTGTCTTCATGTTTTAGGTCTGTCTCTTGAACGTTGCTGGATTGTGTGACTTTTTTTTTTTTTTTCAACGTTTATTTATTTTTGGGACAGAGAGAGACAGAGCATGAACGGGCGAGGGGCAGAGAGAGAGGGAGACACAGAATCGGAAACAGGCTCCAGGCTCTGAGCCATCAGCCCAGAGCCCGACGCGGGGCTCGAACTCCCGGACCGCGAGATCGTGACCTGGCTGAAGTCGGACGCTTAACTGACTGCGCCACCCAGGCGCCCCTGGATTGTGTGACTTTTAAAAGAAATCCAGTCTGAGAATCTTTCTTTTTACCGCTGATTAACAATGTTTAGATTAAAAAAAAATTTTTTTTTAAGTTTTGGGAGAGAGAGCAAGCAGCTGAGGGACAGAGAGAGGGAGAGAGAGAGAGAGAGAGAGAGAGAGAGAGAGAATCCCAAGCAGGCTCTGCACTGTCAGCATGGAGTCCAATGTGAGGCTTGAACTCATGAATTGTGAGATCTTGACCTGAGCTAAAACCGAGAGTTGAACACTTAACTGACTGAGCCACCCAGGCACCCCACCAATATTTGGATTTTTGTGTGCTTTAAAAAAAATTGTTTCTTCAATGTTTATTTATTTTGAGAGATAGAGAGATAGAGAGATAGAGAGCCAGAGCCAGAGCAGGGGAGGGGCCGAGAGAGAGGGAGACACAGAATCTGAAGCAGGCTCCAGGCTCTGGGCTGTCAGCACAAGAGCCTGACATGGGGCTCCAACTCATGAACCAGGAGATCATGACCTGAGCTGAAGTCAGAGGTTCAACTGACTGAGCCACCCAGTTACCCCTGTGTGCGATCTTAATTCGCTATTTGCTTAAACGCTATTTGCTCTGCTCTTTTCATGTTTTTTATTTATTTATTTTTTTTCTAGGTCAATCTAGTTTTATTTATTTCTTGTTTTTCCTCGTTGGTTTGGAAAAGTACATTCAATTCTATTCTTTTAATAGCATTTTTTGAAATTTTGGTATTCATGGTAGATTTAACCAAGTCTACAGTTATTACGTCTTTCTTTCTCCTGAGCAATTCTAGGACATTAATATACTCTCATGCTCCTCACCTACTCCTCATCTTAGGTACTATTGCTGTCTGGTATTTTGGTTCTATCTTATTTTTTTTTTTTAACTCTCTAATTAATCATTGTGATTGTTATTATTTGTTTTAATTTTGTTTTAACGTTTATTCATTTTTGAGAGACAGAGCATGAGTGGGGGAAGAGCAGAGAGAGAGGGGGAGACATAGAATCTGAAGCAGGCTCCAGGATCTCACCGGTCAGCACAGAGCCCGATGCGGGGCTCAAAGTCACTGACTGAGCAACCCAGGAGTCCCTGATTGTTACTATTTTATGCAATCACTGCCTGCTCCTATTTGCCTCTGTATTTGCCAATTTCTTGGTTTGCCTTTTCTTCTGGAATATTCTTTCTGGGTTTAATTTCCTTCTTCCTGAAGTACTTTCTTTAGTAGTTCTCTCAGAAAAGACTCTTCTTTCTTTGTTTCTTTCTTTTTTTAAGTTTATTTATTTATGAATAAATATTACGAGAGATCACAAGCGGGGGAGGGGCTGAGAGAGAGGGAGACACAGAATCCGAAGCAGAATCCAGGCTCTGAGCTGTCAGCGCAGAGCCTGACCCGGGGCTGGAACCCAACAACCACAAGATGGTGACCTGAGCCAGAGCTGGATGCCACCAACTGAGCCATCCAGGTGCCCCTCCAAAAGGACTCTTCATGTTAAACACACTGTCATTTTTCTCAAAAGTGTCTCTACTTTCCCTTAACTCTGAAAGATAATTTAATTAGGCAGAATGCCTCTCCCATGCCCCTCTGAACTTTGTATGTTTCTTCTAGCCTGCCGGAGTCAGCACCATTGTGCCTGAGGATCAGAGTGTGGAGGAGTTAGTGCCCCTGGGGAGCAGCCCTTGACAATTAATCACCCGTGTAGGTTTAGAAATGCCCGTGCTCTCTTGACCCAAGAGTGGGTTAATTCTGAGCATGAGACTCACCCTTTCTCCAGACTTTCCTCACAGGATTAAGCTCAGATGCCCACGTGGCGGCTGTTTCAGAAACATCTTTTGCTGGCTGCTCTCCCTTCCCCATATCACGTCCCCACTTCCCTTCTGGTGTTTCCTGCTCTGCCAAATAAATGATCTGCACTAGAATTCTCAGGGCCTGCTTCTGGGGAGGCATGCAAGCGAAGGCACGGCATATAGACGTCTACATTGAAGGACAATCGCTCAGCATTTCTCTTTGGATTTTCTCATTCTGTTTCTTAACCCATCTCTCATTGTTCTCATCTCCTTATCTCTTTGAATAATTTCCTCAGCTCTATCTTCCAGCAGTTTGTTTTCTTGAGGAATGTCTTGTTTGTATTTGGAGTTTTCAATGAATTTACTATGTATTCTCATTTCTTAAAGTTCTTTTTCAAGCCTTCCTGTTCTTTTCTCATTATGTCTTTTTCTTTTGTGTTCTCAATTCCTGTTCTTTAGTCTATGATACCTTGAAACACTTTGGTTTTTTTCATCTCTACGTGATCACTTTATTATCTGAAGTTCTTAGAGGATCTAATCCTGCTTTCGGTTGTGACTGCCTATTCTTGCTCACGGTGGATTGTTTTATCAAGTGTTTTGACATTTGTGATTGTGAAGTGATCCCTTAGAGAACTTTATCTGTGGATATCAGATATCTGTGGATAACCTAGGAAGAAGGTTTATCTTTCTTATTTTTTTATTTATTAAAAGTTTTTTAAATGTTTGTTTATGTTTGAGAGAGAGAGACAGAGCATGAGCCGGAGAGGGGGCAGAGAGAGAGGGAGACACAGAATCCCAAGTAGGCTCCAAGTGTGCCGACAGCTCAGAGCCTGATGTGGGACTTGAATTCATGAACCATGAGATCATGACCTGAGCTGAAGCCGGACGCTTAAATGACTGAGCCACCTAGGCGCCCCAGAAGGTTTATCTTTTTAGTGTTTATTTATTTTTGAGAGAGAGAAAGAGAGAGAGAGAGAGTTCGAGCAGGGTATGTGCGGAGAGAGAGAGAGGAACACACAATCTGAAGCTGTCACCACAGAGCCTGACGTGGAGTTCGAACTCAGGAGCGGAGATGTCATGACCTGAGCCGAAGTTGATTGCTTAACCGACTGAGCCACTCAGGCTCCCCAGAAGGTTTAGCTTTTTAGATAGATTTTTTAAAATTTGTTTCTGCCAGGAGCCCCAGGTACTGGCCTAAAACTAACTTCTGTGTCAACTTCTCAACTTGGGAGTTCCTGGACCATGTGGTAATGTCAATTTGAACCTGAAACCTGCATGAGTGTAGGCCTATGGCTACAAATTCTAGAGAAAGACTTTACTTTTCCATCTCCAAAACCAATGGAGGTAGACAAACTCCTTATCTTCTATGTTGATGGCTGGAATTTTTCCTGGCCCACCCTTTGGAAGGGTTCTCTTCAAGTATCAGCTTCATGCAGGAGTCTTGTCCAGCTGTCTGGCTGGGTCAGGCCCAGAGCCTCACTTCCTGTTCTTGCAATGCCTGGCCTCAAGCCTGGAGTGTACGTGGACTCACTAAACCTGTGGGCTTGCGCCACTTCCTGCCCTTGGGGATCCTAGATCCTCGGAGGTGTTCATTATTTTGCTCCCAGTTTAGCTGTGCATTCAAAAAGCATTTGTCTTATTTACATGGCATTTACTTATTTATTTATTTATTTAAAAAGTTTATTTAATTATTTTGAGAGAGAGCTTGCGTGTGTGTGCACGGGGGAGGGGCAGAGAGAGCGAGAGAGGATTCCAAGCCTCCACGCGGTCAGTACAGAGCCCGATGTGGGGCTGGAACTCACGAACTGTGAGATCATGACCTGAGCCGAAATCAAGACACTGACGCTTAACTGACTGAGCCACCCAGGTGTCCCTAACACGGCATTTAATGATACTTCACAGTGGGCAGATTTTCAGGTATCAAGTAAAACAAAACAAAACAAAACAAAAAACAAGCTAGAAATGGAAATCCTTAAGTACCTTTGCTACTCTATCATACTAATTCTGCCTCTACTGCCGTTTTCTTTCTTGGGAACATTCGTCCTCCTCTCCTGGGTGCGAAAGGGAGTGGTAGAGCATGAGGTATGGGAAGTGGGGAAGCTGGGGACTAATGGTCTCCCAGAGTCTTAGGGCAAGTGGTAATGATCCACGAGAAGCAATGATGTGGGCTTCTTCACCTAAATCTGTCTTCGGCTGCCTGTCACCGTGCCTGGAACCCCACGATGAGAGAGTCATCTTCCTCCTCTATTTTATCAGCCACGTCTTTTAGCAGGAATGAGTTTAGCAGATGATGCAGAGAATTAGGCTCTTTGGAATGGGAAATTGGGAAGAACGACTGGGGTATACGTGTGCATGAGTGTGTGTATGTGCGTGGGGTATGTGTAGTGTGTGTGGTTTTGTGTATGTGTTTGGGGTAGGTAGTAAATGTGCTATGTGTGTGATGTGTGAGGGGTGAATGTGGTGTGTGTGGTGTTGGTGTGTGTGTGTGTATGTGTGTGTGTGTGTGTGTGTGTGTGATGTATGTGATGTGTGTGCATGTGTGGTGTAGGTGTGGTATGTGCGTGTGGTATGTGTGTGGTGTGTGTAGGATGTGTATGTTATGGTGTGTGTGATATACATATGTGTATCCACCTGTGTGGTGTGTGTGTGTGTAATATGTGTGTATGGTGGGGGTGTGAGTATATGTATGTGGTGTGTGTGCATGTGGGGTGTGTGTGTTGTATGTGAGGTGTATGTATGTGGTGCTTGGGGGTGTGGTGTGCGTGTATGTGTGGGGTGTGTGTAAGGTCGGGGAGGAGTCAGGCACCAGCGGTGGGAGGAAGAGTCCGTGGGGGAGGATTAGACTTAAACCGTCCTGGCCACCATTTTCCAAAAGCCTGGGCTTGTGTCCAGGCCCCTCATCCTTACCTTGTCCCTGGACACTAGCTGTGAGTCAAAGGGCCTGTTTTTGTCAGGGCCGGGACTGCATCATTCATACCTTAGCGTGGAGAGGAAGCATCATTCTCTTCTTTCTCCAAACACAGCCACCAATTTGGCTCACGTTGAGGTGTTTTTCCAAACTTCCCCGGTGTCTGGCCTTGGAAGCCGGATCCAGAAGCTGTGTTGATCAGGTCTGGATTCTTCCCTGGCCTGGGCCAGCCTGCCCTGGGCCGGCCAGCGTTCGTGGTCATCCCCTGTCTGTATGGAATCCTGTGTGTGGGCAGGATCGTGGTTGCGGTGTGGGGGGCGTGGGGAGGGCAAGGCAGCCCATTATGGCAGCTGGCCGAGGTCTCCCACCAAACTCTTCAGAGCCTTATCGGCTTGGAGGTATTTCTAATACCATTTCCGCTCATTGTTTCCTTCTGGTAATTAACGGGAGGTCAATGCCCTGCTGTGGCAGCTCACAGCTATTGTGGTGGGAAAGGAGGGGGGGCTGGTGGACGTCACAACTCGGCCTTTATCTCCCCCTGGCCACCGGGAGTGCGCAGCCCCTGGGTCACTTAACAGCAACAGTCCAGAGCTGCGAGCAGTCCCATTGGCCTCAGCTGCTGGGGAACATGGCCTAGGCCGGCGGCACCATCGTGCGGCACTGGGCTTCCTAAGGGACCTTGGAGATACCTGCGGCCCCCGCTTGCAGGGAAAGGTCTGGGCTTTTGGGAACAGGGCTGGCTCAATTGGGGGAGGAAGATCAGGACTGGGCCTTACCCTGGGGAACCGGGGTCCTCTGTCCCGGGGCTAGAAGGGATTGTTTGGAGGGAGCCAGGGACCTTCCTAAGGCCCACTCTCCACTTGTCCCTGGGGAGTCCTGTGGCTGCTTTTGTTCGTGGTGGTGCTACTGCTTGTACTACTTGACGAGGCAAGACTGGAAGGAGTTCTGCCCTCACCTCTGGGTGTATTCTGAGAGCAGCCTGACATACCTGTGTGTTGGGAGGTTTTAGAGGGTCACTCGTTCTGAGACCAAGACGTGGCCATATCTGATGTCATCCAAGTGTTACTTCCGCAGGTATATAACAGACTGGGTTTGTCTCTCTTGGGTTGGATGAGGCACCGAGTAGGAAAGGAGTCACCCCCAGTAAATCTCAGGTGATAAGAGTCTATACCTGTTTAACAAGAGGAGAGGGCTGTGGCGGGGGCTCTACGGGATTGGGGTGGGCTCTGAAGTCAGGGTCGATTCTCTCTTTCTGGAGGGGGGCACACGATGGGAGCCTTTCCTGGGCTCGGGCTACTGGACTCCTGTCCATTTAACAGCTCGGCCCAACACACATTGCCTGAGCAGGGGTATAGTGCCGGGGACTGACCTACAAATGTGGTTGTTGAGCATTCTCCACATCTGGGTGCCTGTGGTAGGAACAGAGCATAGGATAGCTTCTTCTCCCCAGCTTGCTGCCGAGCGTGGAAGGATTAAAAGGCAGGAGGGAATCAGGTACGCATGGGTTCCTAGCTGTTGCAGGAGTGCAGGGGAGTGAGAGGCCAGGCTGGCCTAGTTCCTCGCCTGCCTGGGCTCTGGGACTGCTGGTTGGGGAAGGATGCCTGGGGTCTGGCTCACAGTGATTGTTACTCTTGGGCCTGGGCCTGGCCAGGGGCTTTTTTGGGGACCAGTCTTCCATATTCAAGGGCAAACAGGGGCTGGGAAGGATCAATCTTTTCTCTTGCTTAAAAGAAACTGTTCTTCCCACTTCACACACGGACAGTAGTACATCCCAGCAATGATCTGTGAGGGCAGTGATCACCAGTCATTTCTCCTGCTTCTCTGCAGATGTTTCCTGCCAGACCTTCGAGAGTGCTGCTTGCTCTGGCCCTCACCTTGCCAGGTGGGTACTAAAGTGCTTCCATTCTTTACTCCTGCCTCAGGGTCTTTTGGAACAACTCCCTTCCAGGAATCAGCAGGTGCGTCTGGAGCTCACCTGTGTGCCAAGTCCCGTGTTAGGCTTGGATTGGGCCTGCCAGAGTCACTGGTTAATTCTTCCTGTGAAGGTTCTTCAGAGCCCCTTGCCCCTGACTTATATTCCTCAAGGAGCAGCTACCTGCAAATGCCTTCTCTGACTGGACAATTAAGAAGCACAGGGGTCACACAGAACAGTCTTCTATGATGTGGCTGCTGGATGGGGAAGAAGGAACCCAAGACTTGGACAGATGACTGGCTTTAGAAGGGATTGCAGAGGTCATCTAGTGGAATCTCCCATAGTACAGATGAAGAGACTGAGGGTCAGAGAAGAAAAATGAATGCTCCAAAGTCACATAAAGCAAAGGTCAGAGGTCAGTTCTCCTGGGTCCTAGACCACCACTCGCACTGGACTACAGTGCCTTGCTTCCCTTGCTGAGATACTGAGTCTGTGAATGGTGAGAGGGACCCTTTTCTGACTCTGGCTTGTCCCCACTTAGATCACTCAGGTCAGCAGAATCCAGCCTGTTGCTCACAGTTTAGTGTGGGGGAAAAAATGTATATTTTTCATACCCTCTACATCTTCCTACTAGATGGTTCCTGTGCCAGGGGATCCAGAAAACTTAAAAATTTACTATTGTGGTGCCCCACCTGACCACACACACACACACACACACACACACACACACACAGTGTGAAGGTGGTAAGAGGGTCTCCTGGGAAGAATTAGTTTATGGCCCTAAAGGAGTTAACAGTCCATAGATTCTGTGTGTTAGACACACCAGCTAATTTGTTTGAATGTAAACTGTTCAAGATATAGTAGATTAATGTAAAAGGTTGCTCATTACAACCTTTTAAAAAATTTGGAAAAATGCTAAGCACCTAATAATAGGGTTAATATTATTATAATGTATAAATGTATACATTTAGATGTGAAATATGCTATAGTCACTGCAAAACATGTTTTGCAAGGATACACAATGGCATGATAAATTCTTTACAATACATTGAGAAATAAACAGGTTATAAATAGTTTGTATGGGATGATCACAAATTTGTAGAAAACCTGTAATTATATATCCATATGCTGTGAAACAGAAGGATAAAACTAAAATGTTAAGTCCAGTTATCAAGGAATATTGGTTAATGATGATTTTACCTTCATTGAATTTTTTCTGTGTTCCCCAAATTTTCTCTGATAAAGCATGTATCACATTTTAAATTAGTAAGTAAATGTCATTAAAACAAATAGATATTCTGAGAAGCTGTTCCTCTGTTATTGCTGCGAGTCCTGGGTCATTTTTGAGGGCCAAAAGCAACACTTTTTTTTTTAAAGTGTTTATTTATTTTGGAGGGGGGGGGTGCAGAAAGAGAAGGAGAGAGAGAGAGAATCCTAAGGAGGCTCCGTGCTATCAGCACAGAGCCCGATATGGGGTTTGAACCCACTAACCATGAGATCACGACCTGAGCCGAAATCAAGACTTGGACATTTAACCGACTAAGCCATCCAAGCGCCCCCAAAAGCAACAGCTTTAGTCTTGCTTGGGATGGAAAATACTTCCCTACAGCCCAATTTTTATTAGGCACCAGGCTGCAGTGGCTGGATGGTCCCAGCTGTGCTCACCTGTAGTCTCTCCCTCCAGGGATCCTTTGTGCAAAAGAGACTGTTGGCAGATCGTCGATGGCTCGATGCAGCCTCTTTGGAGGTGACTTCATCAACACCTTTGATGAAAGCATGTACAGCTTTCTGGGAGACTGCAGTTACCTCCTGGCCGGGGACTGTCAGAAACACTCCTTCTCGCTTATTGGTGAGTCCAGGGCACTGAAGTGAGGGATTCAGAGCAGGTATCGGCTAAGTTCAACCCTACTGTGGGGCACTAGGGGCATTCTTCTGGCAGGGCCTGAGCTTGCAGATCCTCATGGAACCATGGATGGAAATGGCCTTCCATGACCAAGGGCTTCCCTTAGCCTGGCCCTGGGTCTCTCCCATCGGAGCCTGGTGGGATGAAGCAAATATTTTTCCAGTGGTCATGTCCATTGCTCTGGGTCCAGGCAGCACTCTGGGAGCTCCAAAGCATCAAAAGAAATGGTGAACCAGAAGATGCTTTGTAGTACACAGAGCCCCTAGAAAAAAGGGAGGGGTCATTGCTGTATTCTTGGTGGAATTCAGAGTACCTACCTGATGTTGAGCACCTCCTGTGTTCCTGGGAAAGTGCTGGTATGTGCCTGGGTTATCGCTGCACCCCACAGTGGCTCTGAGGTGTAGGTACAGGTGCCGAGCCCAAAGAGGTGGTCTGATCCTCCCAAGGGTTGACAGTAAAAGGAAGAGCTGGATTTTGATCCTGGGTTTGTCAGGATTCAGGAACTTCCCTCTGCACTAAGGAGAGATGGCACTCTCCAAGGCCAGGAGTGGGGCTGCAGGCAGTGATGGGGGATTGTGGTTTGGTGACCTTCACACTCTGAGAATGAATCAGATGTGTGCGATGTGTGAGTGAGGCTGCTACAAAACCTAGCAAAGACGGGGTCCATAGCCTCGGGGAGATGACACGACAATGGACAGATCCACATTGTTAAAACAAAATCTTTCATGACACTTGGTATAGGCAGTGAGGAAAGCTTTATTCAAGAGGGGCCACTGCAATGGGGGGGGGGTTGCAGTGGGGCAGAGACATGGGGCTCTACTTCTCCACTCCAAATATAACAAGGATGAGTGGGGACTTTCAGCTGGGTGGGGGTGGAGGGTCAGTGGATGGAAAATTACCAAGGGGAAACATCAAAGGTAACATCTGGTTAAGCCAACGTGACAGGGTTCTTGCTGAAGTCAGGCCAGGGTGATAAGTATTGATGGAGGGGCATGAGGAATTGGTCAGATATTGAGGCCAGGGGATTTTCGTTAAACTAACCCAGCAAGATTCTTGCTAAACTGAACCAATCAGACCGAGGACAGAGCCTAAGGTGGAGACCTGATGGAGAGGAGGGCTCAGAGGAGACTGATCCAGGTTTGGCCAAAGACAGTTTTTGGCAACACTCAGACCCTTGCCGAGATGCAGGCAGTAGGGCCCCCGGAGAGGTCACCCCACCGGTCTCCAGGGTCTCCCAGGTTGGATGCAGCCCTCAGTGCTCAATGTGGGGCGAGGCTGTTTGGGAGCTACATGAGCTGATAGCTGCCTTAATTATGAGGCTCCCCTGCTTCTTTGGCTGTCACCATCCACCTTGCCTCTGCTGGAAACCCTGTCACAGTGTGACTTCAGGGCAGTGAACTTCGCCAGACTGCCATTTGTCTTCCTCCTCTGTGAGCCACCCCCCCCCCCCCCAAGGGCAAGGACCAGGCCTTATGCATCTTTGTTTTCTGGTGCTTGGGTGACCGGGGTCTCTGGCAGCACTGAAGGTGAGGGAGGGGATGGGGATCCACAAAGCACGGGGCTCTGTTGTACCCAAGAGCCGATTTCGTGAAAAGCATGGCATGTGAGGAGCCCTGGGTGAGGAGTTTCGGTTGGGCAGAGAGGACAGGGCAGGGGATGTGTGCAGTGGGGATAGCCTAAACACAGGGAAGAGGCTGGAAGGAATGTATGTTCCTTCAGTGCAGCGTAGTGGGGAGGTCGGAGTGGCTGGTTCAGTAGTTCTCAAACTCCAACTTGCATCAGGATCTCCAGGAGGGCTGGTTAAAAACAGGCTGCTGGGCTCCATGCCCAGGCTTTTGGAGTCAGTGGATGTGGAGTGGGGCCTGAAAGGCCCATTTCTAACAAGTTCCTGGATGCTGCTGCTGCTGCTGCTGCTGCTGCTGCTGCTGGTTTGGGGACCAAATCTTGAGAAGCATGGGGCTGAGGAATAGTGGGAGGTGAGGCAGGAATGAGGCTGACAGACTGATGGGAGAGTTTGTTTCCGGAGTCAGTGAGGAGTTACTATAGAGGCTTGTGCAGTTTGAAGGATTAAGAAGGAATTTGCTACTTTGCCAAAACGGTCAGAAAGGGAGAAAGACAGGAGGCTGGGTGGTCTTGGCCATGATAACCAGGCAGGGGTGAAAAGGACCACAGACATCCCCAGGGCATGACAAATGGTGGAAGCCATTCTGAACACTGAACTTGGGGATCCCCTTTGCTTCAGAGGCAACAGCTGGGGAGTAACTTGGGAGAGCAGCTGCAGAGAAGAAGCACCCTGTCACCTTCTCTGGGAGGCTGAAGGCTGAGGACCTCCTGTCCAATGTTTACTTTAAGTGGGTTTCTCTACCTTAAAAATCACAGTGCATTTGCAACAACATGGATGGATCTTGAGGGATTATGCTAAATGAAATAAGCCAGACAGGGGCGCCTGGGTGGCGCAGTCGGTTAAGCGTCCGACTTCAGCCAGGTCACGATCTCGCGGTCCGTGAGTTCGAGCCCCGCGTCGGGCTCTGGGCTGATGGCTCAGAGCCTGGAGCCCGTTTCCGATTCTGTGTCTCCCTCTCTCTCTGCCCCTCCGCCGTTCATGCTCTGTCTCTCTCTGTCCCAAAAATAAATAAACGTTGAAAAAAAAAAAAAAGAAATAAGCCAGACAAAGACAAATACCGTGTGATCTCACTTTTATATAGAATCTAAAAAAGAAAAGAAAAACAAAACAAAACCCAAACTCTTAGAAAAAGAGATCAGATTTGTGGTTATCAGAGGTGGGTAAGGTACAAACTTCCATTTGTAAGATAGATCAGTCCAGGATTTGGGAAGTACAGTATGGTGACTAAGGTTAACACTGCTGTAGGGTATATTTGAAAGTCTCTAAGAGAACAGATCTTAAAGATTTTCATCACGAGGAAAAAACCGTTTCTCTCTCTTTTTCTTGTTTCTCAAAAAAAAAAAAAAGATCCATTGTGGATTCTTGTAACTCTGTAATAAAACCCAAAAGTTTTGGGGATAATATGTAAGATTTATTTTTTATTTTTTAAGTTAAACTTTTTATTTTGAGATTAGATTCACATGCAGTTGTAAAACACACACACACACACACACACACACACACACACACACACACAATCTGTGTACCCTTTACCCAGTATCCCGCAATTGGTAATATTGTACAAAATTATTCTCAAATATTACAACCATGAAATTGACATTGACATCATCTACTGATCTTTCTTTGTGTACTTAGTTCTTTGAAAAAATTCATGTTTTTATTTTATTTTTGAGAGAGAGAGAGAGACAGAGACAGAGAGACAGAGAGAGAGAGAGAGGGAGTTGGGGAGGGGCAGAGAGCGAGGGAGACATGGAATGTGAAGCAGGTTGTAGGCTTTGTGCCTGATGCGGCGCTTGAACTCATGGACCGTGAGATCATGACCTGAGCTGAAGTTGAATGTTTAACCAACTGAACCACCCAGACACCCATACCATTTTTTTAAGTAGGCTTTGCACCCAATGTGGGGCTTGAAGTCATGGCCCTGAGGTTAAGAGTCGCATGCTCTACCAACTGAGCCAGTCAGGCACCCCTTGTTCTATGCATCTTAAAAAAAAGTCGTGGTGGGGTTCCATACAGACGCCCTACTTGAGATGACTCTGGGATATCAGTGAGAATGGAGCAGGTTAGGAGTGACAGGAGAAAGATTTCAAAAGAAGACACAGTGACATCCTTTCCACTGTGTGGCTTTGGGCTTCAGGGGACTTTCCAGGGAGGGGGACCCTACGGAGACACTGGGAGTTGCTGTCTTGATTCCTGCTATAGACTCCCTACCCTCAAGGTAGATTTGTAAACAATGTGTAATGAAATCTTAGGACCAGGCACAGAGCTCATCTGGACTCAGGGAGGCAAGCAGCATGTTGGAAAAGTCCCCTTCCCCTACTTAAACCCACTCTAGACTCTTCCCTGCTAAGGGTAGGCCTTGAAGACAGGGAAACTCAGGCTGCCTGGGTGCCTCTGTGCAGTCACTGTCACCTCCTCCAGGAAGCCCCACCCTACCCCCCACTACTCTGGTCCTGTCCAGCTCTGGTCTCATCAACTTGTGGGGATTGGATGTTTTCCATCCTCTAGGACCAGGTGGCTCTGCTCCCAGCGCCCCTCTGCTCAGAAAATCAGAGCCCTTGTCTTGGCTCTTCCTCTTCAATGAGTGTCCTTAGGGAAGTGTGCAATGTCTCCCAGCCTCCATTTCCTTGTCTTCAAAATGGAGATACAGTGAAGATCAAGGGAGACAAATCATTTACAAGTGTGAAGTGTTACCCAAACCTTAGTGATTGAAAGCAGTCACCTTTAATACATGGTGGACACAGGAGCTGCTGGGCCCTTGGGACCGTTTCCGTCAAGGTCAGGGGAATATCGCTTGGGTTTGTGTCAGAGGCCTGGCCTTTCTGGCCATCCTTTCTGGGGTTTCAAGGGCCAAGGGGAAACTGCAGGGCTGTGTTAAGCCTCTGTTTCAAATATCTTGTTGGGACCCCCGCCCCCACCCTCACTGGGTCATTGTTCTTTTTTTTTTTTTTTAATGTTTAATTTAGTTTTGAGAAAACGTGAGTGAGGGAGGGGTGGAGAGAGAGGGGGACAGAGGATCTGAAGTGGGCTCTGTGCTTACAGCAGAGAGTCTGACGTGGGGCTCAAACTCATGAACTTGAGATCGTGACACGAGCTAATGTCGGACACTGCAACTGACTGAGCCACCCTGGCGCCCCCGGATCATGGTTATTATAACAACTTGTCAGATGTCAGTTTTCTGGCGGGTAATTGGCCTAAACCAGATTATGGGTTAATCATACTTTAACTGAGATTGGTTTAATTCCCACCCCGAATCATCAGAGAGAATGGGTGGCTACTTTTTTGTGTTTTTGGTGCTGGTGGCATGGGGAGCATTGGGAAGAGAGGCATAATCTGAGGAGGGTGGGCCTGGGGAGGGGTGAGTCAGTGCAGCTGCTTCAGGAGCCTGAGGCCCCAGGGTCTGTCCTGCACACTTGGACACAGCATCTCCAGTTTACATGTACATGCCAGCAACCTCATATACTCCTCTGCCCCATTGTTCTCCAATGACATCCTGTTTCCCTGCTTCGAAATCCCAAATTTCCATTCCTCTCCAGTGCCTGCGGACCTTGTTCACATCCTGGGTAAAGCTGTTTATGTCCAAGCGTGAAGCACCACCTGGTGCGAAGGGAAGGGCCCTTTCCTTGATCCTGGCTCTTGGTGGGGCAGGTCCGGGCAGGCCAAAGCTACCAGGGGTTTCCTAGCCCACCAGCACGAGGACCAGGGAGAGAGAACACTGGAGTCCTGGCGCCCCTCTGCTCAGAAAGGCTGCTTTTCCTAAGCCACCCTGCAGGGTCTGGTTCCCAAGCCAGCCCAGAGAGAGCCATAGAAAAACCAGACAACGTGCTGAGTCACTTACTCAGCAGGGGGGCCTTCGTTTCCACATCGGTAACTGGCGCTGTTACACCAGATCCCTGGTTTCTCAGTGTTTGGAAGATGATCACCTGCATCAGAATCACAGGAGTGGAGGTGGAGCGTCTGTTAGAAATGCATAGTTGGGGCGCCTGGGTGGCGCAGTCGGTTAAGCGTCCGACTTCAGCCAGGTCACGATCTCGCGGTCCGGGAGTTCGAGCCCCGCGTCAGGCTCTGGGCTGATGGCTCAGAGCCTGGAGCCTGTTTCCGATTCTGTGTCTCCCTCTCTCTCTGCCCCTCCCCCGTTCATGCTCTGTCTCTCTCTGTCCCAAAAATAAATAAATGTTGAAAAAAAAATTTTTTAGAAATGCATAGTAGTGAGCTCCACATTCTGAAGTCCGGGAAATCACCCAGACCTGATGCTGGCTCCAGCTGCCAGCCTGCTCCCCACTCCTTGTGGGGGAAGACTTACTCCCTCACCTAGTCCCTTGGTCACTGAGTTCAAGAGGCCAGATGAGAGACAGAGCCTCCCTGGGGAAGAGCTTGCATGGTTGGCTCTGGCCTCTTGGGGTGGACACCCCGCCCACCTTCCCCCAGCGGTTACAGGAAGTGTTAACGTGCACGTCTGTGGAATGTGGGAGACCCTTTTGGGCTCAATTTCCTAATAGCTGCACGTCATCAGATTCCCCCCTGAGTTCTGCAGGGAGGGAAGGAAGCAAATAAAACAAGCAAATAAAATCTAGAGTTCTCTTCTGCATCAGTGGCTAACTAAATCCAGAGCACTCAGATGCCCCGTTAGGCAGCTTTGTGTTTCCAAAGGAGATTTAGCCTTGGAGTTAGAAAACCTGTGTACAGGCTCTGCCTCTTGATGACAGGGTAAAGCAATTGTTCTCACCCAGGGTGATCCCCCCCCGGGGACATACGGCAGTGTCTGGAGACGTTTTGGATTGTAACAACTTGGAGGGAGATGCTACTGGCATCTAGTGAGTAGAGGTCAGGGATCCTGCTGATCACCCTACCATGTATCAGAAGGCCCCCACTACAAAGAAGTGTCTGGTCCCAAGTGTCATTATTGCTGGGGAGGACAGACCCTGTTGTAAACGTAGGCTTCAGTTTCTCTAACTCTAAAATGGAGTCAGTCTAGTTCAGTGTTTTTCAAACTGAGTTGTAACTATGGATTTAAAAATAATTTAATGAGTGTAACCAGTATTTAAAGAGATTACATGGAATAGGATAGAAAAACCTCAGAAAGTAGTCAGGGCGCCTGGCTCACGAGAAGGGCAAGTGGTGTGAAATGTGTGAGTGTGTGCATTCTGGGTCATGCAGTAAACTGTTTTTACTCTGCTTTCGGGGCAAAAGTGTTTTAAAGCCACCTGTTCTGACCATCCCCAAGAGCCTTCCCATTGTCCTACTGTGTGTTTTTTTCTGTGATGAAGTCTTCTCCAGGACACAGTTTCCAGAATCTCCTTGCTGCCCTGCTGCTTTGGGTGTGGAGTGACTGCTCTTAGGGCCTCCCTCGCCGTCCAGGGTCAGGAGTTGTGCAGACTCCTCACAGTTCAGTCCTCCCCAGGGCCCCTGGACAAGTGAAGGTCCTGGGCAGCCAGCCCCACCTTCCCTGAACAGGGTGCTGCCTCAACCAGTGCTCTGCTCAGCAGGTGGTGAAAGGTGCTCCCTGGCTTCCTTATGGTGATCCCAGCCCCTCAAATACTTAAACCAGCGCCTGGTCTGAGTCCTGACTCTCTCACCCCTCACTGGCTCTGTGATGATGGGCAAGTTACCCTGAGTGTAGCCATCTGGGTGGACCCAAGTCCCTCAGTCTGTGGGGGCAGGCTGCCTTCATCACTTACTTGCAAAGGGTTGGGGGTCCCATGTAGCCCCACACAGTGGGAGCCTTTCAACCTTACAGGGATGATGAGCTCTAGCTTTCCTATGGCACCTGGCCTCTGTGGAGCGAGCGACTGGGGGATTCTACATCCCTGAAAGCTCTAAAGAGTTGCAGATCTGCATCTGCAGGGCAGTGGCTCACCCCAAGCGGCCTGGTTGCATGCGAAGCATTCCCTACTCACCCTCCAGACACATGCTCCCTGCTCCCTGGTTGACTTATTCTCCTGAGCCCTTTTGAATCCCCATGAGAGGCAGGGGGACTCTGCAGAGGAGAGGCACAAAGGGACTCTTCTCGTTTCCAGGAGGGAGAGGTCTTTGGCTCAGAGGCAACATACTGGTTGAGTTACCCAGTGAAGGAGGTGTAGGAGCCCCCGTCCATCTGCTCTGTGACACTGGGCATGGGTGACAGGGAAAATTGTACTGATGAGGAGACAAGTTTCTGTGGTCATAAGGGAGCTGGAGCCCCTGACTTCTTGGGCTCATTGCCCACCATCTCCAGCAGGCAGGTGGTGACTGGAGGCTTGCCCTGTCCCATGGATTCAGCCCCAAGAACGGACCCTGGAAGGGAACTGGTTTTTGGTCCACTGCGCATGCCCAGGGGCATGCATGGTTCGGGGGGAGGGACTGACTGCCAACCGGAGGTTGTAGCGGGGCTATCCCATTTGCTTGTTTTCTCAACATTTTACTACGCAAATTTCCAAACGTTTAGAAACATTGAAAGAATAAGACAGTGAACGCCCGTATGCCCACCACTCGGATTCTACCATTAACGTTCGACTCTATTTGCTTGATCACTTCTCTGGGGGTTGTGTTTATTTTTCTTTGGCTAATTTCTTGCTGCCAGAATGTTTGCTTAACTGTTTAAAGATGTGCTTGCTGCGAAACTGCTCTAAGTGAAAATGCAGGGCAGGCAAGACTACCAGGACAAAAGCTCCTCAAGCTAACAGGACAAAAACCCTTTGATGTGGCTGGGATCTCATTTCCCTCCTGACAGTGTTGGTCTGGAGCTCTGCAGAATGCGGTTTGTGGTCTGTGGGTGGTCTGTGGGCCTTTCCTGGGCCCCCCATCCCCCCACCCTGAGCTGCTAACAGTGTACCATTCAGGAATCTATTCTTAGAACAGGCCAGTTATTTACATGTGACTCCCTCACGGAAATGTCACCAGAAAGAGTCTATTTTCTGGTTGGTGAGTGCGTGCGCGCGCATGCGTGTAATAGCTAATCGCGGTTCTCCAGCCTCTGGGTCTGGCCCAGGCCTCAGCTGAAATCCTCCGCCAAAGACTGTCAGTGGCCCAAGCCATGGCAGCAGCACCTCTTGCCAGCGTCTCCTGCACTTAGTTCCGCAGACATTCTTGCCTCCTCTTTTGCTGAGCGGCTGGAGCTCACGCTCTTCTAGGCGAGGGAATATTTCCTCATTTCCAAGGTTAACCTTTTCAGCTGGGTCCTTTGCTGCATTTCTGCAGGAGCCCTCAGGCACTGAGTCTCGTATTTGACCCCCTTTTCTCCAGCACTTTCTATCTCTGTGTTCATTGCTGCCCTTCATCTTCCCTGTTTTCATTAACTTCTTAGTCTCCAAGGCTTGAGATTCAGACTCCACATTGTTCTTTCTGGTTCCTTCACTTCCTGTGGCCAGTCGGTTATCTCTGGAGACCGCCAGTTCTCAGGGCCTCCTGGTAGGATTAGTCTCCATGGTGCTGTGGAAAATGGGTCTTCTGCTTCTTTTCCTGCTTTTAGGCCGCCGCCCCCCCCCCCCCCCCCGCCTCTGTGTTTGCCCCTCACAACTGAACCCTTGTTCACAGACTATTTTCTTCTGTGTTGACCTATTCACACATCTCGAATGGCAATACCAATCATTTATTGCATCCTGACTTCCTTTCTCGTGCAGAGTGAGGCACTTTGCCGATAGGATCTCTAAATTTCTCCCAGAAAATCAAATTCAGTAAACTGATTTCATGAACTCATAAATCTCCATTTTCAACAAACAGCCTAGGGATTCTGGTTTGGGCTGTCTTAAGAGAACATTATACTATCCTAGAGTACCTGTTACCAATAACTCACAGTGTTGCTTTTACTCTCTTTTTGACTGTTTATCTTATTTAGATCATAAGCTCCAAGAAGAAGGGGTCATGCTTTCATAGTTTTCTTTGGAGAAATAGAAGAGACTATTAGTGGGTTATGTATCCAGAAGGCACTCAATAAATATTTTTAGATGAATGGAAAAATGAATGAGTAAATGATATTTTGGGGAAGATTTTTGTGGCCCATTTGATAAGTTCTTGGGGGGGGGGGTTCCCACTGAGATAAGATTAGTGATGTGTATAAGATGATGAGAATTAAACATATAATTTTTTTGATAATAATCACCACTACTGACTTTTTTCTCTTTCAGGGGACTTCCAAAATGGCAAGAGAGTAAGCCTCTCTGTGTATCTCGGGGAATTTTTTGACATCCATTTGTTTGTCAATGGTACTGTGCTGCAGGGGGACCAAAGGTAAATCAGAAGCCCGGAATGCCAGAATTAAAAAGGACCCTGGAGATCCCTCTTGCAGTCCTCCTTATTTTTTGAGATGAGGGAACTGGAGCCCAGAGTGAGGAAGTCAATATGCCTAGGGACAGTGAGTGGCAGGGCTGGGCAAGAGGCCAGTCTCCTGACTCCTGGTCTAGGTCCTCAGAGACTTGGCACCAAGGTCCCAACCCTGGAGCATGGGGCTGGGGTTGAAAGGTGGGAGGGACATCCAGGAAATTCATGAGAAGCATACTTCCTGAGTTCATCCTTGTCCTTCCAGCATCACCATGCCCTACGCCTCCAACGGGCTGTATCTAGAGACTGAGGCTGGGTACTACAAGCTGTCCAGTGAGACCCATGGCTTTGTGGCCAGAATTGATGGCAGTGGCAATTTTCAAATCCTGCTGTCAGACAGATACTTCAACAAGACCTGTGGGCTCTGTGGCAACTTTAACATCTTTGCTGAGGATGACTTCAGGACTCAAGAAGGTAAACTTTTCTGAGATACCTTTTCCCTCAAGTTGTGGTTACACATGTAATTTCCCTGCTTACAAACCTTCACTAAGACTTCTCCCCTGCCATGTTATATTTATCCTACCAACCTTTTTTTTTAAAGTTTATTTATTTATTTTGAGAGAGAGAGAGAGAGAGAGAGCAAGAGCAGAGGAGGGGCAGAGAGAGAGAGAGGTAGAGAGAGAATCCCAAGCCCCTGATGCGGGGCTAGAACTCACGAACTATGAGATCGTGACCTGAGCTGAAATCACGAGTTGGACACTTAAATGACTGAGCCACTCAGGTTCCCCTCCTGTCAACCTTATCTCTTAGTGTTCCACCCCACTGCCTGGACCACCTGGCAAACCACGTCTTGGAGCTCCTCAAAGCTGACTTGGTTCAACTTTGAATTCCCCATAGCAGCTTACACATGGTAGATGGTTGGTAAATGCTGGATGGTTTGGAGACTTGAATGAGTGCAGTAGAACTTTATGGATGAAATCTGTAAAGGACGGCCTGCTGTCCAAAAAGGCCAGTTTATGTGTCTGTTCATGAGCAATAGAAGGTAATATGGACAATGTGGAAACCATTACTAATCTTTACTCTTCTTTAGATAATTTCAATTACATAAACATTTAATTAGTGATGCTCCCTTACAAAAGCTGAACATTTGTACATTAAGTTATTCTTCTTCCTTCTGACTCAACTACCCTCTGATTAAGGGATAAGTGTCTAGAGAACAGTTGACCATTCCTTCCATTCCACTGTATGTGTTGGAAAATAGTGAGATCATTTGTTTTTGTCTTTTCCAGCACCAATTTCTCAAACTTTATATTGTCCAATATGTACATTTTGTCCAATGTGTACATTTAAGGCTGTAAGTTTTCCTCTAAATGCCATCTTAGCTACACCAATTTTGATATGTAACATGTTTTCATTTTCATTTAGTTCTATGGATTTTCTAATTTCCATTGAATTCTTTCTTAACCTATAAAGTGTGTTCAAAATGTTCAGATGTTTAGACTTTCTCAAGTTATCTTTTATAACTAAATTGATTTCTAATTTAGAAGTTTGGGGAGACTTGTTGGTGCCCACCTACATGATCTTTTTTGCAATTGTTCTATGTATGTTCCAAGAGAATGCATTCTCTGATTGGTGCAGGATTCTATATATACTTTTTGAATTAAGTTTGTTAATTGTGTTATGCAAATAGTCTATATACTTACTACTTTTTTGTCTGCTTCAACTACCCATTACTAAGGGAAGTGTATTAAATTTTTTTATGATCGTGATGAATTTGTCAGTTTCTTCATGTAATTCTGTCAAGTTTTGCTTTATCTATTTTGGGCCTTTGCAGTTAGATTTTAGAAATGTTGAATGTTTCTAGTGAACTGTTCCTTTTATGTACTGACTCGTCATTTTTCACAATGCCTTAAAGTCTGTCTGACAATAATATATAGTCACCTCACCTTTTTTAAGTCGGTGTTTACTTGATCTTTTTTTCGTATTCTCAACCAGTCCATGTGGTTTTGTTTCAGATATATTGCATGAAAGAAGCACATAGCTTCTTTTATTTTATTTTATTATTATTATTTTATTTTATTATTATTTATTTTATTTTATTTTATTATTGTATTCTTTTATTTTGTTTTATTTTTATTTTATTTTATTATTTTATTTTGTTTTATTATTTTTATTTTTATTTATTTATTTATTACTATTTTTATTTTTTTATTATTTTTTAAAAAAATTTTATCAAGGTGTCCTTTACATACAGTAAAACCCATGCTTCCTGGTCTATGAGCTTTTGTGAAAGTGTCGAGCCATGTAACCATCATAAACTATGGAGCAGTGTCCTCACTGCCAGAATTCTTGTGCTCCTTTGTAGGAGCTCTCCCCCAGCTCCTAGCCCTGGTAGCTCCTATTCCTAGAGTTCTGATTTTTCCAAAATTTATATAACTCTAACTCTTCATACTGTACCAAGAGTACTTTGCCTTTTAGTTCTGGCTTCTTTCACTTAATATCATTCCCCCAAGGATCCATTTGTGTTGTTTCTGTAACAGTAGGTTGTTCCTGTTTATAATTGAAGAGTGGTACCACGATTTGTTTTTCCGTTCACCAGTTGAAGGACATTTTGTCATGTCTAGTCTTTGGCAATTATGGATAAAGCTGCTATAAACATTCATGTATAGGGCTCCCCCCCTACCCATTAAAAAGAATTTTTTTTATTTGAGAGGGAGAGAGTATGCACACATGCAGGGGAGGGGCAAAGGAGGGGGAAGAAAGAGAGAGACAGAGAGAGAGAGAGAGAGAGAGAGAGAGTCTCAAGCAGGCCCTATGCTGAGTATGAAGCCTGTAGTGGGGCTCTATCTCACGATCCTGGGATTGTGACCTGAGCTGAAATCAAAAGTCGGATGCTCAACTGACTGAGCCACCCAGGCGCCTCACTCTACCTATTTAAAAAATTGTGGTAAACACACATAAAATGACATTTACTATCTTACTCATTTTTCATTGCACACCTCAGTGGCATGAAGTACGTTCACACTGTGGTGTAACCAATCACCACTATCCATCTCCAGAACTCTTATTATCTAACAGACCTGAAACCCTATGCCCATTAAACCAAACTTCCCATTCTTTCCTCCTCTTCCCCAGCCCCTGGCAACCATCATTCTACTTTCTGTCTCTATGATTCTGACTGCTCCAACTGCCTCATATAAGTGGAGTCACACAGCATTCCTCTTATTGTGACTGGCTTATTTCACTTAGCGTAATGTCTTTATGATTCATCCATACATCGTAGCACATGTCACAATTTCTGGTTTGTTTGGTTTTTTTTTGTATTTAAATCAATTATTTCAACACGGCATTGTTTTAAATTTGCACCTTGTTTGGTTAACACATTTCAGCATCTAGAGAACAGGTTTGAGAACAAGAACATAAAAGAATTACTTGTCAACAATTTAACAAAAGTGCTTAAGCCCTGTTTATTTCAGAAGCACAGATGTGCCAGTCATGAAGAGTTGCGAAGTTAAGTGGGGATACACTTACAGATTTGCTTGGAAAGTAAAATATTTACATACTCACACTGTGCATTGAAATGGGATATTCTGAAGCGGTACTGCTATTATTAATAACAAACTCTTAGGAATAAGTCTCTTTTTTATTGCAGTATAATTAACACAGTGTTATACAGGTGTACAGCATAATCATTGAACGATTCCACATTACTCAGTGGTCATCACCATAATTATAGTCACCATCTGCCACCAAACCATGTTTTGCACCCTCATTAGCTGTACTCTTGGTGCTGTACTTTTCATCTCTTGTCGCAGACTTTGAGGCTGGAATTCTCTCTTGTCCAGCAAGAGAGAAGATGCAGAATTAACTGCGAGAGAGGCTAATGTCTGGGAGGAGACAAGAGTCCTGAGTAAGGGTCCTTGCTCCATATTTATTAGGATCAGAAGGCTTACAAACGTGATGGATGTCCATGAAGAGGCAATGAAACTATGAACATTAACTCGTGTGTGAGAGAAAGGGATTTTGAAGATATGCAGTGTTAGGGGTTTGGGTCAGTAGAAAACAAAATCTCAGCGCCTAGCAGAGGGTTGTTTACTTTATGGCAGGCACGAGGCACCTGTCTGTTTATCTTAACTTGCCTACGGCATAAGACAGATAGAGCAGGCTACCTCAGGGTCAACAAGGCACGTTTCTTTTGCTAATTAGCTCAGGTTCTGGCAGTTTCACCCTGCTGCAGTGGTCTATAGCCCCACTTACCTGTTTACCTATTCTGGACCTTCTGTCCTCTGAAAGCAGCTTTCTGCTTTTGTACTGTGTTGGGGTCACTTCAGTTCTGTTTACCTAATCTTGGATGCTTTCATCCTAAGACTTGTTAACCCATTGGTGCAAGCTCAGGGAGTTCCTAAACTTATTCCCCACAGTCTTTGTGACTTATTTGTTTTGTAGCTGGATGTTCATACCTATTAATCCCATTTATCTCATAATTCCTTCATTTAGAATGTACATTGTATATATATACCACATTTTGCTTCTCTATTTATGCAATGACGGACACAGGTTGTTTTCATGTTTAGCTAGAGTAGATAATGGTGCAATGAACATGGGTGTACAAATATTTTTTCAAGACCCTGATTTCAATCCTTTTGGGTATATACCCAGAAGTGGAATTGCTGGATCATGTGGCAATTCTATTTTTAATTCTTTTTTTAATTAATTTTTTTGAGTTTATTTATTTTGAGAGAGTGCACACACATGAATGGGCAAGGGGAAGATAGAGAGGGAGATAGAATCACAAGCAGGTTCTACACTATCAGTGCAGAGCCTAACATGGGGCTTGAACTCACAAGCTTGAGATCATGACCTGAGCTGAAATCAAGAGTCGGGTGTTAACCAACTGAGCCACCCAGATGCCCCTATTCTTAATTCTTTGAGGAGCTGCCATACTGTTTTCTACAGTGGCTGTTCCATTTTCCATTCTACCCACAGTGCACAAGGATTCCAAATTCTCACAACCTCACCAACGCTTGTTATTTTCTGTTTTGTTTTGTTTGATAGTTGCCATCCTAGTGTGAGGTGGTATTCACATATGAGTTTTTGTGTGGAAGTACACTTAATTTCTCTGGGAAAATATTTAGGAGAGGGATTAGTGGGTGGTATAATGAGCATATGTTTAATATGATAAACTGCCAAACTGTTTCTTAAGTTGGCCATGTTCTCTGCATTTGTCCCAGCAACGTGTGAGTTCCAGTTGCTCTGAGTCATTACCAGCATTTGGAATTGCCACATTATTATTATTATTATTATTATCTTAGCTATTTTAATAGATGTGTAATGGTATCTCACTATATCTCATTATTGTTTATTTATTTATTTATGTATTGGGAGAAAGCGTGAGTGGGGGAGAGGGACAGAAGGAGAGAGAGAGAATCCCAAGCAGGCTCTGTGCTGTCAGCACAGAGCCCAATGTAGGGCTTGATCCCATGACCCTGGTATCATGACCAGAGCCAAAACCAAGTCAGACACTCAACTGACGGAACCACCCAGACACCCCTCATTATTGATATTTTAATGTAAATTAATCATTTCTGTCTTCTCAGTGTAAAGTTTGGCTTCTTTTCATTCATTTTATATTCAGTTGTGTTGATGTATTTGGACTTCTATTAACCATCTTATTTTGTGCTTTCTATTATTACTGCTTTTTAAAATGCTACTTCTTTCCCTACTACCTCACTAACCTCCCAATCTTGTTTGAATACCACTAAATTTGACATTACTATGATAGATTTACACAATCAGTGCTTCTTTAGCTATATCCTCATGTTTAACAGGTTCTTTGCTCATAATTTCTCCTTGCATCTTATTCTTTTTTTCTAGGTTCAACTTCTATTTTTCTAAAAAATATCCCTTAGTACTTCCTTCATTAAGGGTCTGGTAGTGGTAATAGTGATAACTGAAACAAACAGCCATGCATTCTTATATGATACTTTAGCTAGGTATAGAATTCTAGGGCATCAGTCATTTCTCACAGTGCTTTGAAGATGCCATTCTATTGTTGCTGTTGAGAAGAAGGTTGCCAGTCCAATTGTTATTGCATTGCATATAGTATTCTATCTTTGTACGTAAGTCATCTCTTTGTTCTTGTATTCTGAAATTTTACTATGTTGTGTCTAGATGTGGGTTTTATATTTATTATCTTACTTGAGACTGTGATGCCTGAATCTCAGGACTTGTATTTTCCATCAGATTTAGAAAACTTCCAGTCATTTTCTCTCCTGTTAGATGTATATTGTATATTTGTATTGCATCCTTTTTTTCTCATTACCTTACTTTTATTTTGCTATCTCTCTATTCCTCTCTGTTGCTTTTTGGGTGCGCTCATGCTGGCTGCTAAGAACAGATTGTGAGCATCTTTTCCAAGTCTGCATTCAGTACTGCCATGTTGGTAGCTTGAAGTTGGCCATGGTTGGAGTATTTGCACCATGGAAATCAGCAAATCCTAAAAACCAGGGCTTTGCTTTTCTCCAGATGGCTGGCTCATCAGCACATCACGTCTTAGGTCTATCTTCTAGTTCCCTAATTCCCTCAACTCTGTCTAATCTCCAGATGATGTCTAACACATCAGTTGAGTTTTCTTTCTATTTCCTTGACTATATTTGTAACTTTAGAAGGTAAATGCGGTTCTTTTTCAACTCTATTGTTTTTTTTTTCTTATTGTCTTGTCCTTTTATCAGGCTTCAATTTCTTCATATTTATAACAAGAATTTAAAGTATATTTGTTTTTTATAACCTCTGTACAAGAATGAAATTATTTGAAGTTTTTTGTAGTTCTCACGGTATGTTAGAAAGCAGATAAGCCTGTGTGACGTGGTGACTCAGAACCCAGAGAGCACTTATCATAATGCCTGGCACATAGTATAAACTCCATAAATTTAAATTCCCTTCCTTTTGGCTTCTCCATGGCTTAAAACAACAGAAGTCTAATCTCTCACAATTTCTGGAGGCCAAATGGCTGAAGTCAAGGTGATGGTAGGGCTCTACTCCCTCCAGAGGCCCTAGGGGAGAATCTCTTCCTTGCTTCTTCCAACTACTGTGAGCAATCCTTGATGTGGCTGCATCATCTCGATCTCTGCCTGTCACAACATTGTTTCCTCTCTCTCTCTCTCTCTCTCTTTCTCTTTCTCTCTCTCTCTCTCTCTCTCTCTCTCAGTCACCTCCTGCTGCCTTCCTCTTATAAGGATACATGTGATTGCATCTAAGGCTGACTTAGGTAATCCGAGATAAGCTCTTCCTCTCAAGATCCTTAACTTAATCACGTCTTTTGCCCTATAAGATAATTCATAGGTTCCGAGAATTAGGAAATGAATCTTTGGAGGGGGCCATTTTCCCTGCTTACCCCACCCCAGATGCCAACTGACAATACTTCCAATGTCCTGCTTTTCTTTCCCTCAGGATTTTCTATTTTGTTTTCTTGAGTATATGATTTGACCTTGAAACATGCTTCACTCTTCTGGATCTGGCTATGCAAAAGGACCACTTGCCTCAATGCTTCATTAGTCTGTTTGCAGTGAAGACTCAGCAGTGACATTGGGTATCTCCTTTGTCGTGTAAGCCCATAGGCCCTCGCTCTGTTGTGGGAGCCAATGGTGGCATGGCTGGTATAAGACCAAGGCACAGATGCTGTGAAAGCACGGGGGATGTGGTGACTGGGGGCTCAGGTTCCGTGTCACATTCTTACCTTCATTCTGCAAAAATGTTTCAAGTGTCTACAATGCTAGGAATTCAGAGATGAGAGACACAGCCTGTACCCTGAATTAAGGAGCTCACAGTTGAATGGAGTATGACTATAAACAAAGGAAATACCAACACAAAGGAGGATGAGGGTTTTGATGGAAGGGTGGCTGTGGTGCTGAGGGAGCACAGGCTGGGGTGGGGGGCAGGGAGTAGAACTAGTTCAGAAGGGCTTCCTGGAGGAAGTGGCTCTGGAGCTGCATCTCAAAGAATGAGTGGAGAGAGTCAAGGTAATAAGGGGTGCAGAGGGGAAAGGTGCACAAGGGCATGGAGACAGAGTGAACGGGCATGTTCCCCATCGTCTTCCATGTCACTTTCCTCACTGTGCCCATCTGCCCAGCTCCCCTCCCCCAACACTGACCTCTGAGTGCCCGTGGGCTATGGTGTTACACTGAGCACTGCACAGAAGTTACTCCCCACCCAGACGCCTATGTACCGATCTAATGGAAGGTTGAGTCGGGTGATAACAAATCTAGAGTTTTCCCTCAGAAGTCCTGGGTCAGTCTCAACTGTGACTTCATTCTCCTTGAAACTTTCTCCACAGGGACCTTGACCTCGGACCCCTACGACTTTGCCAACTCCTGGGCCCTGAGCAGTGGGGAACAACAGTGCAAACGAGCATCCCCTCCTAGCAGCCCGTGCAACATCTCATCTGAGGAAATGCAGAAGGTAGGTATAGCCCAGGCTGGATGTTGTCTGAATGCAGTGGGACTTCTGGAATTGAGAAGCAGAAAGTCATCTGTTCTCTAGTCCTCCACTGAGACGCAGAGTGGGCCTACTTCTGCAGGTCCCTCTGACTCTTCAAAGAGGGGTTCCCATGGGCCCCTTTTCTCCTGAAAACCAACTATGGCTGGAGTCAGGTTAGCTCTAGTCTAATGCTGCTCTGGGCCTGGAGCTCTAAAATGTCCGTCCAGTGAGTGGGTATAGTAAGCAAATAGACTTTTCTGTTTTTGTTTTTAATTAAAAAAAAAGTTTATTTTTGAGAGAGAGAGAGAGAGAGAGACAGAAAGATAGAGCATGAATGGGGAGGGACAGAGAGAGATGGAGACACAGAATCTGAAGTAGGTTCCAGGCTCTGAGCTGTCAGCACAGAGCCTGATGTGGGGCTCAAACTCACAAACCGTGAGATCATGACCTGAGTGGAAGTTGGATGCTTAACTGACTGAGCCACCCAGGTGCTCCTAGACTTTTCTGTTTTATACTCCAGTGCCCTCTCTTGTGCCCAAATATCTCCACCATTGCCTGCCACCTGTCTGAAATTCTGCGATAGGAAACAGTTCCTTTTTAGGTGTTCAGTAAGTGGTTGTTCTAAAGTATAAATAGGAGGACAAGGCCCCTAGGTCTTATCAGCACATCAGCAAGAAGAGGGTTACTTTATAGTTAGGGAAGCTGAGGGAAGAGGAGGGCCTGGGTGTGATGGCAAATTAATTTTAAAATTCGTGGCTTATAACAATAGGAATATATTCTCTCATAGTTCCGGAGACCAGAAGTCTCAGTTGGTTTCCTTGGGCCAAGATCAAGGTGTCAGTAGGGCTGCTCTCCCTTGGAAGGCTCTAGGGGAGACTCCCAGTTCCAGTGTCTGGTGGCTGTGGCATTCCTTGGCCTGTGGCCACATCAATCCAGTGGCTGCCTCTATGGTCACATGGCTTCCTATTGTCTGTGTGCCTCTGCCCTGAGACTCAGTACCGACGGTGGTACCTCCCATCCCTTTCTCTGCAGCTCATATTTCTAATCATATGGTAGCTCCTCAGAAGCTTCTTCCCTTTCAGAGTTGCCTCTTAGGACCCCACTACCAGAACCTTCATCTTGGAGGAGAGGGGGTCTGGCGGGAGGGAGTGCACAGGACTGAATCCTGCCTCTACCTTCTTCAGGTGGTAGCCTTTGTGTCTTGGTGGTTAGGGTGTTGGGAGGGTGATGCTTTAGGTGGGGAAAGACCTCCCTTGATGGACGACCCTACTTCCCCTTGGAGTTGGGCTGCTGGGGCTGAGAGAAGAGAAACAGCCTGTCACTGGGGTGAAGCTGGGCCCTTGTCAGCACAGGGATTGTCCTAGTGAGGCAGGGACTCACTGTCTTGGGGGTTTTCTTGGAGGTGTTGTAAGTCAGGCCCCCCCTGTGCAGGGAATGACTGGGGACCTGTCAGGAGCAGCATCTGTAGGGGGAGAGAGAGGCCATGCTGGGTGTGGGGAAGGTGAACAGCCATGTAGTTACAACTGGGGCCTCAGCTGATCCTTCAAGGAGCTCTGAAAGCTGGGGTGGCCCCGCTAGACAAGCCTGTACTGACCCGCTGGTCACTGGATATAGGATTCCTTTGGGCAGGGAGGCTTGGGCTGAGGGCAATGCCTGCAGATGACTCCGCTGTGAGTCTTTACCAGCCAACCCTCTAGGCCGTGAGTGGATGAGTCCTTGGCTTTGAAGGGCATCTGCGCTGTACCCTACAACCCCTGTGGAGCCGGCCACTTAACAGCACCATCTCCCAGCCTCCATCCAGGGAGCAACCACCCTGTTCCATCCCACAGGAAGAGGGTGGTCCCTGCTTCTGTCCAGGACCACAGCCATGACAGGACTTGACAGGCCACAGTGGGCCTGTACAGTTCCGCAGGGAGATGAGGAAATCACAGCCATGGGAGGTTAAGTAGCTGCCAAAGTCACCAGCTAACAAGCTTCAGAGTCAGAATTCACTGTCTCTGGCTTCACCCCCCTCCCTCCTCCCTTGTTCTGGCTGCATTGCCTCAGGCTGCTTGTTATCTCTGCCTGTGGCCCTTGAGTTTTCCCTCCCGAGTTGGCTTCCAGGATTCTTACGGTTCCTTTCAGCTCTAAAAATTTGTGTGTTTCTGTGGATTGGGCTAGAAAGTCAGTTTATAATAAGTTGCAATAAACATTCAGTGGGATTAGGCGGTGGTATGTGTCTGGAGATTGGGACAGCCTCCATGGTATTAACCCCCAGTCAGCCCTTGCAGAAGTCTGATCTTCCCCAAGTCTGCACAAAAGTAGAGAAACTCCAGCTCTCTCCTACTCCAGAAGCAAAATACACACACACACACACACACACACACACACACACACACACACACGAGAGAGAGAGAGAGAGAGAGAGAGAGAGAGAGAGAGAGAGCGCTTCATTACTGGCTGGTTACTCACGCAGTGAGTCTTTTCTGTTTTTGTGGAACAATCTGATCTCCTGAACCAAGGACCATGTCAGGCACAGGAAAACTATTCTAACTTGATGTTTCATCCAGCTGCCTAGATTGTAAACACAATTTCCAATTTATAAACAAGCACATTCCCCATGCCTCTTTTTTGTGTTGCCAGTGTTTCAATCGTGCTAGGTTTCTGGCTAGCCCACGAACATCCGTGGCACCTGGAACGTAGCCCAGTACCAGCCACTGACCGAGGCAGACCAAGTTCTAACACCCGAGGGGAGAGTGAGGTTGTGTGGAAGAGAGTAGCTTCCTCTTATTTCCAGGAAAACTTTGAAATATCTGGTCCTTGCCCTTGGTAGTTCCTTGATATTCTCATCCGTGGGCCTCAGCATTATGCTAAAGATATGGGTGTGGGGTCAGGCCACTTCCTGGCTCTGTAACTCTGAGTGAGACATGAACTTCTCCAAGCATCAGCTCCTGCAGAGTAAAATAGGCATAGGAAGAGTGGCCGCTGCACAGGACCACAGTTCAGGATGAGAGAGAGAGACTATGGGTAGGCTGTTTAGCCCGGTGGGGCTCAATCCTATGAGCTGTTCTTGTTATTATTATCATTATTTATTGGCTCCTGATGTTCTCCCGCTGTCTGCTCACTGCTGCAGCATCTGTACTATGGGATGGGAAGAAGCCAGACACACTCAGGACTTTAAGCATAAACTCTAAAATTAAATTTTTCCCCCCACCCTCCTCCCAGTTGTAACCCCGTTCCTTTTGGGGAGCTGAGCCCAGTGCGAGGTTAGGAGAGAAGGTGTCTGGGGGCGCCTGGGTGGCTCAGTTGAGCATCCAACTTTGGCTCTGGGGGCGCCTGGGTGGCTCAGTTGAGTGTCCAACTTTGGCTCAGGTCGTGATCTCGAGGTTTGTGAGTTCAAGCCCCGCTTCTGGCTCTCTGTTGTCTGCAACAGAGACTACTTCGGATCCTCTGTTCCTCTCTCTCTTGGCCTCTACTCCGCTCGCACTCTCTCTCTCTCAAAAATGAAAATTAAAAAAAAAAAAAAAAAGGAGAGAAGATGTCTGAACACAGCCACATCAAGGGGTGGGGAAGTGACAGAAGCCAAATTTTCTTCCAGAGCTGCTTGGTAACCCAAGTGAATTTCAGATTGAGTGCCCTCAAGGATCATGTGCAGTGAGGGGCAGAAAGAGAGAGTTTTTATCATTTCTGTCTTTTACGTCCTAACTTACCATTTTGTGGCTGGCAGGTGGTTCACTCTCTCCACCCTTCAGTGTTTGCTAGGCAGGGGTGGGATTAAGGCAGGGGGTGCTGCAGTGGTGAGGTCGTGGTGGGGCCACATAAGTCCTTCTGATATTGAATGGCTCTTTGAGGGCATGGGTTTTGTCTTACTTTATTTTGCAAACACAGGCCAGCACAGAGTAAGTGCTGGATGGATATTCCCCCACCCTCGGAGTACAAAGGAGTACTCCCATTTATCCATAAGAAGTGGGAGATGAAGACAGGGTTTTCACATGGAGAACCTGATACTGGGTTGAGTTGAGGAGGGAGACAGGGCACTTTGTCTCCTGGAGACGAAGGGGAAGGAGGGACAAAGAATCCATGAGAAGCCTTGTTTGTCTCCCTGCCAACCCCCCCAACTTTTGGAGGCTCCAGCTGCAGGCTTGCTACTCACTTTGTCTCCTGGGTGCATTAAAGTCCTTACTAACCAGCGCCCTGGGAGCAGCCTGAGAAATTGGTTACCAAGTTCTTAGTGCTGGGCTGAGGCCCCCAAACGCACCAGACCTCCCGAGGCACAAACTCCTTCAAGCTCAGAACTAGCTTCAGGGTTGTTTACCTGAGAAGGGAGACCTGACTTTGTCTCAGCCAGTCAGGTTGTGTTCACTCAAGTCCGGGGTGCTCTCATTGGTTGGGAAGCACAGCGACTCATCTCCTGGGAGGTGATTAGTGCCATCTTTGGAAGGAATTGTTCACAGCCTGCTTAGTCCCCTGGGCCCCTGGGTTCAGAAGTCAGGTCTGGTAAATGGGCATCATTTACAAGTGCTTGCCATTGTGGCTCTAAGGACTATTTTGTGGTGGCAGAATGTTCTGTGGGGAAGACTGCATTGACCTAAGAACTTTTCTTGAGAGCCACCAGAATCTATTCTCCCACTTCTCTGGGGCGTACCTTCTTTCCAGGCTGGTAGCAAGGAGTTAGCTTCTTCTGAGGAAGGTCATATTACGTATACCTAGGGGATGAATGTTTCCTTGTTATGCCAACAAAACCCAGTGCCTCTCTACTGGGACTGAATAATGGCTTGTTTGATTGCATGCAAATTTACAGTTTTTTCAGCTTTAGAAACAGAAGGCAGGGCTGCTAGATTCTGGAGCTCAGAGTGGCAGACCCAGTAGTAAGAAGCCCCAAGCTCTAAATGCTCAGATAATTAATGATGATTTCAGGTAACTCTACTACACAATTACCATTTTAGAAACATTGTTAGGTTGCCTTTTTTTTTTTTTTTTTAATTTACATTCTTTCAGTTTGGGTACTGTCTGCAAGGGCTGAATCTTATAAAAGGATCCTGTCTTTGTCCTCAGTGCTCACTATAGCATGAAGCCCAAGGCTGCAGCTGGTCCATCCAATGCTCTTGCTAGTTAGAAAAAGGTGCCCCTTCCTGAAGGCACTTTACTGCTGCCTATTGGGAAATCACCATAATAATCATTAGAAATGTACATAGAATGTACGTGGACATGTGTGGTGTCCACAATGTGAACGATAACCCCGTGGCATATTGCCATTGCACACTGTATGACCTGCGGAAATATATTCGATGGTTATGACCTTGGCCTCACTTCCGCTGGGAAATGCAGTTGCTGCAGCCATCCTCCTCCCCAGGATCACCTCTCCCAGACTGGGAAGGCCATCTCCCGCTTTTGCTGCTGCCATCTGCATGTGAGGTTGCTTTCGTGGCTCCGGCTGCAAGGATTCTCTCTGTATTCCCCAGAGTTGGTCCTCGAGATGGCCAGTCTTTCTTGAGAAGACCGAGTGCACCATTTATCACTCAGCCTTCTGGTGGTGAATTTTCCAGCAGCAGCAGCAGCCTCAGGCAGGTGTCTGGAGCAGAAGAAAATTTTTAAATCAATGTCAGGACTCTTAGGCTTCTCATAACTCAGAGTGGCAGTGAGCCCATGTGCTTGTGGTGGGCTGGGCATGACCTTGACCAGGGTGCTTTTGGGGGTTTAGCCTTATAGCAGAGATCAGAGGCTGCCACAGGGTTTCAGAGATTACCCTCAAATCAAGCAGAACACGACTTTTTAGTATACTTATTTGACGAACCCTTGAGGAGGGTCAGATGAGGTTTTAGTACTCAAGCTTTCAATTCAAAGACCTTCCTAACATAAGAATCTCAAAATCCCTTAACAAGTGGCTTTCTTTCCCTTTTCCTTCCCCTCTGGTGAGGAGGAGAATAAGCAAGAATCTGATGGTGCCTATTCGAACATATTTATTGAGGTATTTTGTGTGGCTTGGGTGATACCAAACTATGAAAGTTGGATTGCAGTCCTGTTCAGGGGACAAAACACATAAGACAAATTGAACAACCATGAAAGAGAAAATGCAAATGCCATCTTGGGTCAGTAGAGGACGAATTACCAAAAGAATGGTGAATGGTATTAGCTCAGGGAGTCAGCTCCTATCACAAAGCTGATGATCTTTCCTTACTGGGAGCAGGATGAGTAGAGTGGTTCCACCCCCAGAGCTTGGACAGACCCCAAACCGGGAACCTGAGGGTGGTGCTTGGCCCTTCTCCCAGCCAGCCAAGCCCTGCCCTGATCCCTGACGATTGCTCACATGCCTCCCAGAAGACCAAGGCACAGGGTGAGGAGGGTCCTTTGGGATACAGGGACTTCTGTGACATATCCAGTTACCCTACTTCTCATGAGGGTTGTACCCCAATCACCTCAGAGAGAGAAATGTCCAACTCCACAAAACAAAACAAAACAAAACAAAACAAAACAAAACAAAACAACACATCCATTTGGTAGAAACCTATCAACCAGTTTCAGGGGGGCTTTGTGAGTCAGATCTTGGAATGTGGGTAGGAATCCCAGGCCAGCTAGAAGATATAAATAGAATCAGCCACCCCCCCTCATCCATCCTTGCTGGCTGACCAATGACAAACTGTGCCCCACCACAGGGGTGAATTCTTGAACCCACTACTCTGGGTCAGTTCAGGCGCCAGGCGCCCCCATACCTCCCCCAGGGGCAGCCACAGGACACCCACCCCAGGGCTGGAAAGATCAGGGCCTGGGTGAACAATCTTGCACTTTATTTATTAGCTTCTCCTTTCTTTGTTCACTTCAGTCCTAGGAATGCCCCCTCCCTTGTCCTTCGTCAGCTGTTTGGGAACAAACACAATAGCTAAGCTTTAGATCTCTTGCCACTGCTTTTTCTCTTCCCCGCTGTCTGCCACTGGGGAGATGAGCTTCTTTTCTGTCTCCCTCCCTCGAACCGCCTTGGCATCTCCAGAGAAGAGGCCTGGACTTCTTTAATGAACTGAAAATGTGATTATGTTGGGCTGCAATTGGGTCTGCGCACCCACCCGGGCAGGATGAAGTCATGGGCTGATGGAGCTGGGCTAGATATCTCTTGACAGCCTCTGGCACCACAGACAAGAGATGAAGGAGGATAGAAGTAGCCGTTGCCGGGCACTGGAGCCAGGGAGATGCTGGAAGTGTGCAAAAGAGCTGACCATCATATGTCTCTGCCAGAATGGTTCAGCAGAGAGCTGAGGAGGATAACCATTTTCGAACTGTGTGGCTAGTATGGACAACAGACCGATGATAGTAGTTCTAAGCCCTTGATTGCCTTTCCTGTGTAACCTCATTTGGTTTTATTTTGCAGCAACTGGCTTCGATAGGTATTGCTGTCTGTGTTAGGAGTAGGTTCCTCTGTGAGTGACTGTACACCCAAAGTAACAAGGGCTTACACAACATAGAAGTTTATTGCTTTTTCTCGGTGTAGAGAACTTGGGTGGAATGTCCAGGGCTAGCACAGGGTACCACAGTATTGAGATCCAGGGTCCTTCTGTCTTGTTTCTCTGTTGTTGTTGACGTGAAGCTTCCAGTTCATGGTCCAAGATGGCAGCTCATGCCTCAAGCATCACAACCATATTCTAGCAGTGGGGAGAGAAGGAGCTAAGAAAGAAGCGCCCTCTCCTTTTGGGGACCTTGCCTGGAATGTTGCCCATGACCCTTCTGCTTATGTCCTAGTAGGCAAAGCTTAGTTATGTCCATTCCTGGCAACTGGGGAGGTGAAGAAATAGAATCTTTGTTCCCAGCGGGCATGTGCCCAGGAGACAGTTGAAATTTGAAGGTTCTATGACTAAGAAAAAAGGGAAGAACAGATCCTGGGCAAATTTCAATCTCTGCTACACCCTGCCTTCTTTATAGGTGAGGAAACAGGTGCAGAGGGGCAAGATAATTTTCCTACACACACACACACACACACACACACACACACACACACACACACACACTATGGAAGTGACAGGGTTGGGATTGCAGTCCAACCATGCTTCTAAAACCTGTGCTTTATCTGCTGTACTACACTGTTGTCTAACCTGGTTGTGAGGAAACAGTTGGCGAGGTGTGGCTCGCCAATGTGGCAGTTTCCACATTGAGGGTGTGGAAAACCACGTAAATGGTGGTTTGGTGACAGGTGACTGACCTGTGGGATGGAATCAGGCTTTGAGCCCTGCTTGGTACAGCAGTTTGTAAATTACTTAGCTGACACTCTTAAAAATGATAGAGGATGGGAAAGAGATTTTCTGTCTCTCTATGTATTTAATGTTTATTTATTTGTGAGAGACAGAGACAGTGTGAACAGGGGAGGGGCAGAGAAAGAGGGAGACACAGAATCTGAAGCAGTTTTCAGGCTCTGGGCTGTCAGCACAGAGCCCAGTGAGGGGCGTGAACTCATGAACTGCGAGATCATGACCTGAGCCAAAGTTGGACGCTTAACTAAGCCACCCAGGCACCCCGGGAAAGAGATTTTCTATGGATTATCTATTGATTATGGATTTGGATTTTCTATTGGTACATACTATATTAGACAATAAAACAGAAATGTAAAACATATTCACTTAAAAATAATAAACACATTATATTTAACATGGATGCCATCTTTTTAATAAAAAGAACTATAAATTCAAACAGAAAATGTGGAGAGAGAAAAATGGCATTGTTTCACAGTTTTGCAAATCTCTTTCCTATCTGGCTTAAGAGAAATCAGCTGGATTCCCATGTCAGCTTCTGTAGTCAGTCTGTTGTGATATCACATACCATGTAGCCTCTGGAAAATTCCACTGGACACTCATGAAAAAGTGAGAGCATAAAGGTCAAATAACATCTTAGTATTATTTTTTTTTTAATTATTTTTTTTTTCAACGTTTATTTATTTTTGGGACAGAGAGAGACAGAGCATGAACGGGGGAGGGGCAGAGAGAGAGGGAGACACAGAATCGGAAACAGGCTCCAGGCTCTGAGCCATCAGCCCAGAGCCTGACGCGGGGCTCGAACTCACGGACCGCGAGATCGTGACCTGGCTGAAGTCGGACGCTTAACCGACTGCGCCACCCAGGCGCCCCAACATCTTAGTATTATTATAAAAATATTTTTGATCTTATGGAGCCCTGAAAGGATCTTGGGAATCCGTAGGAGGTTCCTGGACTACACTTTGTGAACCACTGACCTAGTTAATGTTTTACTCTCTCTATGCCTCAGTTTCCAAATCTGAAAGACTGTCTCTCTTGCCTTTCCCCGAGGAGGTTTGCGTTCTTTGAAGGTGTTGCAGGCTCATGAAGGGCAAGTTTGTGGGAGCAAGTGCTGAGGCGGTCTCTGAAATAACTGTTTGCTTTGGGGACATGGGTGATGCGAGAGAAGGGGCGTGGGGGTGGGAATGAGCTGGAGTCAGATCCTAAAAGCCTGGCCTTACTGCCTTTCTAAGGAGCTAGGACTTTGCCCTTTAGGCTGTGGTGGGACACCGTCAGATTTGCCTTGTATCCTGACTTAGGCATATGCTAGAGACCTAGAGACCACATGACCAGTGCTTGCTGAGTGAAGGTTTGGTCACCTCCTACCTGACGACGTCTCTCCCCAGGATCTGAGAGGACACAAGGTCGGCTCCATCTTGGACTTTTTTCTGTCTTGGCACCTGGCCTGGCCTGGCAGGGCTACCTGTGGTGGAGTGGGGAAGGCTGGGGGGAGAGGCACCATGCTGCACTGGGGGCCCTCAGACGGTGGTCATGCTACCATGACCTACTAGGCCAAGTTCAGGCCAGAGCTGACCGAAGGAAGACTGTAGGGCAAGATGGAAAGACAAACTTTCCCTTTTGTCTCTGTTGAGGAAGAAATCCTAGCCAGATTTTCAGGTGCAGACACAGAGGGCAAAGGCATTGTTCTAAGAAGGGAGGTGGCTGTTTCTGCAGAAATCCACTCCCATCCTGCAAGCGAATAGTCAGAAAACACCCTTCTTGCTGCAGCTTTCTATAAACCATTTAGTACCTCAAGGGACCTCCCAGGAAATGTGCTGAAATACTGGTCCCATTCTTCCTCTGAGCAGGGAACAGACATCTTTGGGCCAGCTGGAGATGGGTCATGCCGGCCTCTGCCCCACATCACTCTCAAAGTGGGAGGAGATGTCTAGACTCCTGGGTCTCTTCTTTCCTCTGGTTGACACTGTGCTTGGCTGGTGAGAACCCTAGGTATCTGGTCCCTGTGCCTGTGCGAGATGTCCTGTGGGCTGCTCCAGACGCTGTCCTACAGCCTGGGTGATGACACTATCATCCCATGGAGTTGCCTTTTTGGGTTTTTCTCTAGTTGTAAATTGTGGGTGAGGAGAAAGGTAGGCAAGAGCCTGAGCATCCAGTCTTCTCTGGGACACCCTTGGCTGCCCTTTAAGGGTCCAGGAACCTCACTCTCTGAGGGAAATTTCTCATGGGGCACGCTGTGGCATTTCCATGGGGGCATTTCCATGGCAGAATGGAAAGAACTGGACGCAGGCCTCAGCCTCCTCCCCTGAGCCTGAGGAGAGTTGTAGACCCGCCTGGTGCAAAGAAGAGTTGGTCCTTCTCCCATCACCCCACTTGAAAGAAACCCACTTTGTTCCGGAGGAGTATGAGCCTCTCAAATAGCAGATGAAGGAGAGCAGCCCCTCTGTTCACCTCGGAGTCTCCAAGATGATAGTAGTGTGATAATGTTGTCATGGCAACCATTCATCCCTGTTTAGCCTGGGGAGATGGAGATGGGGGGAAAGGGACAAAGATGTCCTTCTGTCCTGCTGGTGAGTTGCCCACCATTCTGGAGGATAAGCCTATTGGCAGAAGGGACAGGAGGGACCAGGATTCTCTGGTGACCAGGAGATCCATGATGATAATATGGAGTCGCCATTTATTAGGTGAAACTTTTACATGGGTTATTTCATTCAGTCTTCACTACCATCTCATCAGATAGGAGCTGTTACTATTATCCCCATTTTGTAGAGGAGGAGGGGTTAAGCAAATAGCCAAAGGTCATACAGCTAGCAGGTGGAAGAGGCAAAACTCACATCTGGGGCTGTGAAGTCATAACAAGTCCAGGGACTCTTCCTGGCATTGTCTTCAGAGACCTCAGTTTCCCCTGTGTAAAGGGCTCAGGGTGGCAAATGGAAGGAGGCATGCCATAGCCCAAGACCTCAGCGGTCACGGGTGACCCTTCTGCCATCTTCATTCATCGACTGCTTGCTCAGTGCCAGGCACTGCGGTGCCTTCCCACCACCTGCGAGGCAGCGCCTGTTGGTATCATTCCCATGTTACCCAAGGACACCCTTCTCCAGCGAGGCAAGGAGGTTTGCCTCAGTCCCCACTGCCAGGAAGTGGCAGAGCTGGGCTTAAGCCAGAGCGCGCTCTCAGCCGCACAGTGGGTGTGGAGTCTCCAAGCTGATGGGAAGGAAGCCAGAAAAGTGGAGTCCTGGAGGGAGTGCCGCTCTCAGCCGTTGGCTTCCAAGACGTGGGGCTGCTAATTGTCCGGGCAGGCAGGTCTGCAGCTGCAGCTTCGCAGTTCAGCAGCCCTCGCAGCTGCGGCTTTGCTAACAGGCGGAGGGAACCAGCCACACCCAACTGCTTGGGCCAGCTGGCCCTGGACCTCCTTCGGAGTCCCTCCTGCCCCCGGGTCGGTGTGATCAGGTGCAGCTGTGACATTCCTCCCTGCTGCCTAGTTCCGATGGCAGACTCTGTGCAGGCTCGGTGGGGTGCGGGGGCCCCAGCTCAGGGCCCCTGTGGGCAGGATGTGGATTTTCCCTGGGACCACAGCTTGTCCCTGGAGCTGCCAGGGCGGGTCTTGAGGATGGTGAGCAGTGTTGGGTCAGATTTCTATTCCTCCGGGCTTTCCACGTTGCCACAAAAGACCCCCCTCCCAGCCTGGCTCTTGATTTACACAGGCTTGCTCTGGCCATCCTTTGGTACAGTTTGAGCAGATTGGATTTCCTTCTCTTCAAACCTATAATTTCTTCCCTCTTTTTTACTGTCCCTTTTGTGAACACTGATTTGCTCTGGTTTATCCTTCAGGACTCAGCCTTCCATTGAGATGCTCTTGTAGTTCTTTCTTTTTAGCTGAAGGTTGTTTTTGTTTTTTTTTTTTTTAAGTATTGATTTATTTATTTTTAAGTAGGCTCCGTGCCCAACAAAGGGCTCAAACTCACGACCCTGAGATCAAGAGTCTCGTACTCTACCGACTGAGCCAGCCAGGCACCCCTTGGCCGAAGGTTTTAAGTCCATGTACTAATTCTCCAGTCTGAGGGCATGTGTATGCATGAAAAAGCTGATGCCCCAGCAGGGAGCACCTATGGTGACCATACTGTATTGTCTCAAGTCCAGGACATGTCATTGTTCCATGTATCACTAAGAAAGAAAACCTGAGGAACAAAGAGAAGGAAAGTAACTGGGAGTGAGAGGCCGAGAAATCACACTGGGGAAGCCTGTTATCAGGGCCAGTGATTATTCAACTCAGTTAGTTGCCTGATTTACTTTGAAAATAGTGTGAACAAATTAAAAACAAATTCTTTTATGTGCTCTGTACATTCTCTTTGGGTTTTGTTTTGATCAATATTCTGACACAGAGGACAGATGCCACTCTAGACAATTTGAATAAAAAGGATTTATTACACCAGGTCAGATGGCTTAGCGGTTATTAAGACGGCTGAATGAAACTCTGTAGGATGAGAGTCCAGAAGACATTCTCAAATCAAAAAAAAAAAAAAAAAGCTGCCAATTGAAGTGTGTTATTGATTGTAAGATGCACACTAAGTTCAGAGATTTTATTTTATTTTATCTTATCTCGTTGCAGAAAGAAAATTTTATTTGCAGCAAAGAAGGAGCTCATGGGGAATGGCTTCTAAAGCTGTACCTCCCAACTTCAGAGGTTTTAAACTGCAAAAAAAAAAAAAAAGTACATTTAGAATCATTAAGACACAGAACACAGAGATGTTTACAAGTACAATATATATAGGGATGTTTGTGCTAACATGTTACTAGAATAGTCAATGACGATTCTGAACCTGCCCTGTGTTGTTGGGTTGAGGGTATCAACAAGGTGGCAAAATCCAAGGACAGCCCTTGCCTGGCAGAGGATCTCAGGGACATTTTCTAGAATCCTAGCTTGTTTTTGCGGGTAGGAGCTGGTTCCGTCTGGCCCCAGGAATCACCTGGTGAATGCCCGGAAAATGTACTGCACCCCGATATGCTGAATGTAAATCTCAGCAGTGTCTGCTTTATGCAGCTCCTGGTGCCATATCCTCCTGTATGGTGGGGAAGACCCAGACGGGGAGAGGGGGCTGCTGGGTCAGTGCAAAGCAAAGCCTCGTCAGCATTCCTGATGGCCCGACTCCAAGCTCAGCACCCTTCACTCCCCTCCCTCTGCTCCTTCCTTTCCTGGGACCCCGCCTGTCACTGCTGTTCAGAGTGTCAGTGCTGTGGGTTCTGCATGTTCAGGGCTCAGTCTGGGAGATAACCTGAGTCTCTGTCCATCTCTTGTAGCAAGTTCAGGATTTTGCCTCTGATGGCTGGAGACTTTAATCTGACAAATGTTGATAAGCACCTCCTAGATGTCAGGAATGAAGGAGCTTCCTCGGTTTTCCCGGCGAGAGTGCTTCTTCGTGGAGCCACATTCAGGAAGCCGGGACTGCGGGGTGCTGTTCCGCACTGAGGTGGTGTCTCATTCCTGCAGGGCCCGTGGGAGCAGTGTCAGCTTCTGAAGAGTGCCTCGGTGTTTGCCCGCTGCCACCCCCTGGTGGACCCCGAGCCTTTTGTGGCCCTGTGTGAAAAGACTCTGTGCACCTGTGCCCAGGGGCTGCGGTGCCCATGCGTGGCCCTCTTGGAGTATGCCCGGGCCTGTGCCCAGCAGGGGATGGTCTTGTACGGCTGGACCGACCACACTGCATGCCGTAAGTCAGCACCCACCCTCCCAGCTGGGCATGAGTGGTGTCTGTCCTGGAGTGTCACTAGGGAAGCCCTGGGACAGTGTCACAATCCTGGGCCTTTGCCACACCCCAACCGGCCAGTGCCTGCAGGACCTTCAGTGCCTGGGCCACCTGGTCACAGAGGGCTGGCCCGCAGGCGGGATCCCCTCCCCTGAAAGCTGCAGCTGGGAAGACCTTCCCATGCCTCTGTTCTGTGCCATGCCCCCCCCCCCCCCCACCCCTTGCCCCCGACTCCCTCGGGAAATCTGTTGCCTGGACTTGAGAAACATCCTCCTTCCCTCATGGGACCCTCAGCCATCCTGATCCCAATTCACATCCTCACTGCCTGCCTGTCTGAATTGACGAGGAACAGGGCGTTGTCCCAACTATCCACGGGGTAATCTTGGAGAGCCTGGCAGGCTGTCATTACATCCTTCTCTTGTATTAACCCAGCCTTCCTTCCTCTGGCCACAGTGCTTATCTGTCCCTCCCCCACCCCCCCACCTCACTTGGTGACGCCTGGGGTTTGGATCTCCCAGTCTCAGTGGGCCCCTCATCATTGTCATTGTCACCATTCCCACATTATCGTAACTGAGTAGGAACTTCTCTGGTTACCTTGTAAGAAGCTTCCTCTCTCTGCAGACTTTCCCTAGATCAAAAGCCATGCAGATGGACAGTCTGCGATAATCATACAGGTCATCCCGGCTGATAGAGACAGAGCGGGGAGCCGGATATTCACACCACATACATGTTTCTCAGTGTGTGTTTTTTCAGTTTATAAATTAGAGCTTTTATCTTTGCTGTGGAGGTGTGAGAAGGGGGTAATTAGCAGCTGGTTTCTCCTCTGTGAGGTGGAGCAGCTGAGTTTTTAGTTTTTTGAAGATAGGGTAGGGGGAGATGCCTGACGTATCTTGGAGGAGAAGGGGTTGGGGACAATCGTTTGGTGTTGTGAAGCCCAGAGAAGAGCGTTGGTGTGTTCCAGTTCTTCAGCTGCTCTGAGCCTCAGTTAGCCACGAGGTCGAGAGACTAAAGAGAGCCAGGCCCTGCCCAGGAGGAGCTGGGTCCAGCGGAAGGGGACAGATGCTTAGGCGATAAGGCTCCGAAGGCTTGCAGCACAGTGGAAGATAAATGTGGAGTGAATGTCACCCACGTGGGGAAGGTGGGCATGAATGGCGTGCACCCCGTGCTGGGTGGGGCCTTTGGGGCCAAGTTCATGAGGAAAGTGGGGCCCTTAGAGGAGGGGTGTGATGGAGGACACATTTACCTCTTGTTTGGCCCCAGGAGGACATTTATTTTCAGCTTAGAGGAGTTTGGTATTACTTTGAGAGGGTTTTAGGTGAAAGGGACCAAAAAAATCCCAAGCTCTTCATGGAAAACAGATGACCGAGGGGAAGGGGTGGTGGTCCCAGGTGACCCTGTTGAGTCTTGGCCAGGCCTTACAAGATGGAAGATGTTCCTTCAGGGGAGGGTGGTTGGCAGGATGGTCTTGGAGGGCATATTGGCCATTTGGGTGCCATTGGGGTGAAGAAGGCCCCTGGGGCCCTGAAGACGGAGGGGAGCAGCAAAAGAACATGAAGGCTCTGAGTACATATGAGGCTCTCTCTGGGAGGGAGCTGCTCTGGGGAGACCCCTGGCTTTTCCATTTCAGGACCGGCATGTCCTGCTGGCATGGAGTATAAGGAATGCGTGTCCCCTTGCGCCAGAACTTGCCAGAGCCTGCACGTCAAAGAAGTGTGTCAGGAGCAATGCGTGGACGGCTGCAGCTGCCCTGGTAATAAACTCATTTTATTCACAAATCCGAGACCTTGCCAGTGCCCTGGGCTTGGGGAAGCCAGATGAAGGCTACTTGTGTTTGCTCCCTATTGCTAAAATCAGAAGCCTTTTATTTATTTTTAAAAAGTCTTTGTACCTAGTGATCAGGATTGAGCTGGCGTTTATTTGTAATTGATGTTTTCCTGTTGTACTCTATCCATGAAAGCGCGTGTGTCTAGGAAACAGAAGGATGGTCTGGGCTCCAACAGTGACTTTGTTTGGGGAGCATGTGACCCAATCTGAGCTGCGGTTTTGTTTTCTCAGTGAAGTGTCAGGGAAGCGGTCTGAGTGAACGATCTTTTAAAATGTCTCCTGGGTTTGCCACGTGAGCTCAACTGAAAGAGAGCTTTGCACTAGAAAGTTTTTCTCAGGAGAGACTGAGCTTTGGTGGAAAACCCCGTTTAATTACAGAGAAGTGAGGCCTGTGTGTTTGGACTCTCCTGGCTTGCCCACTGGGAAGACCTTGAACAAAACTCTTGCCTCCTTTCTTCACCTGTGGAACGGAGATTAATAATGCCCTCTCTTTCATTGCATTAATGTGAAAGGTCAGCATCACACAACAAGTTTTTGGAGCTTCCGGGGAGAAGCCCTCAGCCTAGACTCCTGACCCCCTCACTGGTAGACCTTGAGCAAAGCCCTTTCCCCCATTTCTTCAGCAGTAGAGAGGAGATTCATAATCCCCCTCTCCCAGGTTGCACAAACGTGGGAGAGCAACAGTGCAGGACAGGTTCTTTGAGCTTCCTGGAAGAAGCCCTCGGCTGTGATCATTCGTGGGGATTCTGTAGTTGGGAGATGAGCAATGATGGTAAGTTGAGTCTTTGCCTCGATGCCCTTGAACACAGAGGGACAGCTCCTGGATGAAGGCCGCTGCGTGGAAAGCGCTGAGTGTTCGTGTGTGCACGCCGGGAAGCGGTACCCTCCGGGAGCCTCCCTCTCGCAGGACTGCAACACCTGGTAGCTGGGGCGGTGCGCTGTGGGCTGGGGCGGGGGAGGGGGTGCACTGGGTAGTGGAAGGTGTGACAGGACCTGGTTGGGCAGAGGGAGGAGAGGCAGAGATGAGGTGGTTTGGGAGGGTGGAGAAGTCGTTGACGAGGAGCAAGGATGGTGTTATGGATGGGCCTAGAGGAGGGGGTCAGGGAGGGAAGGACGCTTTAAGTGCAAACATCATCTCTAGCTTTCCCCCCAAACTATGCTTTAGTTAATGGCTCTCTCTGAAGAAGGACTGTATGACAGTCACCACGCCACAGGCAGTTTTCTCCTTGAATACATAACCTTTTGTTCCACATCCAGGCCTCTTTCCTTTGCTGTTGTTTCCTTGCTTGGCTGTCTCCCAGGAGTCCCCATGGGCTGCCTGGCGTGGTCCTGGGTTGTCATTTTCAGCAGCCCCCCTGATCTCTCTTCCCCTAGCTGTGTGGGGGTAGGGAGCAGTTGGGGGAGTAGGAATTTTCTGGGTGGCTGGTGGATTTTCAGGGACATTGGGTCCCCTAGGTTTTCTTCTTCCATCTCTCCATCAGGGCTTCTTCCCCTTGGCATGATCTCCAAGATTCCTCTGTGGCCACAGCCCTGTGCTGTTCACCTTTAACCTCATAAAGATCCCCCCTCACGCCAGCTCCTTTCTCTTCCCAGATCCCTTCCTTTTGGGGGCTGTGGTATCTGTGACGAGCTCTTGATCTGTTCATGTGCCCTTGTGTTTGCACAACTACCCATGACCTGTGCTGCTCTCCCCAACAGCATTTGCCGAAATAGCCTGTGGGTCTGCAGCAATGAAGAATGCCCAGGTAGGTGATCTTTTGCTCATTCCCTCCCTCCTCTGAATGGAGAGGTGTGTCATCCTTGCCAGACAGGGAGGGCCACATCTCAAGGCAGGGAGGAGGTGGCCTCTGCACCACAGCTGTGGCCCCCTGACTCCAGCTGTGGTTTCTGATACCAGCTGTGCTAACCCACTCATGGGCCAGCAGAAGGACATCTTGTGTAGCTGAAAGGGCAGAATGCACCTGGTCTAAGGTTTTATTGTTGTTTTCTGGTCACCTGTTTGCTCAAAGGATTATGGTTGAATGAGCTGTAAGGACTGTGAGGTCACAGTTGACTAAACAAAGATGATGCAAATTCTTTGGAAATTAAGAGGAAGAAGGGCCCAGTAATTCTTTAAGCTCAGAGTGAGAAGTTTCTGGAATGCCTGATAGGAAGATCTTAGAATGGCCCAGGAGCTAGGAAAATCAGATCACCAAATGATTTCTTCTACTCCCTCCCCTCCCTGGAAAATCTCCTTACAGGAAAAGTTGCTGTATAATCTCGGCCCTTTACTTGGTCTTCTGTTTGGCCCTAACTCTATTCTATTTGCTGCAAACTTTGCCCATTAGAAGCTCCCTTCTGCCTCACCCCTCCCCTCCCCAATAACACGGGCTCTTCCCTTGATAATTTTCCCTTTTGTGCTCACTCACGTGGTGTTTGCTATGTGTTAGGCTCTGTGCTAGGCGCTTTGCAGGTGAGTCTGTGAAGCAGGTGCAGTTTATTCTAGGTTTACAAAAGAGGAAGCAGAGCCAGAGAGGTTATATAAGTTGCTCAGTGTCACATGGCCGCTAAGAGACAATGACAGGACTCATACTCCAACTATCTGATTTCTACTTTTCTCCTTCCCTTTACTCCCCTTCCTGGTCATCAATCTATTCCTTTGCAGGAAGGTCTTTCCATCCTTCATGAGCTCTGGAGAGACCCCACATTTGGTTAAAGACCAGCTCAGCCTCAGATCATATGCTGGATACTACTTTTTGGGTTCCCATGGTTTGTACAGTGGAATAAGAAACTGAAGACAAATAGCCAGATAACAGGCTCCCCTCTCTTAGGCCCCAAGAGACCACATTGGCTTTGGTGGGCTACCAGGGGCTTGAGCTTGGATACTAGGATCATATTTGGGGCCTATGGCTTTAGGGTCATTTAGGAACTTACTCAATGTCCACTATACTGGAAATATTCTGAAACTAGATGGAAAGTGGGCACTAGGGCTAGGTCAACTACTCTGGCTCACGGATGGCCAACCAGCCAGTTTATCTCCTGTGCAATTTAAAATAAGAAAATTTTTTTTTTGATGTTTGTTTATTTTTTAGAGAGAGAGGAGACAGAGCGCTAGCAGGGGAGGGGCAGGGAGAGAGGGAGACACAGAATCTGAACCAGGCTCCAGGCTCTGAGCTGTCAGTACAGAACCTGATGTGGGGCTCAAGCTCACAAGCTGCGAGATCATGACCCGAGCTGAAGTTGGATGCTCAACCGACTATAAGCCACCCAGGCACCCCTCTTCTGTGCAATTTTTAAAGGAAGCATGAAGGACAAAAGATTGTTCTTGTCACTGATACCGGTGCTCCAATTTAACATCATCACACCCTGTGAAAGACCTAAGGAATCCTTTGAAAGATAAAAGGTTGCTGCAAATGACTTGTGAAAAAACTTTTAATATCTAATTCATAAGCATTCACTGTATAAGATCTGTGAGCCACAATGGATGGAATTAGGAATTTACTTAACTGTGTTTTGTCAGATTGACTACCAGATTAAGAATTCTTTAAAAAAAATTTTTTTTAATGTTTATTCATTTTTGAGAGACAGAGAGAACAGAGCTTGAGTGGGGGAAGGGCAGAGAGAGAGGGAGGGAGAATCCAAAGCAGGCTCTAGGCTCTGAGCTGTCAGCACAGAGCCTGACGTGGGGCTTGAACTCACTAACTGCGAGATCATGACCTGAGCTGAAGTCGGACACTCAATCACCTAAGCCACCCAGGTGCCCCCCAGATTAAGAATTATTAATTACCACTTTCTATAGGGAGCATCTTCCACCCACCCATCCACTCATCCACCCACCCATCCAATCAACCATCCATTCATCCCTCCATCCCTCCATCTACCCACCTACCCATCCATCCATTCATCCATCCATGCACGCAAACATCATCCATATATCCATCTAACCAACAATTCATCCATCCATCTGTCCATCTACCATCTGTCCGTCCATTCATCCATCCAACCATCCATTCATTCATCCATCCATCCATCCACCCATCCACCATCCATACATCTATCCATCTATCTACCCATCCAACAATGACTGGAACACTCACTGTGCACATGATGGAATGCTTGGTCTGGAACAGACAATACAATTCCCTGGTCTTCAATTCAAAATTTAGAATCTAGCTTTGCTGAGGATGAAAGAAATTTTCTTGATGCTTTAATGGGAAGATAACCAGTTCCAACTCTGGAGTCTACTGGGTAGTTTGATATTTTGCCAACACAATCACTAAGCTTTCGTTCTGTATATTCAAAGCCTCAGCTCTGACCGTCTTTTTCTAGTACTGGAGTTTAGTTGGTCATCTCCCACTCCGTTTTTACCTATAGCACATAGTCATATTTCTATTCCTTGCCATGATTCAGCTGGCAGTGGGCCTGTCTTATGCCCTCAGCGTGACGATTGCTGGTAGAGCTTCTGATGGAAAGGTTCTGGAAGGGGATATACTTGGCTTTGCTAGTATAGCTAAGAGCAGGCTGTGGCTTTTCCATAGTCCCTGGAAGAGCTGACATTGTGAGCCTTAGAAATAGAGAGCTGGGTTTTGATTCTGTGAGATAAGATGAGAGTGTACTAGTTGTTTATTATTGTGTAACAAATTACCCCAACTTAGCAAACAACAAACATTTATTATCTTAGAGTTTCCATATGTCAAGTATCTGGGTGTGGCTAAGTCTGGCCCAAGGTTTCTCAAGAAACTGTAGTCAAGTTGTTGACTTGGGCTATGTATGGTCTTATCTGAAGGCTCTATAGGGACTGAGGAGGACACGTTGAAGCTTAGTCACATGATGGTTGGCAGGCCTTAGCCTCTCACTATGTGGACCTCTCCCTGGGGATGCCCCATGACATGACAGCTGGCTTCTGACATCACTCAGAGAGAGTGAAGGAGAGCAGTCAAGGCAGAAGCCATGGTCTTTTAAAACCCTGATCTCCGAAGTGACATCCTTCACTTCTGCTGTATTATATTTACTATAAACAAGTCAACATGTCTAGTCTACACTCAAGGTGAGGGGATCACACAAAGACATGAATATAGGAGGTGGGACCATGGCAGGGGGAGATTCTTAGCAGCTACCTGGCACAGCACATATGTATAGGGAATGGGAGGGAGAAGAAGTTGCCCAGGAGAGCATCAGTCTATATAGAGAGGGGCTGGAACTTCTGTTAAATGCTCCTTAGGCCTTCACTGCTCATTGCATCCCTCTGTTCTGGTTAAGAGTTAGGGCAGCTCCAGGCATAACTGTGGTTTCCCCATAGTCTGCAGACTTCCCTTTCTGTAACCTCAAGCTTCCCTTCCCATCCTCTGCAAAACACACTGCCCAGAGAAGTTCTGCTAATTTGGCTCCCATTGAACCATAAATGTTTGGTTAGGATCAGTGAGGAAGGAGTATGCCTATTAATAGGGACTATTCCTCAAACACATAAAGCTCTGGTTAGAATTTCAGACTCCTGATGGAAGAGTGTGGAAGGTTCTTTCTTGCAGCTGGGAAGGTGGGAGTGGAGGGCTTCTCATTTGCCCATCCTGTGCGCATGGACGGGTAGCATTGCAGGGGGCCGAGGGAATGGGCTGTGCACTCAGTCAGCCTGGCTGGGATTCCAGTCCCACCACTTACTAGCTGGGTGACATCTAGCAAACTGTCTGATCATTTGTAGCCTCAGTTTCCTCATCAGCATCCTAACACAGGGATGATAACAGCAGCTTCATCTCATGGAAGCTGTTGCTTGAGCTTCCAATAAGCACAATAAGCACTCAATAAATGTTAGCCATTTTCATCCTCACAGTCATAACTGCCTCATTAAGCGGAGTCAGAGAAGGGCTGAGACACAGGCACACATGCAGAGGTGTCTGGCACGGGAAAGGGTGGTGGGAGGCAGGGTGTGGCTGGGGCCGGCGGGGCAGGAGGGTAAGACAGAGCCTGGGCCTACCTTGAGCTTGGCCGTGAGACAGGGGAGGGCCTTGACGTAACTTGTTACTCATTTAGTTCTGGATAATTTCTGATGCATTCTAACACAGCCCTGTAAGTCAACCTCAGGATTCAAGCTGTCTGTTCTGAAGCTTTCAGGAAGGAAGACAGACTTCCTCGTTGGCTAACAGAGGGTGATCAGGGCCAATGCCTGTCCAGGGAGAGCAAACTTTCCTAGGTGCCTGGGCTTGCCTGGGAGATCTGAATGCCTGAGTTCATGCGAAGTCTCCTGGGACCTGCCCCGGCCAATACTGGGGTTTCTGGAGTCACGCCGGGCCACTGTCAGGACAGGCCAGTGCACCCCCTTTAGAAACCGGGGTTCCCTTCCACTCAGTCTCCATATCCAGACTCAGTTGTACCTATGGCCCTTGGCATGGGCCCATGTGTGCCCAGGATCAGAATGATATCGGGCTTAGCTCTCACAAAATTAGGCTTATGAGAAACTGCAGGAGCGAAGCCATGAGGCGGTGTTGGGTGGTGTGAGTGCTTTGAGCTCTGGAGGCAGACAGAATGCTCATGCTCAAATCCCCATCTGACCACCTTGGGGCCGTGGGCGAGTTTCTCTCTGTGCTTTAGTTTCCTCATCTATGAACTGGGGATAATGAGGACTGCCTCCTGGGAGCAGTAAATGAGATGGTACCTACGGAGCACTTAGAAATGCATCTTGTGCATTTGGAGATTATGTTATTGTGATTTAGAGGCAGGCTTTGGTGAAAACTTAACGTTGGGGGAAGTCTGTGTTCCTTTGCTAAAGGCCTGTGGGCTGGCGTTTCTGTCGGGTGCGTGGAAAAGCATGGAAGCAGATGGGCTGAGCAGAGAAGCCCCTTAGAGGGCTCACTTCCTGCAAACAAAAGGGTTTATTTTAGAAGAGGTAATGTGTTTCCATCAGATGAGAGATATCTTTTCCTTTTCCTTTTTTTTTTTTTTTTTTAAATCAGGGAGGATCTTTACTCATGTAGTGGGTCTGCTTTAGTTCCTGGCTGTTCAGGGGTGCGGGGGTGGCTCAGTCAGTTAAGCGTCCGACTTCGACTCAGGTCATGATCTCATAGTACGTGGCTTCGAGCCCCGTGTCAGGCTCTGTGCTGGCAGCTCAGAGTCTGCAGCCTGCTTCGGATTCTGTGTCTTCCTCTCTCTCTGTTCCTCCCCCGCTCACACTCTGTCTCTCTCTCTCTCTCTCTCAAAAATAAATAAAGCTTAAAAAGAAAATTCCTGGCTGTTCTACTTTTGGTACTGTGTTAAGAATCACCTGTTCTTCATCCATTCACCAAACTTCTATTGCCCACCTGGCCTGTCTGGTGGTGGGCTAGCTGTTTGCTGGGAGCTGCCTTTTGCTGGCTGACCAGCTGACTGGGCATGTCCTGGCTGTCCTGCTCTGGGCAGAGTGGGTGAGCATTGCACCCCGTGGCCCATTGTTCTGGCTAATGTCCCAGCCCCCAGGGCTGAGTGGTACCTGGCAGCCTACCCATCCGTGTTCCCGGCTTACCTGCCTTGCAGCTCCATCCCTCAGTTGTACCGAGGCAATGAGCTGAATGTAATATTTAGGCTTTGGATTCCTGAGAAACTTCAGAACACAGACCAGCGGGGGGCAGAGCAGGAAATCAGATCGGAGGATTAGATTCTAGCTCTGGAAGTTTTGCTTTTGAATGTTTGTACATTCTCTCGTTGACCTCTCTTTTCCTTCGCCTTGTCAGAGATAACGCAAGTCCAGTTTCATACTTAGATAAGAGCGCTCCTGAGAAAACAGAGAAAGGTCAGGGGAAGAATTCCCACCCATTTTATTGCCACAGGGTCAAGACATTTGACACAAAGTGCCATATCACTCTGCAGAATGGTGGTGGGTTCTGAGAAATAGCCATTTGAGAAAGGCTTTCCTGTGACACCAGTGGATTTGGAATTTCATACATCAGCTGGGATAACCCTTGCCCCTACCTTATTGCCTGTTCTGTTCTGCCTTCCACGAACAGTGACCCTCACTCTTGCCCTTCTTTGGGGTCAGTGCAGTGGGAGGACATGATCTGTTCCTACTAACAACACTTCTGACACCAAATTTGTGTGCTTTTCCCCCAAGCCAACCCATTCTTTGCCTTTCTGGATACCAACTGAGTGTCCTGCAATTCAGTTCTGACACAAAGACCTGAAATCAGTGCAGACCCAACAGATTAAGGGCTCAGTCCCACCAGACTGCCCCACTTCAGATGCTAATCACAAGTACTGGGTTCTCATGGTACCTGCTTCTGTTTGACTTGGCTACAAGTTAGGGGCTCCCACAATGCCTTCTTCAGGTTCAGTAATTTCCTAGAATGGTTCACAAAACTCCGACACTTTACTTACTATTACTATTTATTATAAAGGCTATTATAAAGGGTACAGATCAACAGCCAGATGAAGAGGTGCATAGGGCAAAGTCCAGAAGGATCCTGAGCATAGGAACTTCTGTCCCCATGGAATTGGGGTGTGCCACCCTCTTGCATGTGGAGACATTCACCAACCCAGAAACTTTCCAAACCCTGTTGTCTAGGGATTTTAATGGAAGTTTTATTATGCAGGCATGGTCAGTTATTAATCCCCAGCCTCTCTCCCATCTCTGGAGGTTGGAGGGTGGGGGCCGAAAATTCCAGCTCTTTGATCATGCCTGGGTCTTTCTGGTGACTAGCCCCCATCTGGAATCTATCTAGGAGCCCACCAAGAGTGGTTTCATTAGAACAAAAGATGCTGCTGTCACCTAGGATATTCCAAGTGCTTTAGGAGCTCTGGGTCAGGAATCAGGGAGAAAGAACAAATACATATTTCTTGTTATTGCAGAGGGTGATGCCGATAATGATCTGGGCCTCCCTATTTTCTCCTAATTTCTTCTGGGCTGAGTGTAGCTTCCTGGCCCATGCCATTTTGGAAGGGTCAGCTGCCCTGGGGACTAGTCAGAGGACACTCAGTAACCTGAGGCTACTCTCCCTTACCCCTGCTTTCCAACACATACCAAAGGCAGGGCCACACCTGGGCCAAAGCTGTGCCTGCTGTACCCTTCAGTGAAAATGCAGGCATGAGAGGCAGGAGGCGGTGGCGGGGGAGGGGGGGTTGCTGTGGAACTTGTCTTGGGCAGATGGGGAGCAGAGATCTCCCTGCAGTCTCTGGGAACCCACTGACCATGCGACTGAGCCCAGCATCAGCCCCTGGGGATGGGTCGAGGTGGGACTGGCTATAAGATCCTTGTAAGAGGAACTTCAGGTTTAGACAGGATTAGTGCTGTGGAGAACAGATGTCTGCTGTTTGGAGGTCAAGGGTGACTGAGTAGGAAGGAGGGCCCCCTACTTTATGGAATGGCCATGGTGTGTGTCTATATTTATTTTTTCTAAAGAGTAGAAAGCACAGATGAGAGGAAATACATAAAAAGAGATTTGGGAAGAGATCCAGATCCACACTTTAGCTTCAATGGGTCCATTGTGGGTCCCGGAGATGGGATTGCCCTGAGTTGGGGCGGGGCCTGTAGGGAATCACTGGAGACATTGGCAGAGGTCCCCCCTGCATGGATACTTGCCAGGATGTGTGATCTCTGGTCTGTGGTTCACTGGGCCAATGGCATGGCTGGATTGTGGTCTGGGGGAGGATGGAGGGGGGTTCAGGTGGAGGGTGAGCTGAGGGCTCCGAGTTGCGGGGCAACAAAGGGGTATCCTCGTACCCACCCACAGATGTGTCAGCCTGAGCTAGGAAGCTGGCTTGGGTGGTGGTGAGATCATGGGCAGATGGCCTCCTGGCCCCCCATTGGCCCCAACTGAAGTCACAACAGGGGACTTGCCCACGAGGAGACCTTAGGGCCACCCCTCAGCTGCGGGGTGAGGATGGCACCTTGGTCTCTGCCCTGCTGAGCTCAGAGAATGCCCGCCTCACCCCTCCTCTGTCCCCCATCTGGGCTGGCCTTTTAGCCTGCTTGCCTCAGGGGACTCTCGTGGGTGGGGCTGTGCCCTGTGGCCCCCCCCACAACACCAGTGCAGAGAAAGGCCTGTTCCTGGACCAAGCAACACGTGACCCCAGCAGAGCCAGATCCTGTGGGGCGGCTGTAGGGAAGGGCTGGGAGTCACAGTGAACTGAGAACAAGGAGCTGCGGGTTCTGGGCTGGGCTCCACCACTGACTGCATGTGGTTGTCACTTCCCTTAGTCCTCCCTTCCATAAAGTGAGACATTGACCCGAAGATCCTACTGTGACCTCTCAGGGACTGAGGAGAGGGATCCGAGTTAGAGTCCTCCTGTGGAACACGTTTTCAGACTGGTGTGGGGAAAGAACATCTGGAGTTTCCACTTGGGGTGCCTGGGTTGCATGTGCATTCCACCTTTGCCACCTCCGAGGGGCTTCCGCACCTCCTCTTGCTCTTACCTCCCTCCTCTGTGTCCCTCCAGGGGAGTGTCTCGTCACAGGACAATCCCACTTCAAGAGCTTTGACAACAGGTACTTCACCTTCAGTGGGGTCTGCCAGTATCTGCTGGCGCAGGACTGCCAGGACCACACCTTCTCTGTTGTCATAGAGACCGTCCAGGTGAGCTTGCCTGCCACGAGTCAGGAAGCTGTGACCGGGGTTGGGGCAAGGTGGTCCCGTTTCCTTCGTGAGCTGCCGGGGTACATGCTCCAGAGACCGAAGCAAGGAGGGGAAATCTAGAGGGCACAGGGCTCCCCGCTGAGGACTGAAGTCCCAGACTGGCTTTGGAACCATAGGCCCAAGAGTTCTTTATAAAGACTGGAGCAGGACTGGGAAAGGGTGTGGGGAGCTGGGCTCAGGGCCGTGTTCTGGCACACCTCCAGGGGCCCACTCACAGAGACGGCTCCGTCAGAATGGAGCTGCTTCTCCTAAGAAGGCCAGACGCTGTGTGGGGCTGTGCTCTCTCTCTGAGGAAATGGGTCCTGGGCTGGGGCACTGGGCTGGGGTTGTGGTGACATCACTCTGTGTGCCGCTCTTGGCAGTGCGCTGATGACCCTGATGCTGTCTGCACCCGCTCCGTCACTGTCCGCCTGCCCAGACTGCACAACAGCCTTGTGAAGCTGAAGCATGGGGGAGGAGTCTCCATGGATGGCCAGGACGTCCAGATCCCTCTCCTGCAAGGTGTGCTCCCTCCTCCTCCAGGCCTGGGGTGGGTGCAGCTCACCTACAGAGCTCCTGCCCCTCAGCAGTGCTCACTGCCCACCTCTTCTGTGAGGAGAGCTAGCTTCGGAGGGGTGGGTATCCTCTATCCTCGGCATGCATCCTTTCAAGAAAGGAAGGCTTCCTGGAGGAGGAGGAGGATGGGTGGAGGAAGCTGGCTGGAGGCAAGGGAGCTGCTCTCTGGCATGGAAAGGGCGCAGAGGGGGAAAGGGGACCAAGAAGGTTTTCACTTGGCTTGAGCCAAAGGGGCGAGTTGAAGGTTGGGCACGGTGGTTGGAGCTCTCCTTTGAGGTGGGAAAGGAGCAGAGGCTGACGTGGAGAGGTTACAGGGTGGCTGGTGATGGGTCAGACCAGAGGATATCATGGGGCAAAGCCAGGCGACCCCGTGACCTGTGGGAAGAGCCGACCTGTCCAGTGACTTTGCCAGTTGGCACCACACCCTTTTGAGCAGCGTAATTGCCACCTTCACCCTCAAAGTGGCTGTCAGATCCTTCCTATTTCTTTCCCATGACCTTCATGGACCATGTGGCCCATTATCCTGGCATTGACCACAGCACGTCCACCTGTGTTTAATGCTGTCTGAGTCTCCCCATGAGGTACCTTCCTCCAGGGCAAGAGATTATGTCTCCTACCTCGTCTCCAGTGAGAACTGCTGTATTCAACCACACAGCATCGCTCAGACATGACGACTGAGTAACTCAGCCTAGAAGTGGGGTGCAAGGCCAGAAGGGCTTGGGGAATACTCAGGGGTCAGGGCTTCAATGGGAGGCAGAGCCTCAGAAGCCAAGGATGCAGAAGCCTCTGCCGCCTTCTTGTGGCAGTGGAGTGAATGGCAGGCTACGGCCAGGGTACAGGGGCACCTTTCTACGGCACCCAATTTGTACTACATCCTGATTATCCTTTCTCCTGAGACCCCGTTAAGCCTCATGGACATCCCCATCTGCCCCCAACTCCTTGATTTCATTGTTACAGTCCTTCGTGAGATACCCCGTCTCTTCCCACTATACATCTGCCTGCCCTCTCCCCATCCCAGCCTGAATCCTGTCCCTGCTCTGTTCCAGGTGACCTCCGCATCCAGCACACCGTGATGGCGTCCGTGCGCCTCAGCTATGGGGAGGACCTACAGATGGACTGGGATGGCCGTGGGAGGCTGCTGGTGATGGTAGGTGCCCTCCCAAACACTGCTTCCCTGTAGCCTGGACCTTACAAAGTTCTCCTTGTGCTCTGGCAGAGCTCTGGCTTTATGTGGTGGGAGAAGAATTCCTCTATCCCCAGGCCCTACGCCCCCAGAATAAGGAACAGGCCTCTCTTGTTTATGAGAGGCTGGTGTTTGTTGTCTGGACACCCCTTGTTTGTCCTGGGGGTTCTCCCTTCTGGGGCTCTGGTACCCCAAGGCCCTCCAGACTGGGCTGGCTCCTGAAGGGCTAGGAGGTAGCCTTTGGTGCCCAGCCTCCGGGCTGCAACAAAGCTGGGGAGCAGGGGTGTCTCTCAGGGGGTGCCCGCTGTGGGCAGCAAGGGAAGAGCCCATCTGGAACTCGCAGCCAAGGTCCCCTGTTGTGCACCCTGGGGGAGAAAGCCATCCTACTGCCCAGGAAGTTTGCCCTGGGAACTGCCAAATCCCTCCCCCGTCCCTGGGTCTCTGTGGTCTGGGGGGCCACTTCCTTGTGTTCTCCGTGGCCCCAGAGTCACATTTGGGTAGCAATCCATAGATTTCAACAGGGCTTCCTCTCTGGAAATTTCCCAGAGCAGATGGGCAGTGTGATTGCCACTGCCATTTTTATAAATGAAGGAACCCAGGCTCAGGTGAGTCAGGACACGTGCCCAGGACTACACACGTCATTGGTGGTGGAGCAGGATCAGCTCTCTGGCAGTGTCATTCCTGCTGGACCAGAGCTTCTCATTTCTTGGTCTTCAGATGACTTTGTACTCTTAAAAATTATTGAACACCCCAAGATCTTTTACAGAGGTTGTATCTGTCAATATTTACCATGTTGGAAATTAGAGAATTAAAATACATACTTATGAATTCACTTAAAAAATAACAATAATAATATATCGTATGCCTGAAACTGATATAACAATGCATGCTAATTACACTTCAATTGAAAAAAACCCAAACAAAAATAACAATAATAAATCCACTACATGTTAACATAAACAATAATTTTTTTTTTTTAAAAATAACTATGTTTTCCAAAGGAAAAATAAGGAGTGAGAAGAATATTATTGTTTTACATTTATGCCAATTTCTTTAATGGCTGGCTTAATCGGAGACAGCTGGAGACTCGCATCTCCTTCTGCATCCAGTCTTTTGCAACATTATGTGTCATGTAGCCTCTGGAAAATTCCACTGTACACTTGTAAGAACATGAGAGGGAAAAAGCTGAATGACATCTCTGTATGATTAGGAAAGTAGTTTTGGCCTTGTGGACACCTTGAAAGGGCTTCAGGGACCTCCATGCCCCAAAGGGTCCCAAGACCTCAGTTGAAGACCATAGCGCAGGAAGATCTCGGAGAGCTTCTTGTCAGCCTCTCCTCTGCAGTTAGAAATAAAACCCATCATTTCTGGAACAAGAAAAAACTCACCCTGGTCTCATGGTCTTTTGGTTACAGAGTTAGGATCAAAACTCAGGTCTCCTGACCCCCGACTAACTCACCTCCTGCACCCTGGTCTTCAGAAAGGGTGCCTCCCACCCTGCCATTGGCCATACCACCTTCTCTAACCTCTCATGTCACAGTAAGGGTGCTCGTGACCTGAGGGCTGAGCCTACCTCTGGAACAAGCCAAGAGGACCCAGGGGACAGAGGAAGATACTGCCTTAGTGGGGATAGTGTGACAGCAGGCCTGGGGGTGACCAGAGGGACTTTGTGAGGGAATGAGGGTACTCACGGTTTGGGAATGAGGAGGAAAGAGAGGATGCTGAGGCACAGGTGGAGGGAGTGAAGACATCACCTGTTTCGCTGCTCAGGTCAGGGCTGGCCTTGACCGCAGGCATTGCATTTCAGCTTGTGTCCTCAGAAGAACCTCATTCATTCACGAACTTGCTCAGTCATTTGTTCAACACATAGTTAGTGAGTGTCCAGAGGCACCATTCTAGAGGACAAGGCTACAACTGTGAAACTCCACAGACAAGGATCCCTGCCTCACTTAATTTATGTTGTACTGGGGGAAGACAGACGATAAACCAACCAAACCAGTATATTATATCGTATATCAGAAGGAAATCCTGAGGAGGTGAATAAAGCAGAGAAAGGGACAAAAAGTGTCAGGGTCTGAGCATTTACATTTTAAATAGGGATGTTAGGGGGCACCTGGGTGGTTCAGTCAGTTAAGCATCTACAGCTCAGGTCATGATCTCATGGTTCACGAATTCAAGTCCTGCTGAGCTGTCAGCACAGAGCCTGGAGCCTGCTTCGGATTCTCTGTCTCCCTGTCTCTCTGCCCCTGCCCCACTCGTACTCTGTCTCTCTCTCTCTCACACAAAAATAAAATTTAATTAAAAAAAATTAAAAAAAAAAAAATAGGCCAGGGAAGGCCTGGGTGCCTAGTGTGGCCAAACTTGAAATTCGTAAGGCAAACAGGGAAACGTTACTTTATTCTCTTCTAATGGCATTTCCTTGGGTACATTTTATATGGGTCTGGAACCTTCCACTAGATTGTTCATCTTGCATCCTGTGAAGTCATAGCTGGAAGCTGGAAGGGGCTTCAAGAGATGTCCATAGGAGCTCAGTTCTAGTGCATGATGGTTTCAACACAGGGAGGTCATCTGGCTGTGTTAATTACATGCAGAGCAGGAGTCAGGATTCTGGGGTCCCAGACCTAGTTCCATCTTTGAATCAGGGCCGTCTCAATAGAAACCAGCAGCTGCCCCAAGCTGTAAAGTGTGAAAGGCAGGTTTAACTCCCCAGCTTGTCTGTGAATATGTACTTTGGGCTCAGAAGGACGGAGAACAAGCCACATGCTGATGGCCTGGAGTTTGACCCGCAGAACTATCCTGGTCACCCATAGTGGGCTGCCCCAGATTCCTTGCTGACCCTACCTCCTCTGATCACACCACCTAGAGTCCTCCTTGGTCATGGTCCTTTGTTCCCAATGACACTCAGCGGCTGAGTCAAATTGAGATGGGAAGGTGTTGCTCTTTGTCACTGGGACTACTTGGACCATAATGGACTCAGCCTGCTTCACCCACACGTGTGACCGATATAAGTGTTCAGTAAAGGGGTGCGGACTTTGCACTTGATTCCGTGGGTGTCAGGGCTACCGCGTCTCCTCTGACAGGCGAGGGTGGCACAGAGCCCTCTGGACTAGGGCTCAACCTGGCTACTACTTCCAGCTCTGCCACCACCTCTGACCTTAGGCCAGTCATTTTCCTCTCTGGGACTCAGTGTTGCCATCTTTAAATGGCTAGATCTCTAAAATGCCCTCTGGCAAGACTGCTCTCTGGGGCTGATTTAAGAGCAGGGATGTTGCTGGTGGTAAACTTACACTACAGTTAGCTTTTCTTCCCTCTGCAGCCTCGGACTTGGCTACGGTTTATTAAGTTCGTATTTATTTTTCACCCTGGGAGCTCTTTTTGATTACAACTATCTCATTAGTTACTGGAAGCTGTGGCTGCTTTGGCCGCCACGGCTCCAGGGTAGTCTGCCTCTCCCTTTAGCTGTCCCCCATCTATGCGGGGAAGACGTGCGGCCTGTGTGGGAATTACAATGGCAACAGGGGTGACGACTTCGTCACGCCCGCTGGCCTGGCCGAGCCCCTGGTGGAGGACTTCGGGAACGCCTGGAAGCTGCACGGGGACTGTGAAGACCTGCAGAAACAGCACAGTGATCCGTGCAGCCTCAACCCGCGCCTGAGTACGTAAGCCTGGGGGGCAGGGGGGGCCTCGCGGAGCCCTGAGGTGTCTCCTGGGTTCCAGTGCATTCCATGGCACCAGTGCACCCACTTTTGGGGGACAGGGGCACTTGGCTTTTACCATCAGCATTTGATTATCTGCATCTGGATCATTTATTCTTCAACGGCCCTTGATTGTGCACCCTCCGTGGGCCGAACCCTTGGAAAGACGAGAATAGTACATGTTTCCTGTCCCTGGACCTTCGCAGTCTGTTGGAGCAGCAGCCACACAGAATTAAATTATCGGAGGATAAATGCACTGGGGTGGCCATTTGCAGGTTGATCTGTGACATCATTTCAGCCCTGCATTCATTTCCCTCTCTTACCCAGCCCATCGTGGAACGACTTCTCCCGTCTGTCCGTGGGTGGTGTGCTCTGGAAATGCAATTTATTATGTATTTAAGCCAAACGTAAAGTTTATTGGTTGCAGGAGAAAAATCACAGTGATTTCCGGTCGCTTTGCAGCGCGTGCTGCCGAGGGGGAAGCCGGTTGGGGGATTTCAGAGTGGGATTGGTCACTGCCGTCCGGGGGCGGGAGCTCCGAGGGCGGGGGCGGGGCCCCGGCCAAGCCTGTGCGCTGCTCTCTCTCCCGCCACAGCCAGGTTTGCGGAGCAGTCATGCGCTCTGTTGACGTCCGCCAAGTTCGAGGCCTGCCACCGCGTCGTGAACCCTCTGCCCTACGTGCAGAACTGCCGCTATGACGTCTGCTCCTGCTCCGACGGCAAAGACTGTCTTTGCAGCGCCGTGGCCAACTACGCCGCAGCCTGTGCCCGGAGAGCCGTGCACATCGGGTGGCGGGAGCCCAGCTTCTGTGGTGGGTGCCCTCCCTGTCCGCCAGCTCTCGCACAGCCCAACCCCGCACAGTTCTCGGATGTCCTGCGTGCAGCTCGTTCTTTTCACGGCAGTGTCTCTGCATCATTGCTTTCAGAACCGGGCCCAAGTGCATTTGGCAAGCATGGGTAGTGAGAACTGTTTATTTGCAGCCGCCCTCTCCACCCCCCCCCCCCCCAACTCCTGCAGGACAGGCGGTGGGGACTGGCTCTCTCTCTCACAGGACAGTGTGATTACTCTAGCCTGTTCCGGGAGGGCGAGTTGCATCCCTCTACCTGGTGGTGGTCTAGAACCTTGGAGTTCCTGGGAAGCAGAGATTTCATGTGGCTGCTGCCACCTAGTGTTCCATACATGTATGGCCAGGTGGAGGAATGAGTGAGTCCCAGATCCCAATGGGTCTCTGCACTCAGGTGTGGGGAATGCACCTGCGGATCCTTTGCTTGTAACTCCAGCCAGATGATCAGTAGACTCCTGGCCCACATCTCTGGCATTGGTAGAGTTATATAAAGTTGAATGACATCAATGTCCCCAGCTGACTTTGGAGTCTCACTCTGCCATGTTAGATTTCTGCCACCACAGCTGGTATCTGCTCCACTTTCTGGACCCTTGAACAGCTAGATTGTGCTCACTCTGTTGTTGGTGGTGCTGCACGGGGAACATGTTCCGAGTGCCCAGCATGGTCAGGCAATGCCAGTGGTGTAGAAACTGCCTCCGTACTAGGTGACTGTCACACTGAGTAAAAGGATAATGAGATTAAGGCAGAGGCAATCAAGGAAGGCTTTCTGGAGGTGGTGTACTCGACCAGGCTTTAAAAAGTCACCATCTTGGCAGAAAAGAGTTGTTCCACAGGCGGATAGTAGTAGTGATGCATGGAAATGAGGAGGATATTCTGGGAGGATGAGGTGTCGTGAATATTCTGATTTTTAGGGTGAAGTAGATGTGTGTGGAGACTAATATGCCCGTGGTCCTGGCAGAAGCAGGGAAATAGGAGCTATGAGAGGCGGAGAAAGGTCCTAATATATATCACGTATTTGAAGAAGCTTAGGTACAGGGCTCTAGAAATGTCACTATTGGGGTCTAATGAGCCAACTCATGTTTCAAGTCTAAGCAGTGTCCTAAAAAAACAGGAGCAGAGACAGAAGTGAGGATGAAAGGGACCACGTGTATGCATGCATGCAGTTGTGCCTCCCTGTCCCTCTGGGTCGGGGATGCCAGAGTCATGGCCAGCAGCCGGAAGAGCAGAGTCTGAGGCCTTGCTGGAACTTGCGGGTGACTTCCCCGCCCTGCGGCCTTGAGCCCATCATCTCCCCCTCCACACCTCAGTTTCCTCATCGGGGTTTGCTGTTTAGAAACTGGGCAAAGTAATGAGGAAATGGCGTGCTGTTCATGACTATGCTTTGGTTGTCCACCAATATTAGAAATTCTGCATTATCAGTGTGCTACAGCATCTGAAGGATTTCCTCATTTAGGACGTTCTCCCATATCACTGAGGGCTTACCGGCACGTTCTGTAATCTCACGAAAGCTGCTGTCCTTCACCTCCGGAGAATAGAACGAAAGGGAACAGGCTGAGACTGTGGGAGCAGGGACTGAAATTTGGAGGCAGAAAATGTATGGGTGGTGGGAAGTTTTCTGTCTCTATGGGCTTATGTGGAGGTGAACCAGAGAAGAGGCTGGCCAGATGGTCCTGGAGGCCTGAGCCTCAAGGAGGGTGGGCAAGACTCCTGGGTTCCTGACTCCATCCTGTACCTCATTTTCTCCCTGAGAAATGAACAGAGCTCCCTACACCACTAACTCCATCCTTAAGAAGAGCCCCCATCAGCTGGGGATGCTCATGAAGCAAGGACTGATCATGCTGTGAGGAGATTGGGAGAAGCATGCTTTGTTTTGCTTGTTACTTGGTTACATTTCCTTTGGGAAGAAAAGAGCATAGGCTTCTTGTAGATGGGGATCAAGTCTTAACCACTTCTGCCTCCATGAGCCTAGCACAGCCCCTGGCACACAGTGGGAGCATGAGAAACGTCTGTTAAACTGAGGTGGCCACTGTTCCTTCTGGGGAGGAAGCCCAGAGGAGAAATTCAATACGGCTCGAAGCCAGTTCTAGAGACATCTGTCAGAGAGAAAAAGCTCTCTGCTCCAGCTGCTCCTTAATGGGTAAATGAATGTGCCCTTAACATCACAGGTTCAATGGATTGAAAGAGAGTTGCATTTTTATTGCCCCAAACACCCCATCATAACACACCCTGCTCTCAATACTCATCCACTGACCCAACCTCTCTGCTGGTTCAGAGAAAAACCCATGTCTAATATGGTTACGGAGCCCCCTCCCTTCTCAGCTCCCCTCAAATACTAAACACTGAGCAGGTGCAGGAGGGGAAGCCCACAGGGGCTCTCCAGGTGTTCTCACCCCCATGTCTGAGGTTCACAGCCAGGGCTCCCTTTTACACTTTCTGTGACACATTTTGCCAGTGGGTGTCCACTGTAGAAATGGATTCTAACAGAGAGGGCAAGGTTTCTAATGGTCCCAGCAGGAGTGTCCTCAGAGTGAGGTGGTCATTTCTTGGATAGGAGCTGATTAGCAAGAAGAAAGCCTTTAGAAAGGGCAGAGCACTTCCCACGCCCCCAGTAAAGGGTTTCCTCATCGGGGTGCTCACGGTGTTGGCCAGAATCCAGGAGTGCTAGGTCTTCTTAGGCCTGGGCCTTCATTTGGAATACCCCTCCCATCTGGAGCCCCCTGAGCTGGGGCTGTGTTTCCGCAGTCATCATCATGATAAAACAGCAGTGAGCATTTACCATGTGCCAGGCATTACTCTGAATTTGTTAGCTCTCTTAACCTTGACAACAATCCAGGTGGGTATTAGTCTATTCCAACGAGGAAACTGCTCAAGGTCACAGCGTAACTAACTAATGGCAGAACCAAGGCTCGAACCCAGGAATTTGGGAGACAGAGCCTGTCCACTTCCCTGTATTGCTGCGTCCTCTTGGGTCTTGTCTGCTGTGCTGTTTCTCTGTGGGAGGAGGCCAGGGAGAGTGAAGGCGGGGAGGAGACAGGGCTGCCCACCTGGCTGAGGCAGGCACAAGAGTGTCCCTGTACTTTGTGGCTGTCCTCAAAAGCATGGCTCCTAAGGGGTTGTTTCCTTTGTAGAGCATAATGGTTAAGAGCATGAGCTCTTGGTCATAGAGAGCTGGGTTCAGATCTTGCCTCTGCTTCTTCCTGGGAGGCATGACCTTGACAAATTACTTAGCTTATGTTTGAGTTTTCTTACTCGTAAGAAGAGGGCTATGAGATCTAATTCAATGGGAGGTGTAAAAGGCACAGAAGCTGGTGAAGAGCAGAATATTCAGTAGATGCTCAATTATCATCATCCCAGGAGAAATGCCCTTGCCTGCCATGCCCAGTTCTTTTTAATATTCACAGTGTCAAAATCCACCTGATTTCTACATGTCCCAGACTTCAAGGATTCAGAGACCACTAAAGCAGGATCCCTCTAGTTCAGCAGAGGGGAAACCGTGTGCATTCATTATTATCATAGGCATTTGTGAGCATGACAATACAGTTTTGCTCCTAGTAGGAAAGGAAGGTAGTGATTGTACAGATATAATTGGGGTTACAGGTCCTAGAAAGACAGTCCTTGTCATCTTCATGTTTCCACTGAGGCCTTCCTTTCCCTTGCCTCTCTCCCAGCGCTGAGCTGCCCACAGGGCCAGGTGTACCTGCAGTGTGGGACCCCTTGCAACATGACCTGTCGCTCCCTTTCTTACCCGGATGAGGACTGCAGTGAGATCTGCCTGGAAGGCTGCTTCTGCCCCGCAGGGCTGTACCTGGATGAGAGGGGAGACTGTGTGCCCAAGGCCCAGTGCCCCTGTTACTATGACGGCGAGATCTTCCAGCCCGAGGACATCTTCTCAGACCATCACACCACGTGGTAAGTGCATGCAGCAGGACCAGGGACCTCGGGAATGGCAGGGCTTGAGAGGAAAATGGTCCTCCAAATCCTTCATTTTGTGGGTGGGAAACGGAGGCCCAGGGAAGAAAGTGACTTGCCCAGCAAGTCAGAAAGAAAGCTGCGATTTCACCCAGCTTGAGTGGCTTCCTTACTCGTGGCTGGCGGGAGGACTGCTTCAGCTTCATTGCCAACTCTCATGTGTTGAGCCCCATTTCCCTGTAGTAGGTCTTAGTTTCCCTGTTTGAGAACAGGAAATGGGAGGGCTCCCTGTCCCCTCCCCTGTAGCCCCCTGGCAGTGTTCCCAGGCGGGGGCATTTGAACCAGCAGAAAATAGACGAAGGCAGCCTCACCTCAGTGGTTCATTGCTACCCTGACTTGCTTTACATACTTCCCTGAAAAATAGCTCCAATCACACTTGCTTCTTTTGGCCCTTTGCCCCGTCCCTCTGTCCTGGTCCATTTCAGAGGGGCTGTCACAGTCACAGGAGAAATTTATGACATTTCCTTGTCACCTGCTCTGGCCTGGGTGCTGGCTTAGAGACTGGTGATCTGAAGGAGAACAAGACACAGTGTGCACCCCAAAGAAGCTGATGGTTTACTAGGGAGACCAGTTAAAATGTCCTGTGGAATATTTCAGACATAAAAGTAGAGAGAATAGAGTGAGGAGCCCTAAGGCATCTGTCCCCAGGTTCAGTGATTATCAACACTTTGCCATTCTTGTTTTATCTATTCCCTCCTCCCCCTTTTGGCTGGAATAAAGAAAATCTCAGATGTTACATCATTTCATCTGAAAATATTTCAGTATGTGTTTCTAACAGATAAGCACTTAAAAAACCCGATCTAACCATAATACCATTGTTCAGATAAGCACTAGCAATGATTCCTGATAACACCTAATATTCCATCTATGTTAGCTTTCTTGACTGTCTCAAAATGTCTTTTTATATGTAATTGCTTTGTTCAAATAAGAATCTAAACAAGGTCTGCACACTGTGTGTGGTATGAAGCTTTTCCTCCTCACTTAGTTAGATAAGTTTGTGGTCCTTCACCATCTCTTATGCCCAGAGCAGATTGGTTATGCTTGGATGGAAAGAATGGTTGTCACTGGACTTGGATTTAAGCAAAATGCGTTGTATCCCCCTCTGGACTGTGACCTCCCCAAGAGTAGAGACCACATCTTAGGTCCTGATTCCCAGCATCCAACACACTTATGGCAGAAAATAGGCATAGTCAATGTTTACTGAGATGAAATAACATTCATATTTGGTAGGCTCGCCATTTTGTAGACATAAAAATCTCTACTCACTCAGAAAAGGTCAGTTGCTTCCACTTGGGAGGAGCTGGAGAAGACCCAGTGCAGGAGGTAGCTTTGAGTTTGAGGAAGATTCTAGCAGTGGGCGTGGGGCGGGCCTGTGGAGGAGGGCTTTGGGGTGGAGCCGAGGCCCAGGGCCAAAAACACACAGGGAGTACTCACCAGTCACCAAGGTAAGTCCTCTGGGGGGGGGGCATATGTTGCATGAAGGGAAGATAAGCCTGGGAGGATGTTGGGCATCTTCGAAAGATGGGGAGAGGGGGACTGGAGCAGTAGGCAGGGAGGACCTCAGAGGTTTTGAAAGAGCAAATAGGTCAAAGCGTAGCTTTAAGGAGTGGGTTCTGGAAGCTGCATGAGGTGTGGAGACAGGGAGATCAGTTGTGGGAAGAAGTTGACACAGTCTGGTCAAAAGGTGCTAAGGCCCCGGGCCAATACTAGCGGTGGAGATAGACCAAGGGGACAGAGGCCAGAGACCCCAGGAAGTAAACAGACTGGGGGGACATGTAGGGGGATGAGGTTGGCTGAAGACGGCCCCGGGGTTCTGGACTGGAGTGCCCGGGAGTGCAGGAACAGCAAGAGGGCTCCTTGTGGGTAGGGGGAGGATCATGAATTTGGTCTTAGCCCGGATGGCTGAGTTGCCAAGAGCGCATGCTGGTGAGTGAGGGGAAGCAGTCACCGGAGGGGTGGGTGTGGGACTCGAGTGAGAGGTGGAGGCTGGACAAGATTTGCGTGGAGGTGTTCTGTATGGCTGCAGGGGCAGCCAGGCCCACGAAGGAAGTGGATTGAGGAGCAGAAAAGGAAACTGAGTCCAGAGCTTGGGGGGATGTTCAGAGGACCAGGGGAGCAGAAAGAGGATCCTATGAGAGAGGCCAAAGGAAAAAGGCAAGCAAAAAGGCACAGCGAATGCCGGGCCATATGGTGGAGGTGAGGAGAGCAGGAGAATGACAACATCTGTTGGTCTGAGCATTGGGCCTTCACCCAAGCGGTCGTTTTACTCCAGTTGTCCAGCTATGATTTTCAGGGTGTTTCTCTCTGGGACCTTAAAACAATGCCGTTAGAAGGCAAGCATCGCTTTTCTTAGTAAGGAATTTGAGGCTTAGGGAGATTATCACTTTCCCAAATCATCCAGCCAGTGATAGAACCCAGGGACTCTTAGACTCTTCATATTACATGGAGAGGAGGCTGTTGAATTTGGCAATCGGAAGGTCATAGTGGCCCCCATGTTGCAGTAGTGTGGTGAGGAAAGAAGCCAGAGGGTAGGAGGCTGGGGTGACTTGGAGGGCAGCACGTGTCCCTGGTCATTTTACCATATTGGAGGCACAGGGAAGGTGGGGAGATGAGGTGCAGAGGGCCCTGGGTGAGCAGAGCTGGCGAATAGCTCTGGCTTCAGGCTTTCTTCAGGATTTGCACATCAGTGACCTCTCCATGATATGTTCCCGGGCTCTCCTTTGGGCACCAGGGCTGAAAGCTATTGTCTGTCGCGTCTCTCCACTTCATTTAGAAAACCGGATTTCATGGAGAATGGGAACCATCAGGAACTTGGGGCTTGTTTTGTGGCTCTTTATTTTTATCCCCGCACACTGAAGGGTGAGCCCCATGGAGCAAATGCTGGTGATGCCCACAAGAGGTAGTAGAAAGGTACAAACACATGTGTCTAGAAGTATCTTTAGGCTGTTTGATCACCAGACAGGCATCATGGTAGAGCACTTACACTATTGCAAGCCAGGTTCTGGGCCAGGAGTTGATTATAATCCTACCTACAAGGTTTTTCTTCTCTTTTCTTCTCTCTAAAAATAAAATTAAGCTTTTGGGTCATGTCCAAATGACAGACAGACCATGACATGAGGATATTTTAAAATCAGGTGTTAGTTAAAAACCAGAGGGCGCCGTTTCTGCATGTGCCCAGAGAGGGAAGGGCTGATTCTCTTTTGCTCATTTAATAAATTTTCATTGAACAGCAGCCACATTAGAAATCATTCAAAATCATTACTGTTAGAGAAATACAAATCACAACAACGAGTATTACTTCATATCTACCAGAGTGGAAAAATTTGAAATCTGGATAATGCCAAGTGTCGGCAGGGCTGTGGAATATGGGGCCCCCGCTCTGCTACTGTTAGGACATACACCTGTTCAGACACCCTAGTATCTTTCCCAAACCTAAATCTGATTATGTCGTATCCCTGTTTGGAATCCTTAATAGCTTCCCCTCAGTAGGCCTTAGGATAGAGACCAAATCCCTATGATGGCCTCCAGGCCCCATGCGATCTGACCCCTGCCTACCTCTCCTTTCTCCAGTGTCCTGGCCTTCTTTAATCTGGAAGGTGCATTGCTCCCAGCACCCAGGAAAGCAGTTGGCATGATTTATGCAAATTAGATACCCACACTTGATATCTCCACAGTCCTTCTCTCAGGCATATACACTAAAGAAACTCTCACACAGGCTCTTAAGGGCACATGTATGAAGATGTTAGTCACAGCTTTGTTTGAGGTCTGTGTCCATCCCTGGGAGGGTGCATGGGGAAAAGGCAGTGGATGCACACAGTAGAGGATCATGCAGCCTTAGAAGCACCGGGAAAGTAGGTATGTATTAGCAGGGTTCAATCTTGAACACGTGGTGGTAAAGAAAACGACAAAACACTGTGATATATGAGATAGTACCACTTATACAAATTAAACATACAGGCATGCGAAAGAAATACATATTTTATGAGAATATATGCAGGCAGGTCTACACTGAACAGAATAAGATTGTATTAGTTTTCTGTATCTATTGCTGCATAAAAAAAATTAACCCCAATTTAACAGCTTGAAAGAATGGACATGTATAATGTCACATGGTTTCTAAGGGGCAGGACTCCTGGAGCAGCTTGGCTGGGTGACTAGGTTTGCTCATGAGGTTGGAGTCAAACTGTTGACCAGGGCTGCAGGCTGAGTCATCTGGAGACTTGCCTGGCTCTGGAGTCTCCATTCCCAGCTCATTCACACAGCTCTTGGCAGAAGGCTTCATTCAGTTCCTCGCCATGTGGGCCTCTGCATTGGGCTGCTCGTGAAGTGGTTCCCTGGAGTGAGTAATCCAAGAGAGTACCAGGACAGGAGCTGCAGTCTTTTATAGCCTAATCTCAGGTGACACATGGTATGTCACTGCTGCCACATACTGTCGGCACACAGATCAACCTTGGTGCAACGGAGATGACACAAGAGTTTGAACACCAGGAAGTGGGGATCCTCGGGGGCGCTTTAGGAGACTACATGTCATAAAAATAATTGCCCGTGTTAGGGGAGGGGATTGGGATCGGAGGAGAGGAATAAAAGAATATGTAAAAAAAAATATTGAATACTTTATGCAGAGCCTTATGCTGCCTGCTGAACAGATAATGAGCAAAACCGTCTTTGATCTTATAGTCCAGTGACACAGAGAGAGATGTTAACCAAATAATAACTCCAATACATGCAGAGTCACAAGTGTGGAAGAAAGAGAAGTACGTGGTCTATGAATCCTTGAAATGGGCTAGAGAAAATGTAGGCAGGAGTCAGATCGCATGCGGCCAGGGAGGCCATCTGAGGGATTTGGTCTCTTTCCTAAGGCCTCTTGAGGGGAAGCTACAAAGGAATCTCAGCAGGGAGGTGACATAATCATATTTAGGCTTTAGAAAACCCTTGGGCTGCCAGGAGGAGTGTGTTTTGGAGAGAGGCAAGAATAGGTGCAGGGACATCAGTCAGTTAGGAGCTTCTGCCTTGTCAGGTGACGGGTGGTGGCGGCGGCTTATGGCAGTGAAGGTAGAGAAGTGGATGTGAATGCCAGAGACGTTTAGGAGACAAGGTCCAAGGGCTTGGTGATGGTCAGACGTGGGGGTTGGGAAGAAGGCAGTATCAGGGCTGACCCCTCGTTTGCTGGTTTGTGAAACTGGATGGTTGGTGGTATCATACAATGAATCAGAGCCCTGGCGGGGGACTGGCTTTGGTGGTGGGATCATGACTTCAGTTTTGGGCATACTGAGTTTGAAGTCTTTGTTATGCCAAGATGGCTGTCATGTGGGCACTTGCATACACGGATCTTGGGTTCAAAGGAGAGATCCCAGCTGCTGGTGTAAATTTGTGAGTCGTTTCTGTCATAGAAGCTGAGTGTATGGATGGCAGCCTAGAATGAGAGCCCAGGGTGCAGCCAGCAGAGGGGTGAGCCTGAAAGAGCAACTAGAAAAGTAGGAGGAAAACCAGGAGAGATTTGTTTCTTGTCCTAGAAGAACAGGATAGTCACAGTGGTCGAATAATGTCGAAAGGGATCAGGTAAGGAAAGAACTGAAGACGTTCCACTGGGTTTGGTGACATAGAGAGGGTGAGTGGCCTTAGCGGGCTGTGTTTCAGATGAGTTATGGGACCACCTTGACTTGGACGGGGAGACGGTGAGTGGGAGGTGAGGAAAAGGAGCCAGCAAGCATAGCCGCTCTTACGAAGCTGGGTTCTGACTTTCCTCTTTGCAGCTACTGTGAGGATGGCTTCATGCACTGTACCACGAGTGGAGCCCCAGGAAGCCTGCTGCCTGACACTTTCCTCAGCAGCCCCCTGTCTCACCGCAGTGAGTACTGTCCCCCTGGAAGGGCTCTTCACCTCGCCACTGGGCTGCTCTGTCTGATGTGCCTGTGCATTCAGGCACATGTCAGGGTTGACACCATTTTTATGTTCATGTGAGTGGTTTTCAGGCCTTGACATGCCTTTGCATGTGTGCATCCAAATTATTGAGGCAGGGAGGAATTTTATTTCAGGGGAAAAATTGAGTTATCTGCAAGATGGATTCAGTGAGACCTCTGTTTTGCCCATGGTGACCTTAACCCAGTGAGTAGCTGTAAGTTGGTCACCTTGATTGTGGTGAAGACCACCCCCCTTCATTAGCCTCTTTTTACTCAGGGACATACTTACAAGGATGTCTGTTTGTCTATCTATCTGCTTATCTATCTAATTGTTTTATTTTATTTATTTTTCTTTCTCAGGATAAGTGTACTCTCTTTAATCCCCTAGTTCCCCCATCCCCCCACACACCTCCCCTCTGGTAACCATCCATTTGTTTTTTGTAGTTAATAATCTGTTTCTTGGTTTGTTTCTCTCATTTCCACCCCCCTTTGCTCATTTGTTTTATTTCTTAAATCCCTATATGAGTGAAATCATATAGTATTTGTCTTTCCCTGACTGGCTTATTTTGCTTATGATTGTACTCTCTAGCTCCATCCATGTCATTATAAATGACAAAATTTCATTCTTTTTTATGACTGAATAATGTTCCATTGGATATATATATCACATCTTTATTCAATGATTTATCCATGGACACTTGGGCTGCTTCTGTAGTTTGGCTATTATAAACAATGCTATTTAAAGGCAGATGTGCATGTATCCCTTTGAATTAGTGTTTTTGTAATTTTTGGGTAAATACCCAGTAGTGCGATTCTTGGATTGTAGGGTAGTTCTATTTTTAGCTTTTTGAGGAACCGCCATACTGTTTTCCACAGTGGTTGCACCAGTCTGCATTCCCATCAACAGTGTACGAGTGTTCTTTTTTCTCACCTCCTTGCCAACACTTACTGTTTCTTGCATTGTTGGTTTTAGCCATTCTGACAGGTGTATGGTGATAATGCATTGTGGTTTTGATTTTCATTTCCCTGATGAGTGATGTTGAGCATCTTTTCATGTGTCTGTTGGCCATCTGGGTGTCCTCTTTGGAGAAATAGGTCTTCTTTGCAGAATGTCTTCTGCCCATTTTTTAACTGGATTATTTATTTTTTGGATGTTGAGTTGTATCAGTTCTTTGTATATTTTGTATACTAACTCTTTATCAGATATGTCATTTGCAAATATCTTGTCCGATTCTGTAGGTTGTCTTTTAGTTTTATTGATTGTTTCTTTCACTGTGCAGAAGTTTTTTGTTTTGATGTAGTCCAAATAGTTTATTTTTTTATTTTATTTCCCTTGTCTCAGGAGATTTATCTAGAAAAATGTGGCTTCAGCCAATGTCTGCAAGATTACTGCTTGTGCTCTCTTCAAGGATTTTTTATGGTTTCAGGTCTCACATTTAGGTCTTTAATGACAAGGGTACCTGTTTAGAAAGCTTCTCAGATGGATGTGAAAGAGGAGAGTTTGGGCATATTGTTCTCAGTTTGAAGGTCCTAATAGTTGCTACACTGTTGAAGGACAAGGCACAGAAGGGAGAAGGGGCTGACCTAGATTTGAGGGGACCATATTCACACTTATGGATCAGGGAAAACTAATTGGCTTCCAGATGGATCCTTGCTTAGAAAGGACTGTCCCAGTAGGAGGGAGAGGGATGCTATTAGGCAGATAAATGAGCTATTTTCAACATCTGGCTTGACCACCTCTCTCTGCCTTCTGCTTCCCTCAAGACGCCATCTCTCCAAGTGACACAGATGTGTGCCATGCATTGGCTTTCCAGTTTGTCCTGGTGAGAAGTCAGGCTGCCCTGTATGACTGATTGGGGAGCGTCTCTCAGCCTTGAGCTGGGACAAGATCCTAAGATGTGAGTGGCTCACAAGTTGAAATCAGAACTTGTGACCTTGTCTTTTTCTGTTCAGGCGGCTATAACAAAATACCACAGACTAGGTGGCTTAACTATGAGAAATACAGGAATATATTTATATATGGAGGCTGGAAGTCCAAGATTAGGGTGCCAGCAAGGTCAGGTAAAGTTTGCAGACTTCTCCTGTGTCCTCACAGGGCAAGAAGGGCTGGGAGCTCCATGGGTTGTCTTCATCAGGGCACAAATCCAATTCGTGAGGGCTCTACCCTCGTGGCCTCATCACTTCCCAAAGGGCTCATTTCCTATCACAACTACCTTTGGGGTCAACACATGAATTTACGGGGGCACATTCAGTCTGTAGCGGACCTCAGGGTCACTAAATCCTTCTCCTCCTCTCTTTGCCGATTGCTCATGTCCCTGCCCTCTCTTGGCTTTTTTCTAGCTGATAGTTCCTGGAAGCGGTCATCTTTTGTGAAGTCAAGAAGCTCCTAGAATTTTGTATGATTCGGAAGAGCCACTTGACCTTTTAGGGTTTCAGTTTCCTAACAAAAGTTTCCATATAAAATTAAGACTGGGGGGTGCCAACGTGGTTCAGTTGGTTAAGCATCTGACTTCGGCTCAGGTCACGATCTCAGAGTTGGTGAGTTCGAGCCCTGCATTGGGCTCTGTGTTGACAGCTCAGAGCCTGGATCCTACTTTGGATTCTGTGTCTCCCTGTCTCTCTGCCCCTCCCCAGCTCATGCTCTTTCTCTCTCTTAAAAATAAATAAACATTAAAAAATTAAAAAAAAATAAGGTTGGAACCTGTTCACAGGAGACAGTAAGTGCTCTATGCAGTCAGATAGAAATGCTGTGAAGTGTATCTGGGTTTTTGAAAGGAAAGTGCTGTATCAATCATCTGATGTTATCATTTATTCAATCAGCCACTGATACCTCCCAACTGTCAGGAAATATGATACATCCTGAACATAGGAGACACAACCCCTGCTTTCACGGAACATTTATTCTGGTATTCTAGTTGGCAATGGGTGGGCAATCAACAAATAAGTAAAACAGACAGTATATCAGAGGGTGGTATTGGAGGCCATCCGATGGAGGTTTGACAAAGCAGGCAGGGCGGGGAGGGGTGTCAAGGGACAGAGTGTAGCAGATTTAAATAGAGCGGCTGGAGTGGCCAGGGGCTGGGCAGAAAATGACATAGGGGCACCTGGGTGGCTCAGTCGGTTAAGCGTCCGACTTCGGCTCAGGTCATGATCTCGTGATCCGTGAGTTCGAGCCCTGTGTCAGGCTCTGTGCTGACCGCTCAGAGCCTGGAGCCTGTTTCGGATTCTGTGTCTCCCTCTCTCTCTGACCCTACCCCGTTCATGCTCTGTCTCTGTCTCAAAAATAAATAAATGTTAAAAAAAATTGAAAAGAGGGGCGCCTGGGTGGCTCAGTCGGTTGAGCGTCCGACTTCGGCTCAGGTCACGATCTTGTGGTCCGTGAGTTTGAGCCCCGCGTCAGGCTCTGGGCTGACTGCTCAGAGCCTGGAGCCTGTTTCGGATTCTGTGTCTCCCTCTCTCTCTGACCCTCCCCCATTCATGCTCTGTCTCTCTCTGTCTCAAAAATAAATAAACGTTAAAAAAAAAAATTAAAAAAAAATTGAAAAGACAAAAAAAGAAAATGACATAGAAATCTCCCCTTAAGGTTTTTGTAACTAAATTAGCATGACCATTTTAGGAATGGTCCCTTTGGGGCCCCCAAAGGTTACTTTTTATCACCCAAATGCAGGTCCTATAAAGCCTAGGTCTGGACATTTCTGCAGTGCCTCCCGATTTAATGCAACCTGCTATGGCAGGCTCAAGGGGATGAGGAACGTGGGCAGTCATAGGGTTGTGGAGAGCCAGAGAGGTGCCTTCAATGTAGGCAAAGGTCAGGGGCTCAGATGAATAGATGAGGTGGCCATCTAGTCCCACTTGGGGAACCTGGCTCAGTGCTGGACCTGCTGGAGGTCAGGTCATCCCAGGGAGGGGGCAGTTGGGTCTCTGGAAGTGAGTGGCTGCACCTGGGGGGACCAAGGACAGTGTGGAAGGTAGATTCATCCTTCACGGGTCGCCTCTTTGGTTTTTCTACTTCCAAGGCAAAAGGAGCCTGTCCTGTCGGCCCCCCATGGTCAAGTTGGTGTGCCCTGCTGACAACCCGAGGGCTGAAGGGCTCGAGTGTGCCAAGACCTGCCAGAACTATGACCTGCAGTGCATGAGCACGGGCTGCGTGTCCGGCTGCCTCTGTCCCCCGGGCATGGTAAGCCCCCACAGCCACAGAGGTGGGCAGCCTGGTGTTTCCCTGCAGGCGGGCACGCATAAGGTGGCTCTGGGGCAGAGAGAGGAAAAAGTAGGGGCCAAACAAGAATGGCAATGGGGGCGGAAGCGGTGATGGGGTCTGGGGTGGGGGAGCGCCTCCTGTGGCTGACTCAGCCGCCAAAGTCGGCGAGGGAGATGGTGGGAAAGCGTCTAGAGTCCATCCTGATGAGATCTGACAAAAACACAGGAACTTAGGGCACAGAGGTGCCGGAGGAAGCAAAGCAAGTATTTCCAGAAAATACTTACAAGTGACAACAGGCATTTCCCCTGGAATTTTCCCAAGGGCCGCATTCTACTTACTCAGAGGAAAGAGCACACGTGTATTTGGATGTAATTTGCATATATACATATGAGTTTCTATTTCAAGAGATGTTGCTGTTGCTGCCCTTTCACCAGCAAGGACCTGCCCAAGTCCCTTCCCCTTGCTGAGCCTTGTTTTCCTCATCTGTAGAGTGGGTCACAGTCTTGGCCAGCTCTTGACATTCCATGATTCTGGGGCTGGGGCTTCAGACACCCAATCTGCAGCCAGCGGTTCCTTGTATGCCTTGCAGAGTCCAAGGCATGCTGGTTTGCAACTACCTGGCTCTAGATTGCTGCTGGCGGCAGTGGTGTGAGCGGGCCCCTGCCCCTTACCTTCCCCCCAAGTCTGGTTGTCGGCTGGTGTAGTGTAAACATATGACAGTAGTCCCCCCATCCGTGGTTTTGTTTTCCAAGGTGTCAGTTACCCACAGTTAACTGTGGTCCAGGAGCAGATGCTCTTCCTTCTGACGTCTTGTCACAAGGTCAATATCAGCCTCATGCTTTGTCTCAATGCCTGTGTCATTGACTTCACTCCATCTCATCCCTTAGGCATTTTGTCATCTCATGTCATCACGAGAAGGGTGAGTGAGTACAGTACTTAGAGAGGTACTTAGAGAGGTACTTAGAGAGACCACATTCATAGAACTTTTACTGCAGCATATGTTATAACTGTTTTATTTATTGTTGTTAATCTCTTACTGTGCCTGATTTATAAATTAAACTTTATCATAGGTATGTGTATATAGGGAAAAAAAGAGTATATGTGGGGCTCGGTATTATCTGCGATTTTAAGCATCCCCTGGGGGTCTTGGAATGCATCCCTGTGGATAAGGAGGGAATGCTGTAGACCTGTTATTCTTGTCACCCTGAAAGAAGCAACTTCTGGGTTCTTCTCTTTCAAAAGCATCAGGTCTTCTTGCTTTCTCTGACTCCAATTCCCCACACCCAAAGTGAGCAGTGTGTGTCTGGGGCAGGAGTTGTGGACGCCAAAGTGGGAGGGGGCAGGATGGCTCTCATATGGTTGTAAAGGGCATCAATGATGCCCAGGCCTTGACTTGAAGGTCAGGGTTCTGGGCGATGGGAGATGCCAATGTTCTATAGATGCAACGGGGACTCATCATCGGTAGCCCACAGGAAGGCTGTGCATTGGGGTGTGTGCAGGGCAGATGATTTGTCTCCTTTCCCTCTAGCCCTCTTCCAAGACAGAGAGACTACCTGTTCATTCCCCCCTGGGTGTTCCCCTCTGCTTTAGCCTCTGATGATTCTAAACTGTCTTCTAATGGGGGAGCTAGAGATTGGCCGGGGAGCACCCCCAACCTGGATGGTCTTGTTTGATGCCTTCACAGAAGGTGGCTATTCAAGGAGGGGAAACTCAGAGCTGGGTAGGGACAAGAAATAGGCCAGGGGAGAGGAGGCTTCTGTATTGCTCTTTTTATCCTAAAGGATTCTCATTTTGACTGTTCCTTCACTGTACCTGGAGGGGAAATTCTCCAGACATCAGAGAAGGCTCTGGCAAGAAAAGGGGCATCCCTCAGGGGATTATGTCAGCATCAGAGACTCTTCTAAATGAACCTTTTGTTTTTTTCAATGAAAACAGTGCAGATCATCTGAGATAATAAGCACAGTACTTGCGTTATGGTCCCAAACCCCCAGTGGAGAGCAAGACCTCAAGTTCAGGATGTGGACACACGGTCAGGAGCTCATTTGCATTCCCGAAGCCTCTGGCATGCGGTCTGAGGACAGTCTGTGGATGTTTGTCCCATAAGGGGGTGACTCTAACCTCAACCGCAAGGGATTCTAAACTCAAAAGCTCAGAGTGTAAGAGATTGGCTTATTTTCACAACTGCTTCATTACGATGCCGACTAAGGTGCAAATCGTTGAGGCCAGATTCTGCAGAGCAGCAAAGCCCATGATTTATGAAGTGCGCAGTGTGCTGGCTGCTGCATGGGACACGTGTTCTTGGCTGAAACACAAAGACAAAGGAGCTGGAAACACCCTGCTTGGGCCCGTGTGATGGTGTAGACATCCTACCCAGGGGTGTTTCTCTGTGTGGCCTGTTCCCTGTGGGAGATGGTGAGGATGTGGTGTGTGACTGAGGGTTTTGGGGGAAGAGGTTGGGGATTCTATATTCTGGGGACTTGGAAGAGGGTGGTGGGGGGTGGGGTGAGGAAGTAGCTCTTTGCTGGGGGCAGATCTGTGAGAGTAGAAAGAGCACCCCAGTAGGAACAAGGCAGAGGGCCAAGTCCTCTGTTCAGGCCTCGCTCGCCCTTGGGTGAACATTCATTCTTTCTCTGAGCCTTAGTTGCCTCACCTGTGACATGGGCACATAATTCCTGTTATGGGCCCAAAGGGGTTATAGGTGAAAGGGCTACAGAATTGTAGGGATAGCTTTAACTCTTTTCAGAAATAACCGAGGTGCAGTCTCAGAGGCTCTGCTCACCTCCTGCTTTCCACAGGAGAGATCCATAAAGGTCCTGTTTTCTTAAAATTTCCATCTGTTGTGGACCAAAGCTTTTGTAAATACGATAGAAAAGAATGATCAGAAAAAAAGAAACAAAAAGTAATGACATGCAAAATATGAGTCCCTCCCCCATTTTTATTAGATTCCACAGATGATGTATTACTCAATTGCCATATGATTTTCCAAACACCTACCCAGTTTGTGTATTTGCATCATCATAGACCTGTACTGGCCCTGGACTGAGCTTTGAGCAGCACTGCTCTGGGTTGAAGATTGCCTCTCCCCTTACAGGGCATCTCTCAGTATCCACTGTAAGGCTAGCAGCAACTGTCTGAAAATGTTGGGAACAGGTTGGGAGTCCCCCTCTCTGTAGTTTGTTTCAGGCTTGGCACCTGCTTACAGCCAGGTTTTCTGGGCCATATTACCAGTCCTGGTACATATGCCTCCTTGCATGGAACAAAGTGTGTGTGTGGGGGGGTGTTTTTTATAAGTGGTCAACGCCCTGGTAAATGGTATGGAAAAGACATTGGATTGGAGTCCCATACTTCCAGGTGTGAATCCTGGCTCCTGAGATTTACTCAGCTCTAAAACCGGGTTAAAGGGCTGTTGGGAGGACTGGGGGTGACAGTGACAGGGACATGGAAGTTGCTTAGTAAGTAGTAGTTTAATGACCACTGTTATAAGAAGTTTGTGGGGGGAAAACCGTGAATCCTACTGTGAACAGAGAGATATGCTGTAGGAAGTTAGCACACAATGGGAGCCCAGAGGCCCACTAGATCAGTAAAATAAGGATGTTGCACTGGAAAGATTCCCATCTTTTTCTTTAGTTGAGAAATTCTGGAGTGAACTTCTTGCCTTTGTCAGAATGTTCCCCACTGTCACAGCAAGGTGGCAGCAGAGCACAACCCACTGCCCAGCTCCCTCCTTCCAGCCCGGAGGTAGTAGTAATTCTCTCCTCTCCAGGAGCACCATCTGGTGGTAGAGTGAGGAGGAGCCCTAAAGACCCAGGATTTCAACCCTTCTATCCCCCAGGAGTCTGAGCAAAGATAGGAACCGTTGAAGGCTGGAAATCCTCGTCTCCTGAGTCCTAGACTGGGCTCCTTCAGCCCTACTTGCCTCCCTCCCTCCCGTGAGGTGGTCTTGGAAAGTTTGGCACCCCCATCTGGGAGACGCTCACTTATCCTCCAAAATCTAGTAGTTACACTTTCCAAGCTGGTACCTAGTTCTGCTAGTAGGAAACCTCTTGGTAGCTGGGAAGCATGTTCATTTCCCTGGTCCTTTGATGCCTGGCTTTATCACTGGCCCAATAGGAAGACTCAAAAGACTCTGGCATTGCTTTTTGAAATGCAGAGTTTGGCTCTGGGGCCCGTTCAGGGTCAGCCTCACATGTGGGCACTGTATATCCTATGAGATGTCATTTTAAAAGGCCCAAGAAAGCCATTCTGTCTCAAAAATATCTCCTACCCCTTATGCGATTTGTCACCTAATTAGGCTTACTGAAGTATGAGGAGCATGAATTCATTCTGGCTAACAAGCAGGGGTTTTAGAAAAGCATACGGCCTTATAAATCCTCATAGGAAGCCATTCACGCCTTAGTATGAATTATTTAATCAGATTCTTTCCTCCTAGCCAAATACCTAGTTGAATTCAGCTGCACTGATCTGGAGGTATTAATGGGAACAAAAGAGAGAGAGTTGGAAGGCAAAAAAAGATTTTGGAGCATAGGTCTGTATGGTGTTTATGTATGAGGGTTGGGTCAGGGAAGATGAAGCCTTTTCAGAGAAGAGTGACAAAATCACTTATTTTCTACTTCATAATTTTTCTTGTGGCTGACCAAGACCTAGTACCATGTTCTTGGCATGAGCCATTCTTACTCAGGATGCCCCAAGTTGATGGATAGTGACAATGATTTCTGCTTGTTTGCTTCTGAAGTCTTGGCCATTTGTCAACTTTACCTGATTATCGTCTGGCGTCCCAGAGGGACAAACACGAGGCAGAGATGCTTCTCTTCATTAAAAAAATTTTTTTTAACGTTTATTCATTTTTGAGAGACAGAGAGAGACAGAGTGTGAGCAGGGGAGGGGCAGAGAGAGAGGGAGATGCAGAAACCAAAGCAGGCTCCAGGCTCTGAGCTGTCAGCACAGAGCCTGATGTGGGGCTTGAACTCACAAACTGTGAGATCATGACCTGAGCTGAAGTTGGATGCTCAGTTGACAGAGCCACCCAGGTGCCCCGGGTTCTTGTCATTTTAAATACGATGTTCAAGTGAGTTTCCACAAAGTCCAGTTAGGGACCACTATCCTGGCTTACCCTACGTGTCTGAGCAGTCCTCATCTTGATCTTGTTCATCCCCTGAGTTGTGCCTTTATCTCTCTATCTCTAGGGATTTCTTTAATGCTTTAGGGCTCTCCGGGTGTTTTTTTGCTGGGCTGGTGTTATTTGATCTCTCCCAAGTCAGAGCTGGTACTGAGGTGTGGCACGAGAACCCTCTCCTTTCCTTTTAAGGTTATGCTTTGTCCCCTCTCCAGCTGTGACTTATGAATCTAACCCCACACCTCTGTTGTCTTTATAGCAGTCCCCATCCAGTATGAAGGTCCTATTTTAATCCTGTAATCCATCAGTAAGTCAGGGCGGAGAGAGCCATATGGCTTGTCAGTGAGAGTGCAAAAGGAGGAAGGGGGCACTTGTGGCTTTATCTCATGACCAAGCTGGGGTTTGAGTTTACGCCCATTGCAGGAGGCTGGGACTCACCCCTGGGCCAGGGGAGGGGCTACCTGAGCCATGGGGGTGCAAGACTCTTTGTCAATGGGCTGAATATCCTGGAGAGAGGTAGAAACATTCAGCATGCAGACCAAGAGGCATGGGAGCCCTCCAGCCAGCCTGCTCAAAGGCAGAGGGGCAGTGCACGTTCTGCTGAGGTGGGGTGAGGTGAGCAGGGCTCTGCTTCCTGGAATCCACCTCTGTGCATCCTCATCACTTTTGTCTCACATTACGTTTCCAACAAGGAGACTTACTGTCTGGTCTCCATCAGCTGTAGGTGTGGGTGTTGGAGAGCATGTCAAGCTTCCCCAGTAAATGTATCGGTCTTTCTTAGAGTAGCCATTAGGTGGCAGGCCTCGGACTTAAGTTAGAAGTGATGACGCTTTGAGGGGGGGATGTGAGAATGAACCCTAATTGTGATAGTTTCTGAAGGCTGTGGTAGAGAGACATTTGTCGCCTCCTCCCTGATCCTGCCAAGCTGTCGTCTTCCCTACTGGGTGCCTAAGCTCCTTGTCTTCCAATAACAGGGCTTGGCTGACCTGCCTCTTCCTCATACTCTGTGCTCCCACCCTCCCCCTTCACTTAGGTCTTGAGGACTTGGGGTTGGGTGAAGGTGGTGGTTAATTGGAGGTTTTTCTTCCGATCCTGTTTTAACACACACACACACACACACACACACACACACACACACACAGAGACTCTACTTTAGCCTATGGTCCCCAACATGAAAGCTCTTTATTTAGGCCAGGACTGTCCCATTCCCAGGGCTTTGTTCAGTTCCAAGCCCAGGGAACTCAGGCTTGTCCAGGGAGTAACTGGAACTCATGGATCCTGAACCAGGAACTTCTCACCCCTTAGGTATCTCTGGAACCAATGTGCTGTGGTCCTTTCACCTGAAGGTGACCCATGGCTCTTTTAGATTACCCATAGCCCACACCAGAGCAGACATCCAGGGCTGTCCTACGGGGCTGGGACAGAAGCATATCTACGTGCTGGGGTCAGAGTAGGTTTGGAGAGTTCCTTCTGAGCCCACTGTGGCCAGTGGGTCTTAGTTCTTTCTTCCCTCTGACCCCTACAGGCCTGAGGAGTACAACATGTTCACATAGTACTTTCTTCCTGGGTTGAGGGCAGGGAAACAGAGCATACCCCCATGGAGGGTGTATCAGAATCCCAGGGGACTAGGCGAGGAGCAGGTATGTGGGGCTTGAACAAGCCCCGGACTCTGGCTTTGGTCCATCCCTGTCTATGGGCAGTATGCAGCCTTCATCTCCAGGGGCTAAATGCATTTAAGTTTTATTAAACATATTTTCCATCATTTCCACTGTAAACATAATATATGCTTATTGATGAACATTTGGAAAAAAAATTTAAAAACCAAAAAAGAAAATAAAAATCCCCTATTGCTCTGCCTCAGGCTTCTATCTGGATGGAACTTCTGTATTTCCTTCTAGTCTTTTTGTGGCATATTTTGGAGTGTGTGTGTGTGTGTGTGTGTGTGTGTGCGTATGTATATGTATATGTGTATATATATATATATATATACATATATATATGGACTGTATGTAAGTACAGTCTTTCCCTGTTTTAAAAATTAATAGTGTCAGTATTTCTCACATCATATAAGAGTTTTCCAAAGGGCCATTTTAATAGCTACAAAGGATACCATTACCTGGGGATTCCTTAATGGAGTTAATCATTTTCCTATTGTTGAACAGTTGGTTGTTTCCATATTTTGCAATGATAAATGATTCTACATTAACCTTTGTCCGTAAGCCTGTTTGGTTTGGAGACATCCTCTGCGTGGTGTTACTGGGTCTAAGGAGATGCACATCCAAGGGCTTCTGCCACATGTTACTACAGAGTCGTTGCCACTGTCCCAGCAGGGTGTGAGGGCAGAGGGTGGTCGGAGTGTCTCTAGCTGAGCTGGGGGGATCAGTGTGTGGATAGGGGCCCATGTTTGCCGAGCCCCAGCCTGGGTGGGCATGGGTTTCCTGGACTGGCCTGTGGCCAAGGCCATCTTCTCAGCAGGGCCTACATCACTCATTATGGCCCCTAAGACATTTGGATTCCTTTCCCTTAGGTCCGGCATGAAAACAGATGTGTGGCCCTGGAAAGGTGTCCCTGCTTCCACCAAGGCAGAGAATACGCCCCAGGAGAAACGGTGAAAATTGACTGCAACACTTGGTGAGGCCCTGGGAGAGGCTTTCCTGGGGCCTGCGCCTTTGGGGTGGGGTGAGTGGGAGTGGGGTCACAATGGCTGACGTGACCACAGGACTCTGGCACTTGCCTCCGGCACCCTGTGGGAACATGGTTGTTCTTTTCCTTTTCTCTGTGTCTCTGTTTCTCGAACTACAAAGTGGGGAGAATCTTTATCCTCTCCTGTGCTCACCCTGCATCAACCCTGTCCTGGAGAGTAGTGTTTCCAAGAGGGACTTTGGCCTATGACTTTGGTCATGGCATGTGTGACCAAGCTGCCAAAAGGCACGGACTTTGGAGGGTCCTTCCCTGGCCTTATACTACCCCCTAAGCATTCTGCAAGTGTGCGTGGCATGGCTGGTTCTCTTCTTCCTTCTCTGTGCCCGCCATTCACTAGCCCTTTTCTCTGTTCACTCACCCTGCCTGTGACAGCTTTAGAGGAAGGTCCCCAGGAACAGAGGCAGGAAGGGCTGGGACCCGGAAGGCGCTTAGCTGTCTTTTGGGCCTGAGGTCTGAGCTTACCACCTCTGACGCACAGAGTGGGCTCTCTGATGTCAGCTCTGGTTATGGGGTGGGGTGGGGGGATGAGCGTTGTGGTAGTGGACACATCACTGTGGATTGAAACATAGCTCTGTACACACAAAACCTCTCCTGGCAGAAGTTCACGGTTGATCACTATTTTCCCAACTCAGAACTTTCCTGCCGTTGTGTCTTTTTCTCCCTGTTAGTGTCAGAAGGCTCTCAACTTCAGTGTCTCTGTTCTGTAGAGACCCCATGGCCACTCTCAGGCATCTTCCAGGGAGGCTGAACCTCAGCAGATCCATAGCAGGTGGTCTACAGAGGAACTGGGCTTCTTCCCCTGGCTGCCCATCACCTTGGATGACCTGTTTCCCCTTTGCCTCACTTCCCCCTTGAAGCAGGAGGGCAGCATGGCCTTCCCTTTCTCCCCCTTGGCCCTGTGCTCTAAAAATGTGACAGTTTATGGGGCGCCTGGCTGGCTCAGTGGGAAAAGCATGCGACTCTTGATCTTGGGGCCGTGAGTTTGAGCCCACATTGGGCATGAAGCTGACTTAAAAGAAATATGACAGTTTATGACTGCAAACTGCCCTTCCCCATCCCACCCCACAGGCAGCCGGTCCTCCACTTCTAGAGGCTTCCTGGAGGGTTGGGTGGCACCCCAGAGTGATCTGCATTCTTTCATTGTCTTTCATTCCCCAGGGCCCAGAAGGGCCCCTCACACCACAGTACCCACTGGTCATCCTGGCCATTATTATTCCTAGTGTCTGTCGGGACCGGAAGTGGAACTGCACGGACCATGTGTGTGATGCCACGTGCTCTGCCATCGGCATGGCGCACTACCTCACCTTCGACGGGCTCAAATATCTGTTCCCTGGAGAGTGCCAGTATGTTCTGGTGCAGGTGAGAGCGAGGGAGGGAGGGCCTGCTGTCTGTCTCCAGGAGGCACTGGGAGATGCTGACTGCCCTTTGGGGGTTTCCAGATCAGATTCTACTGTTCTGTCTGTAGAAACAGCTCTGGGGCTGGTTTCCACTGGAGCAATTTTCCAGCCCCTAAAAGAGGTGCCTGAAACCCAGAGCCGTGGCCCATCTTCCTTCAGCTTACATGGAGACATATGAGAATAGGGCAGGAGCTCATTTATTGACTGGGAGTGGTGTGGGGGCAAGGCTACCACCAGCCTAAGGTAGTACCAAAATGGAATTAGAAAAACACATCTGTTCTTTTTGGCAGGCACAGCCTCGATCAGGATGCGCAGTGGGGTGGGTGGGATTGCAGGCTGGATCGAGCCCCTCTCACCCTCACCACCAGTGCCCTGGTGGGCGGCCCAGAACAGGGGGCTGGTTGGAGTGATCCCTGGAGTTGGCTTCCCACCCCATGATCCTATTGCGTTCTCTACCATTTCTATTTCTAACCTAGTGCAATTCAGAAAGGGCATCACAGAAAAGTCATACTGCCCAGGAAATCCTAGGTGGTGAGTGAGGGCACCGGCCTCTCTGCCTTTCTCTCCCCACTGGGTGGATTCCTGTCAACTTCTTTTGCTGGTTGACACCAAAGTGAGTAAGCAAGGAGGTATAAGTGCCTTTCTCATGAGGGATGACACAGCTCGACTCTGTGAAGCTTTAAACAAATGTGGTCTCACTGTCTCCATTCTCAGGAGGAGGAGTAGGACTTGGCGTGGTCTGAAGGGAGGACCACAAACTGGTAGGAGCCTCAGCCTCAGAGACAGAACTGCAGGGCCCATGAGTCAGGCAGTGAGGGTACCTGTAGAGCATGCTGGGAGTGGGGCAGAACGAGCAGCAGCACTGAGAGGCTGTGCACAGAGCATGCTGGGAGTGAGCAGTGGCACCAACTAATGGAGCCTCCTACCTCCCATGACCCAGTCTGGCCCCAGAGAGGCATGCAGTGTGCTAGAGAGACAGGGCATGCACATGATGACGTAGTTTTACTGACACTTAGGAACCTGGGGTGTATCCCCCTCTGGAGCATTCTACAGATTACATATGGCAGCTCGTCTTTTGATTATCTGCCTCCTAACCTTGGTAACAAAAGATGAGGTGACACCAGCTCTGGCATTCAACCACCCAGCCAGTATCAAATGCAAGTGTGCATCCGGAAAACACGACTAGACTGATTTTGCGCAATGAGAAGCAGCTGGTCAGATCCACTGCTCCCTGGCTTTCCCTGCCCAGGCAGAGCTTTCCCAAGCGGGCCAGTTTTAGTGTCCCTTTCAAATTGTCCCCCTTTGTAGGTTGCTTGTCTTGCATCACAGCCAGTTCTGTTGTCTCCTTCTGATACGTTGTCCCAGATCCTCCCCTTTCTCCCTTCTTTGGGAGGTATCATCAAGACTTAACTCTTTTTCGCAAAATCTCAGCTGGTGACAAGAACCATTTATAAAGCACCTGTACCTTTGTTCCTTCTTTTGTCCTTCACCATCCCATTGACTCAACATAGATCCATTTAACCTAACAATCCCCACTAAGTTGGCTGATCCTGTGTTTTAGAGGGGCCGATTGTGTGTGTCTGTGTCTGTGTGTGTGTGCGGGCGTGTCAGAGAGGTAAGTGACTTGCTCAGTGTACCCAATAACTGGCAGAGCAAGGCTCACACCTAATTTTTCTGTCTTTTTTTTTCTCCTACCATACCACAGCTATAGCCACCATGGGGAGGTATTTGCTACAAGTGTGTTCCCTTTTTGTTAATTTTCTATGAAATTGCCAGCAAGGACCAGCACTCCGTCATCCTCTATTCCCAGCCAGAGGTGGTAGCTTAGCATCTGTGGAGCTGTGTCAGACGACCTCTGGTTACATTTCTGGGCCGGCAGTCCAGAGGGATTCAGCTAGAATTTAGAGCCACAAAGTGCCATGTGGTCAAACTGTCCTAGTTAGCTGGGTGAGACTAAGCACTAACAGGTTCTAGGTAGGGGGTTTTAGGCTGATGTGTTCAGCAAAGCATATCACGTGCCACTTCTCCCTCTCCCCTCCCCCTCTCCCTGCTTCTCTACCTTGTGCTCACTGACTCTGGTTCATAGGTAATGGCTGAAGATGGCACACCTGTCCCTTTTCCCCCTAAAGTCATTCTCTCTCCCTCTCTCATTCCCTCTCTCTCTGTCTCACACACGCCCATGCATGGACACGGTAACATCCTTTAACACATATCCTTCGATGGTCTGAGATGGTGAGATGCCAATATTCTGATCTGGGGAGAGGTAGCAGGGATAATATTTCTCTCCCTTTCCCCAGGATTACTGTGGCAGTAACCCTGGCACCTTCCGGATCCTGGTGGCGAATGAGGGGTGCAGCTACCCATCAGTGAAATGCAAGAAGCGGATCACCATCCTGGTGGGAGGAGGCGAGATTGAACTGTTTGATGGGGAGGTGAGTGCCAGCCTCATCCCCTCTACGCTCACACCCCTCTGTTCTTCTGTCAGCTGATTAAGAGCATGTATCAAGCGCTGTTTAGAACTTGTGTGACAGAATATCGTACAGTGAGCATGAGGTAGAGCCGTATCGTCTGACCTTCATATATTCTATGAGAAGAACAAGTTGCAGGTGACCATGGATAACACGATCCCATTTTAGTAAAATAAAGTTCAGATATGTGAGTGGACATAAATGTGGGACTGTATCCACAAAAGTGTAGGAAGAATCAGGAGGGTGGGGTGGAGATTGGAGGGCAGGAGGCCTTTCCCTTTCATATACATATGTATGTGTGTGTATATATTTATGAAATATATAGATAGGAATATATATACACTCACCACATATACACACATGTACACATATACTAATGTATACACATATGTACCTATATATGTGCATATGCACACACATATGTAGTGTATATACATAAATATCATGTATACACATATCATATGCATACACATCATATATACACATGCACACATACACACATATACATAATATATATACATATATACATATCTGTCATATGATATACGTGGGTATCATTACTACACAATACATATATGTATACATATATAATATATATGCACACATGTACATATATTATATATACATATCTATCATATATGCACTAAAATATATAGATATATATTATATTTACACACACTTAAACATTTATTTTGGGAAGTAATGATGTTTTGGGGATTTTTACTGTATGTTTTTCAGTTCTTTTCAGATAAAATCTTTTCAAAAGAGTTCAAAAGAGCAGTGAACATATTTAGTCCTTGTATACTAAGAGTTTATGAAGTGGTTCTCAGAAGAGTACAGAAGAACCACCTGGCATCTGATTTAAGATCCTGATCCTGGGGTCCACCCTGAGATTCTCATAGGTCTGAGGGGGACCCCAGAATCTTCATCTGGAGCTCCAGGTAGCCTGGAGACCACAGTTTTGCTTCTGTTGGTCTGAATGTCTTGTACTAGGGAGAACAGGGCCTGGGCTCAAACCTGTCCTGGTATCATCATTTTATTCCATGGTCTCAGCCCACATCCCTCACTTCTTGGGAACATGCACCACCGATATCAGGAGATGGGGAGTGAATTCCCCATTACTGGCTGTAGGTCAGCAGTGTCAACTCTGTGTCAAAGGACAGATGACAATGGTGATGTCGAATAGGAGGTGAGCACTTATGATTAGCTCTGCACGTGTGTGTCACGAAGGAGAACCTTGGCAAAGGGTGACAGGTGCTTTGCAACTACTTCAGTTTTATGAATTAGATAGTCAGCCAAGCATGCTGAGCTGGGCTCTGAGGGCTCGCACAGGCAACAGTTCTGCCAAGTCTAGGGTCCAGGTTGGAGTCCTTCTGGAAACTGAAATCCATGATTCCTGCCACCATCACTGAGCTTTTCAGTCTCTCTGTTCTCTGTCAGCTGACTCCTGATGACAGGGACTCTGGAGAGCAGGAGATGGGGGAAGGAAAGGGAAGAGTCTAGTGCTCATTTATATAAACGGATAGATTTTTAAATGAATTGCTTAGCGATATTTAAAATCATTGCCATGGTTTTTAAAAAAATTTTTAATGTTTATTTTTGAGAGAGAGAGAGACAGAGTGCGAGTGGGGAGGGGGAGAAAGAGAAAGGGAGACACAGAATCTGAAGCAGGCTCCAGGCTCGGAGCTGTCAGCAGAGCCTAACACGGGGCTCGAACTCACAAACCATGAGATCACGACCTGAGCGGAAGTCGGACGCTCAACCGACTGAGCCACCCAGGTGCCCCTAAAATCATTGCCATGTTAAAACTTGATTAGGAGACCTCGTGCATTTAATGATCAAGTATAAAAAATTATTTTTGTGAGGTGATGGATATCTTCCACTGGTAGGTTTCATTGTATTTTTGATCTTATAATTACGATTTTGCTGCCATCTCTGCTATGATCCCTGAGTCATAGGATTCTTGGCCAGTGATAGGCAAGACTGACGCAGAAACATCCAGGCAGGGTGTAGGCCCCAAAAGGGCATGCTCTGACCAGGTGGGGCAAATGACTTGTAGTTCTGGAGACAGGCAGGGGTGTGGGGTGGAGGGGGTCTCTCATGTCTGCCCTTCACTCCCTCTTCTCGTGCTTTGTCATCCTTCAGGTGAATGTGATGAAGCCCATGATGGATGAGACCCACTTTGAGGTGGTGGAGTCTGGTCACTATGTCATTCTGCTGCTGGGCAAGGCCCTTTCTGTGATCTGGGACCACCGCCTGAGCATCTCTGTGGCTCTGAAGCAGTCATACCAGGTTAGTGACTCTTCTCTGTTTCCTCTTGGTCTTGTCTGTGACTTGCTGTTTGCACCTTTCTCAGCTTTCTGAGCAGCAGCCCACTGGCCCTGCCCACTGCCACGGGGGAAAGTGGCTGGTCATCTCGTCTGGCCTCCTTTCCCAGACAAGTAAGACCATTGATTCAAGGTGTAGAGTCAGCCTTGGCTGTTTCCGGAAACCAGCTGCATGTAGGAAGGACTGTGGCTGGCCCCAACCCAGCAAACCATTCCTTGAATGGCCTTGCTAGGCATGCAGTTTATATCCCCCAAAGAAGGAAGTGAAAGATGAGGCAATAGCTTTTCTTAAGGTTTTTTGACCTAAAGAGGCATACTGATCACGCGCCATATTGTTAAAACACTGTGAAACATTCTGGGGTGTTGCCTTGCCATTTGAACCATAGACCAGTACATTCTGAGAGCTATTTGTAGAACTGCTGACAGCCTAGTTTAGAGAAAGTTATGCCATTTGTGTCCAGGTTCCAACAGTTTGTTTGGACTTTGTTTTTCTAACCGGCAAGTGTGGGACAAGTGCTCTGTCTACTCTGGTGGCTGATTTAGCCTCAGTAGCATCTCTGACAGCACCATTCATTTCGGCTGTACTGAAGTGAGGCTGCACTGCCCTTATTTCCTGTGGTGCCCACTCTACTTCCTGAACACAGTAACAATTCACTCATTCATTTATTCAACAAATCCTTACTAAGCTCTGTTATGTATCAAGCCCTGTTCTAGGCACTGTGGCTACAGCAGGGAAAAAATTACATATGTATAAGCACGTATGTATATAAATATGGGTATGAATATGTGTATGTATATGCGTATGTGTGTACATGGGAATATATGTGTGTGTGTGTGTGTGTGTGTGTGTGTATGTAAACCCTTGTCTTAGTTTCCTATTGCTGCTATAACAAATTACCAAACTTAGTAATTTAAAACAACAACATAAATTTATTTTATTTTTAAATTTAATGTTTATTTACTTATGACAGAGAGAGATAGAGAGTGTGAGCATGCATGCAAGTGGGGGAGGGGCAGAGAGAAAGGGAGACAGAGAATCCAAAGCAGGCTCTGCTCTGCCAACACAAAGCCTGATGTGGGGCTTGAACCCACAAACCATGAGATCACGACCTGAGCAGAAGTCAGGCGCTCAACCAACTGAGCCACCCAGGTACCCCAGGAACATAAATTTATTATCTGAGGGTTCTGGAGGTCAAAAGTATGAAGGGCTGCATTCTCCTGGAGGCTTTAGGGGAGAATCCGTTTCCTTGCCTTGTCTAGCTTCTGGGGCCTGCTTGCATTCCTTGGCTCATGGTCCCATCCTCCATCTTCAAAACAAACAGCACAGCATCTTCCAATATCTCTCTGCTTCTGCCAGCTCACCCTTCTCTGACTCCTCCCGTGCACCTTGTAAGACCCTGTGATTATACTGGGCCTACTTAGATTGTCCAGGACAACCTTCCCATCATGAAATCCTTAACCTAATCACATCAACAAAGTTCCTTTTGCCATGTGTGGATTAGGGCATGGACATCTTTGCGGGGGGGGGGGGCCCCACGGTGTTGCCTGACACAACCCTGGTGGAGATTGTATTCTAATGGGGCTATTATTTTAGATTGGTTGGTCTGATGAGACCTGTCCGAAAAGGTAACATGAGCAGAGTCTTCAGGGAAGGGAAGGAGTGAATCATGTAAATATCCAGACAAAAGAATTTAAGCAGTTGGAATAGCATGTTCAAAGGCCCTACAGTGGATGGCCTTTGGGGTATTTGAACAATGAGGCCAGTGTGGCTGGAGAAGAGGGATGGAGTGAATGGTAGTTAATAAGGACAGGGGCCATACTATGAGGGGCCTACTATGAGTAGGCCTTTCGTCCAATTATGTGAACACTCTTCTTATATGTTTCCCAGTAAGTTCATCCTTGTACCAAATAGATTCTCTGTATTGAAACAAAAGAGAGCAAGTCACATCTCAAGACAGGGCTCTAAGTATGTTGTAAGAGCATAATACGCTTTGTTTTCCAGGCTAGATATTTCTAGTTCTTTACATAGTTTTTATGTGATGGTTTCCATTTATTCAGCAATCACTTGTTCAGGACTCGTAGCTGCCCATGCTTGCATGTTGTATACATGATAGGTGAACACAGTGACAGATAAGATATTATGTCAACCCTGGTGGCATTTGACATACAGCAGAATCCTAGCCAGCCTGTTCTGGACAGGCTGCAGTTATCCAGATAATGGGCTTGCATTATTACATTGTCCACAGTAAAGTATGACTAGAACATTCCCTCTTTGGATCTGTACACTCTCATTGTTGTGATGTTGAACTGGCTCCTCTTTCTGTTCAGCCTGTTGCTGGGGAGAATGATGGTTTATACTGGAGCAGGTTGTCTCTCTTTGTGAATGACCTCTGTTTAACTTGAAGATGGGGGACGTGAGGAAGCCTGGAAAAACCTTGGCAAGGACAAGGCTTTCCCGATTATCCTGGTCTGCTTCTGGGTCTCCATCCCTGTCCTTTTTCCAGCCTCTCCTTCTTCTGATGAACCTGCCTTCTTTGCTGCCCGGAACTCTCCTTTCCCCGAGTCAGAGAGTTTGCTCCGAGGTTTACAGTGCTCATGATCTCATCTTGTCTGTTAGGAGAAAGTGTGTGGTCTATGTGGGAATTTTGATGGCATCCAGAACAATGACTTCACCACCAGCAGCCTCCAAGTGGAAGAAGATCCCGTGGACTTTGGGAATTCCTGGAAAGTGAGCCCGCGGTGTGCCGACACCAGGAAAGTATGTCTGGGGTCTCTGTGCGGACCGAGCCCAAGAAGCGTGCTTCCTGGAACGTCCCCATCAGTTTTATGGGGGTTGGAGGGGGGTGGGGTGGAGGGGGGGTGGTATGAACTTCGGTGGAGGCATGGCTCCAGAGGAGGGTCTCTTGGATCCTTCTGGGCTGTGTTTTGGTCCATCTGTGTCCTCTTGCCCTGTTCCCCAGGTACCACTGGACTCATCCCCTGCTACCTGTCACAGCAACGTCATGAAGCAGACAATGGTGGATTCCTCCTGCAGGATCCTCACCAGTGATATTTTCCAGGACTGCAACAGGCTGGTGAGGGCTGTGGGGTCATTGGAGGCAGAAGACTGCTAAGGGTTGGCCGAGTGGCTTGGGCACTTGGAGCATGAGCTTCTAATTGTGGACACCACCTTGGAGGCTTTGAATTGGTCTCTATCAAGTCACCTCTTTACTCCCTTTCTCGGCTTCAGGCTGGGAAACAGAAAGCATAAAGGACAGTGTATGAGGAGAGCAATTCCTGGCGAGCCATTTTTCTTCTACGCAAGGCAGAGCTCTTCTGGACATCTGACAATGCTTCTCTTTTGGCCTCAGTCTTAGAGCTTGTGTGCACATGTATGTGGGTGTCTGTGTGGGTACACGTGTATATATGTATACGTGCACGCACACAGCCACGTACACACGCATGCGCTCTGTAGCACCACGTGTATGAAACCAGTCTCAGCAATCCTTTTATCCATCCAGTGACTTTTAGTTCCTGAGGATACTTCAGAGAGTACCTAGGGTTGGCTAGTTGGGTGGACACCCTGGGCATCTCGGTTGGAGGAAGGAAGGTAGTGAGGCAGCCAGGGAGATCAGGATTGTTGGAATGTGTTGGAAACAATGATGCGCTTAATGTCTGAATTCATTCCTACCACAACTACCTTGGAAAAGGCCAGTGTGTGCAGCAGTGTGTGGGGCGGGCAGGGAAGGTGAGAAGGGGTTACTGAGATCTAATGTGGGTAGTGAGTGGGAAGCTTGGGGGGCAGAGTCTGGGAAGCCCAGGCCGGTCCGGTCCTACAGTCCAGCGGAATAGCCCCACAGCGCCCCAGTGAGGCAGCATGAGCAGTCCTGATGTGTTCCTTCCTTCATTTTGAGGCAAAGGAAGAAGGCAACCAGCATGTATGTGTTTATGAGAAACAGCTAACACCTGTGAGGTTGAGTGTGGGTTATGGGAATGGCTGGCTGGCTGAGCAGGTATGTGGGAAGATGGATAGAAGAGAACGTTCTGAAAAATTCTAAGGCATATCACATCCTATGAAAGGCCAGCAACACTCCTCTATTCAGCTTTTCTTGTTGGAATCCAGATAAGGACTAGGAATTAGTATGCCTTTGTACCCACTCCCTGTTGGGGCCACTGACCAGCATTTCTCCTTCTACCCTGGAGCCCCAGTTGCCCTACTCTGATCACCAGAATATTTTCCCCCAGACCAAGAGCCAGGGTTCCTGAATTCTGCCCAGGCCTAGGCCACCCTGAGACTCCCTTGCAGGTGGACCCTGACCCATTCCTGGATGTTTGCATCTACGACACTTGCTCCTGTGAGTCCATTGGGGACTGTGCCTGCTTCTGTGACACCATTGCTGCCTACGCCCACGTGTGTGCCCAGCACGGCAAGGTGGTGGCCTGGAGGACAGCCACATTGTGTCGTGAGTCCTGATGTCCCTCAGACACCATCCCTCATGGATCTAGACTTTAACACCCCTAAGTGGGGTGTGGGAGGACTCCTTCGTGGGAGAGAACATAGAGCTCCTGTATGGGGACAGATGGCTGAGGGTTGCAGGGAGTTAAGACATTGATGGGCATGCCTGGTTGGTTCAGTCAGTTGAGCATCCGACTCTTGATTTCAGCTCAGGTCATGATCTTGCCACCTACTTGGGATTCTGTCTCCCTCTCTTTATTTTCCCCTCCCCCATGCTCACTCTTTCTCTCTCTCTCTCAAAAGAAATAAACTTAAAAAAAAAAAAAGACATTGATGTGAGTGAGTAGGGAGAGGGGACAGTGATTGAAGGCATTAATACATAGAGAAATTCCAGAAGAGGGAGAAGATGAAACAGTGATGAAAAGAAGAAGGAAGTCAATATTTTAATTATATTCAATATCTTTAATTAGATGCTCTTATATTTGCCAATGTGAGTGATCAATGCATACATTATTTATAGAGAGTCTTCCTTGGGTGTCAGCAGCTGAATGTTTTTATATGGAGAACAGATTCAGAACCATTAGGTTCCTGGCTTAGGTGCTTTAAAACCTGGGCAGCCTCTAATACTGGTGACTCACATGCTGCTTAGTTCCCCACCGGCATCATCACTTCCCCCAGGGCTGTCACCACCATGGGTGTCACCACCATCTCTTTGGGGCCTTTGGTGCCCTCCCGTCTTCTCGGGTGGCACAGGGTGCCTGCTCATGTTCTATCTACACAGCCCAGAGCTGCGAGGAGAGGAATCTCCACGAGAACGGGTATGAGTGTGAGTGGCGCTATAACAGCTGTGCCCCGGCCTGTCCTATCACGTGCCAGCATCCTGAGCCACTGGCGTGCCCGGTGCAGTGTGTGGAAGGCTGCCATGCACACTGCCCTCCGGGTAAGTCAACTGTCCTGGGTCGGAAAGGGTTGGAGGGCGGGGCTGGGCTGTCAGGAAAGGTGCTTCCTGGTGGTACTCAACTTCACCCCGTGGTGTCCTGTCCCTGTCCTTACCACCCTGGGTTCTGCTTCCAGGTGCCCTTTCATCCAAGCCAGGCCAGCTATGATTTTTGTCAAGTTCAGCTCCTATACGTGCTTGTGTCTGCCTATTTATGGGCTTACCATTAAGAGAACTTTCTGATAGAACTTTCTGGAATGGCGGGAAAGTTCTGTGGAAAGGTAGCTCCTGTGTCTGAGGAATTGAAGTTTCAATTTTATTTAGTGTCGGTTTACATTGAAATTTTACTAGCTGCCTGAGGTTACTGGCCACTCTATTGGATAGCACATATCTAGAGTAATCAAATATATTCTTTGGTGGAGTGAAAACAGCCTTGGAGATAAGATTGTCCTGAGGCTTGGGCATGGTGAGTTAGGGGGAAGGAATATCCCCTCCCAGTCTTACAGAGGGATACACCAGGCCCAAAGAAAGAGAGTTGCTTTCTAAGTGGTGAGGTGGCCCTTGAGGGAGGCGGGCAGAGCTAGCTTCTGGTAGAGGCTCCTTTAGCTAAAAAGCGAGTCTTCCTTGTGGGAGAGGTGAGAGTTTTCTTCCTAATGGGGGGTTTGTCATGCAGGGAAAATCCTGGATGAGCTTTTGCAGACCTGCATCGACCCCAAAGACTGTCCTGTGTGTGAGGTGGCTGGTCGTCGCTTGGCCTCAGGGAAGAAAATCACCTTGAACCCCAATGACCCTGAGCACTGCCAAATTTGGTAAAACAGACCCTCTGGTGTTTGAAGTGATGTTTTCTGGGGCCTCTTCAGAGACATAGGTTTGGGGAGGAGCTTGCTATGTTAGTTGAGAGGTTGAGTGCTTGTTTTGTTTTATTTCTAGACTTTGCTTCTCTCTCTTTAAGGACAGACTACATTGCGTCCCCAGAAAACACTTCTTGAGAGACTGAAGTATTTTCGTTTCTTCCATCTTGTGGAAGGATATAGTCTCTTACTGTTAGAAATAAGCCCATTGACCCAATGAAAGGAGGGACGCAGAGACTCAGAGCACAAAGAAGCAAGGTTTTAATCAACCTTCTTGCAAGAGTGGGTATCTAACGGATAGGAGCACTCGGGGCAGTTACACAGACAATTTATCTCCTAGCAGAAGTCCCTCCCCCAATTCTTCATTGGTTTGAGTACTACAGAGGTTACAGCCTTACCTGGATGTCTCCTATGCACATGAAGGGCAAAAAGTAGTCTGGTAGGAACAAATGTTCATTCCCTGAGGTGACACAGAGACCTTTCAGTCCCTCCTCCCTGTTTCCTTTGGTGCATGCTCATTGCCAAGCCTGCAAAAATAAGCCTGAGAAATGGAGAGGGGAAGACCTAGGAAGTGAAGTATCTAAGGGTTTGGGACTCCATTGTGGGGGTCAGTTGTACGTATTTCCAGTAGGTTGTAAACTCATTGTTAGACAATACAACTTTTATTTGGTACTTTTGAAAATGAATCCTCTCCCTTATTTCTCACATTATTGTCCCTGGAGGTCACATCTAGTCCAAAGACAGATACCTATGGAAGTCAAATTGCTTTTTACTCAGAGCCCCAACCCCTCAGTGTGATATAGACACCTTGGGGCCACAGCCAAGGTCCCAGGATGGGGCTTTTGCAGTTGGGAGGGAAGACACTATCACTGCACCCTGGGTTCTCACTTGGATTACCTCTGGGAGCTGGCCTTTGGGGAGGTGAGAAGGAGTCCTCAGGGTGAGCTCTGAACTTTCTGAAGCTCTGCTCCCAAGTAGGGAACATGTGTTCAGATGTTGATGTGTTTAACACCACGCCCTGACACTGATCGAGCCTTGTGGGAACTTGAACTTGAGAACTTACATTTTCTGGGGAAGGGCTGTGGCCACAGCTGCCAGAGTCAGACCCCACCACTGCCATCTGTACAAACAAGGGGAACACTGTCCGGGGTTAATTTTCTAGCAGACACAGGAAACTAGAGAGTATGGCACTCACGCATTGTTAACCAAGAATTGAAGCAATAAATCGTGTGGACCATGGGGGAAGTAAGAATTAACTTCCCAGTACGATTCTGCCTGCCCACCTTCCCCATGCTGAAATGGAGACCGTAAGGAATGAAAAAGGGGAGAAGCCAACACTGACTTGGGGTTCTGAGCCACACAGGCATGAGAGCTTAGAGCCCTCTCCCGGCCTCCCTCTGCTGTCCCGTGGGGAGGGCAGCTACCAGGGTACACACTGTGGCTTCAGACAGCTGTGTGCAATAATTCCAAAACAGGCTGGGGACATTGCATGAGAGGCAAGGCACAGGGGACATTTCTCAAGGCTCAGGGAACTGCTGCCTCTCAGCTTTACTGGGGTTGCTGAGGGCAAGTGGCCTCAAAGGCGGAGAGTACGTATAGGGGATGGTCCCAACCTCTGTGGGTCTCCACCACGGGGCAGCTTGATTTCACCTGTGGTTTGGTATACCTTGCCATCTCTAGGACGCTGGTGAGGAGTGACCAGAAGGGTCTGGAAACTTGGTTTGTTAGTGCAGGAATTTGTATGAGGGTAAGGGCTCTGCTGCAGACTTGTGCTTGGAGCTGGGTGCAGGGCCTAGCCTCTCCCTGGCACATGACAGGTATTCACCGCATAGCCCTTGGAGGAATGAATGAACAATCCACTGTCTTTTCCCCTAACATCTTGGACATTCCCAACTTTGTTCTGGGATAAAGTTGGGATTTTGAATCTTTATTCATCTTTCCAAAACGTTTTTACTCCACTTTTTTCTCTTTTTCTTGAGGCCCAACATATTATACAAAATTCGTACAGCTTAAATTGTCACAGAAAATACTGTAAAGCATTTATCTTCAATAGGACCTTTACCAGTCTTGGTCAGCATCATTCTTTTAGATCGTTATTTGTCTTTGGAGACACTTGGAAGAAGGTTTGGATTATAATTAAATATTTATGCTATTAGAGATGTAGGTTGAAAAGACATCAACTTTGAATGGCAGTGTGGATATCCTAGAAGCAAGAAAGGTTCTTCCTCAGGTGCTATGATGGATTAAAGCTTTGGCTTCTAGAATAAAGGGAGGCTTATTGCTGCATGTGTAGAGGTGCTATTTGGGGACATATGTTAAAAAATGCTGTGTCACTTAGGTGGGGAGTGATTCATGGGACCTCAGTTCAAGCAGGCCAGGCAGGCAGTTCTAGGGGAATATATGTGGGATGGTTCTAAATAAGGCCGAGGAGTGCCCAGAAGTTTTTCCTGAACCACTCCTGGTTTTCTCTCTCTACCGCAGTCATTGTGATGGTGTCAACCTCACCTGTGAGGCCTGCAGGGAGCCTGGAGGCCTAGTGGTGCCCCCCACAGAAGGCCCGGTCAGAGCCACCACCCCATACGTGGAGGACACCCCGGAGCCGCCCCTCCACGACTTCTATTGCAGCAGGCTTCTGGACCTGGTTTTCCTGCTAGACGGCTCCTCCAAGCTGTCCGAGGCTGAGTTCGAAGTGCTGAAGGCCTTTGTGGTGGGCATGATGGAGCGTCTGCACATCTCCCAGAAGCGGATCCGCGTGGCCGTGGTGGAGTACCATGACGGCTCCCACGCCTACATCCAGCTCAAGGACCGGAAGCGACCCTCGGAGCTACGGCGCATTGCCAGCCAGGTGAAGTATGCAGGCAGTGAGGTGGCCTCCACCAGCGAGGTCTTGAAGTATACTCTGTTCCAGATCTTTGGCAAGATTGATCGCCCTGAAGCATCCCGCATTGCCCTGCTCCTGATGGCCAGCCAGGAGCCCCAGAGGCTGGCCCGGAATTTGATCCGTTACGTGCAGGGCCTGAAGAAGAAGAAAGTCATCATGATCCCGGTGGGCATCGGGCCCCATGCCAACCTCAAGCAGATCCACACCATTGAGAAGCAGGCCCCCGAGAACAAGGCCTTTGTGCTCAGTGGTGTGGATGAGCTGGAGCAGCAAAGGGATAAAATTATCAACTACCTCTGTGACCTTGCCCCCGAAGCGCCTGCCCCTACCCAGCATCCCCCTATGGTACCAGTCACTGTGGGTCCAGGGCTCATGGGGGTTTCATCCTCAGGACCCAAAAGGAACCCCACGGTTCTGGACGTGGTGTTTGTCCTGGAAGGGTCCGACAAAATTGGTGAGGCCAACTTTAACAAGAGCAGAGAGTTCATGGAGGAGGTGATTCGGCGCATGGATGTGGGCCAGGACGGCATCCACATCACAGTGCTGCAGTACTCGTACATGGTGACTGTGGAGTACACCTTCAGGGAGGCCCAGTCCAAGGGTGAGGTCCTGCAGCAGGTGCGGGAGATCCGGTACCGGGGTGGCAATAGGACCAACACTGGACTGGCCCTGCAGTACCTGTCTGAACACAGCTTCTCAGCCAGTCAGGGGGACCGGGAGCAGGCACCTAACCTGGTCTACATGGTCACTGGAAACCCCGCCTCCGATGAGATCAAGCGGATGCCTGGAGACATCCAGGTGGTACCCATCGGAGTGGGCCCTCATGCCAACCTGCGGGAGCTGGAGCAGCTCAGCTGGCCCAACGCCCCCATCCTCATCCAGGACTTTGGCGTGCTCCCCCGAGAGGCTCCTGATCTGGTGCTGCAGAGGTGCTGCTCTGGAGACGGGCTGCAGATTCCTACCCTCTCCCCCACCCCAGGTATGTGGGCACCTGGCCTGGCGAGAGAGCTGCTGACTGCTGGCAGGGATGCAGTTCTTGGGTACTAATCCTGCTTTTCTGCTCTTTTCAGTCAAACCCTCACCTTTAGAGTCCGAGCCTTTTGGGGAAAGGAGCTTATAAATTCAAAGGTTATACAAGGCTATTGTTAAAATATAAACAATACCAACGATGTAGAGTAAAAAAAATAAATACAAGTTTTGGTTTATCCCACAGCCTCATCCCCACCTAATCCCACTCCTTGCTTTGGAGATAACCTGTTCAGTCTGGGGACTCTCAGCTTTGACCGCACTGGATGGGTAAAATTACTCTAAGTAACTGGTGTTCTTTGGGGCAAGGCCAGAAGTTGGGTGACAGGCGGAGGGTTGCATCCTCAGATTCTGGAACCAGACTGCATTAGTTTGATATTCAACTCTGCCGCTTACTACCTGGGTGATTTGGGGCAATTTATTTTTGGTAATGGTTTTTGGGCAATTCTGAGCAAATACCTCTGTGTATATGTTTCCTTATCTGTGAAAAAAAGTGGGGATGGCAATAGTACTTGTAAAATGCTTAGGGCAGTTTTTGGGCAATTTTGAGCAAACACCTCTGTGTATGTTTCCTTATCTGTGAAAAAAAAAATGGAGATGACAATAGTACTTGTAAAATGCTTAGGGCAGTACCCAGGACTAGCCAAGCGCTCAAAAACTGGTTGCTACTGCTATTGTTGCCTCCTTCTTAACTGATACTAATGTCTAATCAGCTCCTAGTTCTAGAGCACAGGAATGTTTAAGACAGTCCTTGGTGTGTTTGGGACCATCCCAGAATAACTGATTTCTTTTTTTCCCCAAAGAACTTGATTGTTTTTTTTTTTAATTAAGTGTAATTAACATACAATGTTAGTTTCAGGTGTACAACACAATGATTGAACAATTCTATCCATTTCTCAGTGCTCATCACAATGAGTGTACTCTTAATCCCCTTTATTTCACCCATCCCCCACCCACCCCCTCTCTGGTAACCAACTACAGTTTTTTTTCTCTGTATTTAAGTCTTTTGTGTGCATGTATTTTTTTTGTTTGTTTGTCTCTTTTTCCTTTGTTCATTTGTTTCGTTTCTTGAAGTCCAAAGATGAGTAAAATCATATGGTATTTGTCTTTCTTTGACTTATTTCACTTAGCATTAGGTCTACGCTCTAGCTCCATCCATGTTGTTGCAAATGTCACTATTTCATTCTTTTTTATCGCTGAATAATATTCCATTGTGTGCATGTGTATGTATGTATGTATATACACCACATCTTCTTTATCCATTCATTTATGGAAGGACACTTGGGTTGGTTCCATGTCTTGGCTATTGTAAATAATGTTGCAGTAAACATAGGGTGCACATATCTTCTCGAGGATGTGGAGAAAAAGGAACCCTTGTGCACTGTGGGTGGAATGCAAATTGGTGGAAAATAGTATGGAGGTTACTCAAAAGATTAAAAACAGAATTACCACATGATCCAGTCATCCCACTATTGGGTATTTGCCCAAAGAAAATGAAACACTAACACCAGAGTAAGTGTCTCTTAGTTAATGTCTCTTCATTCTCACACTTGTTTTAAGTGCCTTTGTTTTTGTTTTAACCAGAGCCACAGGTTTATTTAAATTCTTGTGATATTTCTGCTGAGGAGAACGGTAATAGCATTATCTGATCAAATCTGGAATGGCCTTCAGGCCAGAGGTTGTTTCTGTGCTGTGATCATGACTCTGTGCCCAAACATTACCATGCACACTGGTCATTTATAGTTGGAATACCTTATAGCACATTCACCAGCCCATAAGACTTGAGAGCATAGAAGTCACCCTCTAGCCCCATGCTGCCGCTCCATTTCCTTTGGCCATCTCCCTGTTATTTTTCAATATTTTGCTCAATTCTAGAAGAGTTGCAGCCTCCAGTTACTGAGGGAGCAGATGCATCTTGCTCTCATCTATAGGCATTTAAACTGCCTTTGGGTGGATTTGGAGTCTTCCCAATGTCTGCCACCCTGGGGCACTCCTGGGTTCCCTTCCCCCTTTCCCGGCCCATGTTACTATCATGCAGGACTGGTGGAGGCACCCTCCCCTTCATGGTTCCTCATGGTGGGTGGCATCCTGCGTGTCCTTGGATGCTGTATCTGCTGCAGTGGGCCTGGTGTGCTCACTTGGGTGCCCACCCTCTTGGTGTCTTTGCAGACTGCAGCCAGCCCCTGGATGTGATCCTCCTCCTGGATGGCTCCTCTAACTTGCCAGCTTCTTATTTTGGTGAAATGAAGAGTTTTGCGAAGGCTTTCATTTCAAAAGCCAACATAGGTGAGCGATGCACCTGTTGGAGCAGGTTGGGAAGGAGCTCTTTCTGAGGCTCCACCTGATCCAGAGTGCGATTTCCACGTTGTCTTTCCTGTTAGGGCCTCGGCTCACTCAGGTGTCAGTGCTGCAGTATGGAAGCATCACCACCATCGACGTGCCGTGGAATGTGGCCTATGAGAAAGTCCATTTGCTGAGCCTCGTGGACCTCATGCAGCAGGAGGGAGGCCCCAACCGAATTGGTAACCTGGTGCTATGGGCTGGGAGGCAGGAGCTTCGTCTGGTCTTAATTCTTGGCATATGTAACTAAGTGACCTCGGCCAGTCACTTTGCTCTTTAGGCTAGTTTCCCTCCCTGTAAAGTGTGGGCCTGGATGCTCTTCCGGATCTGATTTGTGTGTTTCTCTGTCTCTGAATCCTTCTGTTTGGTTGACCTAAGGATCTGCCATGAGACAGGATGCCCAGCATTTCCTGCCGTCAGGACTGACTTGGTGTGGACTGTTCTCCATTCTCAGGGGATGCTTTGGGCTTTGCTGTGCGATATGTCACCTCAGAAGTCCACGGTGCCAGGCCTGGAGCCTCGAAGGTGGTGGTCATCCTGGTCATGGATGTCTCCACGGATTCGGTGGACGCTGCAGCCGATGCAGCCAGGTCCAACCGTAAGTGTCCAGTGTGCAATCCCGAGACTCTCCTAACCTGCTAGAAGATTGAAAGCAGCTAGCGGGATTGCTTTTGGATGGCCTGATGGTTGTGAATGCTTAATAGCCACCCGTGGCCTGATTCCAAACAGCAGGAAGTGGACCAATCCCTGTGTTACTTAGAAACCAAACAGTAATAAATATGCATTTGTCCTTCATTTGTCTGCTTGCTTTCAACTGTCACTTTTAAGCCTTCCCTTTGTGTCCAGGGCTGGGGCTGGGTCAGACCTCCACACCTTTCCTTTTGGAAGTGGTGTGGTGTCCTTGCCCTGTCCCCAGTCTCACCACCTCACCACGTCTGAGGCCAGAGGGACTCATTATGGGGTGGTGAGAACCATCAGACCTTCACATGTGCCAAGCCCTTTTCCAGTACCTGCCTAATGGGTTAATGATTGATGAGATGATGACCTGAGCCGAAATCTAGAGTCAGACACTTAACCGACTAAGCCACCAGGCGCCCCTGTAATAGCTTTCTGATGGAATCCCAACTGCCATCCTTGTCCCCTGTAGTTCATAAACAACATGGTGGCTGTAGCCACCCTTTAAAAACTGGTCAGCCCATGTCACTCCTCTGCCCCAAAGTCTTGACTGGCTTCCCCTTTCGTTCAGAGAACATGTTATGTCCTTGTGTGGGCTGTGAAGATTTGCATGGTCTGTGACCCACTTCCTCTCGTGTTTGGTCTGCTCCAGCCACCCTGGAGCACACATTCAGACTGCTGCTCAGAGCCTCTTCGCTCATCGTTCACTCTGCTTGGGACATCCTCTTGGCTTCTTCTGTCCTCACCTCAGGTCTCTGCTCAAATGTCATCAAATGCTTATCCAGCCACCTTGCATGAAACAGTAATTCCCACTTCTACCCCGGGCACTCCCATCCTCATATCTCATTTTGTTTTTTCCTAAGCACTTACCCACGTCTGAAATACTAGAGATTTCCTTATTTTTGTGTTTTTTTGTCTGTCTTTGCCCAGTGCAAGGTCCACAAAGACAGGGACTTCATCTGCTCGGCTCACTGTATCCCCATTGCTTAGAATAGTACCTGACACAGGGTGGTGTCATTAAAACTGGTTGACTGACTGAATATTTGCTGACGGGGTCACTTTATGTGACCCATCTAGGAAGCATGAGGCTCTGTACAGATGCTGGGGATAGGTTCAGGTCAGTCCATTTTGGGCCCACCTGACCAAAGCAGGTTAACACAGACTCTTTCTTGTTCCTCTGCTAACCCCAGGAGTGACAGTGATCCCCATTGGAATTGGGGATCGGTATGATGAGGCCCAGCTGAGGATCTTGGCAGGCCCAAAGGCCAGCTCCAATGTGGTGAAGCTCCAGCGAATCGAAGACCTTCCCACCATGGTCACCCTAGGAAATTCCTTCTTCCACAAGCTATGCTCTGGTGAGTCTTGTAATGCCTTTCATACCACCTCAAAAGGAAAAACCCCATTCTAGAGACCCAAAGGTATGCATGCACAAGATCTGGCGTTGAATGAAGATTGTTACATAGACCAGGACCTTTAAGTTTCTGCTCATGGAAAGTTTGTACTATAAACATCCGAGGGACCACCAGAAAGTTCTCTGTGTAAAGCCCTCCTTCCATCCTAACTGTCCATCAAGACTTTAGCAGAGACAACCCATGCTTGCTGGCGCAGAGTGATCTTGAACAAAGAAGTGGAAGACAGATGCAGGGAACCCCAGCAGCCTGCAGACCATGGTCTTCTTCCCCATGCCCTATATTCACCCTCAGCCTGAGCATATAGGGCCTTAGAAAAACAGTAATGTAGAATCTAATATCAAAGTGCCATGGCTTAAACTGACTTAGGTTAGAATTTTTATTTTTACCATATATAATTCTTTTTATCTGATTTTATTTATTTTCCTAATGTGATTAGCTCTGAGTCAAAACCTACTAGAGTTATTGCCCTTTCCTGCTGGAAGCTAGCTCTCCTGGAAGGACTCTTAAAGGTCTCTTTTGAATTTCTGGGACCTTGCCTCATTTCCTCCCCAACCCCTCACTAGGCACTGATCTACACATGAAATGGGAAAAGGAGTTTCTGACCTGAGAAGCTTCATGCCTTGTAGAGATTGCTGTGTTCTTACTGTTGTTATCACCATAGTTATTGAGAACCACAGAGCATGCCTGAAGAGCCACAGGGTGACCACCTCTTAACCTGGTGGACCTGCATATACTCACAGTCAAACCTGGTCAGACCCTTTTTGCAGAGTGAAGTCCCCTTCTGGGACTAGCCCTGGGGCCACACAGACTTTGTGAATGGCTTCTGCTGCACGTTGGGAATGGGAACTCAGATCTTAATTGTGTCTGTTTCAGGGTTCCTTGGCGTTTGCGTGGATGAGGAAGGGAATGAGAAGAGAGTGAGTTCCCTTCAGCGCTGGCTTTGAAAGAAAGATAAGAATGAGTATTTGGGGTTCTTGTTCCCCCTTTTTCCTCCTTTGGTCTTGGTCCAGTTCTCCCTCTTATATCCTGCTTTTGTGCATGTGTGTGGATGTGTGGGGACGTTCCACTTGTAAATCTTGTGTTCTGCATCCTTGCTGCTTGGGCCCATGTCCAAGTCCTAGTCTCTGTGTCCTCAGAGGGGGTCAGTTGCCCAGTTGATGGGCTTAGTGCAGGACTGGCTCATCCTGTACCTGCCTGAATCTGCTTCTTTCTTCTGTAGCCCGGGGACATCTGGACCCTGCCAGACCAGTGTCACACAGTTACTTGCCTGCCAGATGGCCAGACCTTGCTGAAGAGTCATCGAGTCAACTGTGACCGAGGCCCGAGGCCATCATGTCCCAACAGCCAGCCCCCTCTCAGGGTGGAGGAGACTTGTGGCTGCCGCTGGACCTGCCCCTGTGAGTCCGATGCTTCATCAGCCTGGGTGGTGTTGCAGGGGCAGTGCTTTTAGCGTGGCTGTGCAGAGAGGTAGACCAGAAGCCCCTTTCCCTCCTCACTACATGTAGAATGCTACTTTCACCCATGTCCCCTCCCTCTTGTGTCTTTTGGATGTATGTTCATTCAGTCCCAGGGATCGGTGTTCTCCTCCTGTGTCTTTGGAAAGCACCTCCCCAGATAATGCATAACCAGAAGGAATAATTGATTGTTTCTTTCTCAACTTGGCTGTTGGCAAGTCATTAGGAGTCTATGCTGTAGAAGTAGAACAGTGAGAGGGACGCCCCCAGAAAACTCTCCACTCACACCTGGAGCTGGATGGGAGTTGGGTGCCATGGTACATCGTCACAGTGGCCTGGTTTATGAGGAGGACATAGTAAACTCCATCTTATGCAGCCCTGTGGAGGGCATTCATCCGTGGGGGAGGGTTAGCCCCCGCCTCATGGTTGGGAGAAATGGCTGCATAGGTAATACGTAGCCGGCGTATAATTCCTGTGTTAAATAGACACAACCAGTGGGATAAAACCAAAACTGTATTTTATTCCTCGGCCTCCCTTGACAGTTTATTTAGTAGGATAAATGATCTCCCTGGACTGGATGAGAATGCTACCAGACCTGTGTCATCTCTGTTTATTCATAAAGAGTTCTATGGTTACTTTAAGTTATAAAACAAAGGCTCAACTTGGTAATTAGGTGCCCACTCCTGTGTAATCACCAAAACCTTAACCTTGAGTTAGAGTTAAAACAGCTCCCTACTCCCAGTTTGTGCTGCCTGCCCCCAAGAAAGGGGTGTGTTCTGCCTCTCCCCCAGCTTGGGGAACCTTCTGAAGAAGGTTCTCCTGTGACTGGTGCTTCTGTGAGAGGGCTCTGTGCTCTCTGGCCTGGCAGGTGTTTAAGGTGACCACTTTACCTTGCCAGCTCTCAGAGGCTCCCCTGCTCTATTCCTCTGGTACTCAATCTTGGGGTGCAGAAGGATTCTGTATCATTGGGCTGCCTGCTGCTTCTCCTTGCCAGGGAGTGGAGTGTGCCTGCTTCCCCAAACAGTAGCAAGCCACATCTGGGCAATAGTAATAGCTTCTTTCTTTTACATTCTTCAGGTTAAGTTTCAGACACTGGTCCAGGGTCCCTGTAACTGCATGATACACAAACCCATCTCTGGGAGTGGCCTCTTGAAAGTCCTGTTCCCAAGGCTTGGTTGTCCCTAGTGGGGCACCTGGGGGTGTGAGACCCACAATGCAATAGGAACTCTGTACAAACAAATGTCTTCTTAAATCCAGTCCCTCAATACCCCTCTTGACTCCTTTTATAACCTTGACTCTTTATACTCTCTTTTTATCAGAAGCAATAAAACTAGATTTGGGCTATTTTTTTAAGCATTTAAAACATTTTAAAATTAAAAATATTTAAAACTTTTTATTTTGGACAATTTCAGGTTTACAAAAAAAGCTGCACAAATGATACAAAGAATTTCTGAGTATCTTCACCCAGCTTGGTGTATCTTATATAATCACAGTATAATGATCAAAATCAGGAATTAACATCCATAAAGTACACCTGTAAACATCTTACTCAGTTTTTATCAGTTGTCCCACTCATGTCCTTTGTTCAGAGGTAGGATTCAATTCAGAATCCCACATGACATTAAGTCGTCATGTTTCTGTAGTCTCCTTCAATCTACAACAGATCCTAAGTATTTCTTTGATGTTTATGACCTTGACATTTATGAAGAGTTCTGGCTAGTAATTTTGTAGAATGTCCCTCAATTTGGGTTAGATTTAGGTTACACATTTTGTTAAGAATACCCTGGAAGACATGCTGTATCTTTTTTGGTTTGTCAAGAGGAGACACAGGATATCAATTTGTCTCATTACAGGTGACGTTAGGTTTGATCACTTGGTTTAGGTGATATTTACCAGATTTTTCCACTGTAAAATTACTGTTTTCCTCCTCGTAATTAATAATGATCATATACAGAGATATTTTGAAACTATGGAAATATACTTTTACCCACTAAGTTTACCATGCATTGATGATCCTCACCTGAAACAGTTTTTATTGTGTTTGCCAGATAGTGATTTTTGATTTCCATCATCCCTGTCACATTTACTAGTTGGAATTCCATTGAAAGGAAGAACTTTTCCTTCTCTGTCATTGATTAATTCAGTTAATTATTTGTGTCAATATGGGCTCATTGGTTCTTATTTTATTCTATGGGGTATAATCAATTACTAGCATTATTTATTTTCTTGGTTGATGGTCTCAGATGTGGCTAATGGGAACCCTTTCAATTTTACTCTTGTGTCCTTTTGACATGTCTACCTCCCTCTCTCACACGGTAAGGAGTCTGGCTCTCATTATCCACGATATATTTATATGTTGGCTTAATCCCAGAATACACATAAAGTAGTTTCAGAATTGCTAACCAATGCCTGGATGAAAAACAAATCTAACTAGAGTACAGTATTCATATGCAATTCTTTTTGTCTTTTGCCTTTAGTACATAGTACATTCCCCCCAACCCCACCTGTATCATTTAGATTAGTTTCTCCCCTAACAGCGTAGTTATGTTATTTATTACCATGATTTCAATTTGTTTCTGTTTGTATTTCGTTTTGGGTTTCCCTCATCCCCATCCTTGTTGAGTTTATTCATTTGTTCTTGTATGTGAATTACTAACATTGCCCCAAATGTGAGAATGTACAGAAAGGTTTATTCAGAGTGTCACTCCACTCTTCCCATCCCTCCGTGCTTTCTACTAGTTTCCACTTATGTCCCCTGCAGGTAACCAGTCTCATTTATTTCAGGTTCATCCTTCTTCACAAATGAGCTTTGCCTTTTTTGCTTAAAAACATAGTCCAGAAATCCTCCCTACCAGTTCAAAGACAGCAGAGGGCATAGGAGAGGACCACAGAAGTGAAGTAATTTATCCAAGGTCACAGTATAAGCACAGGGTGGAACAGAATTCAGTCTTGAGTTTCTCTGGCTCTGAAGCACCCACTTCATGGTAACAGTTTATGTGACGCTGGGCAGAGCCATTCTCACTAGCTTGCCACGTGTGAGCTAATACTTCTTTGCCTGTAACTTGTGACATCCTCATAGCAGAGGGGCTGATCTCCTAAAGACGTGACACTTTCCATAGCTCGAGTGTTGGGAACCACTTGCTGCATGGGCATCAAGTGCCCCTCGGGAGTGACTGACTGCTCCGGGTCTCAGGGGATTTTGAGTCGAAGAGCTCCAGGCAGGCTGCTCAGCTCTGACAGATGGTGCATCCAGGCTCTTCATTTGTTAGTGGCTGTGCTGCTTGACGCACAGGCCACGGATGCAGGTGGAGGTTGCCTGGACCTGGTATGAGCTAGGGACATCAGTGCAGCCTCACAGACCGCTGAGCCTGCCTCTCAGTCCTTGGGCTTTTATTTACCCACCACCATAGCTGTGGTCACAGATGCTCTGGAAAGCTCATCTCCAACTTCCTTTAGGTCTAAGATTAGCTTTCAAATCATGCATGGCAGTGGTGCCTTCCATGGGAGGGTTTTACAGAATCATCTTATGCAGATGCAAGATGATGAGTGTTTCCAAGTGGTGTTTTAACAGGACCCTTGAGAATTTGCTGATCGTGTGAATGAATGAGTGGCAAATGAGGGAGTGTGGAGACCCAATCATTTGTTTTGGCTTCAGAAATATTTCTCTCGTGTGATCATCCCTTAAGGGATCAAGTCAACATGGCCACTTGTACAATTAGAAACTTGGCAGCTGAGAGGACACATGTGTCTTTAGGTGAACTTTCTTTACAATGAGCTCATAAGCTCATGATACACTTAGATCCTCATGATTTCAACAAGTCATAACAACCCTGAAATTTAACTTTGTTTCCTGAGCCAAAGCATCCCTACAGAGGAGATCATTCACTTTACACGTTAACATTTTTTGGAAGTATGGTTGTATAATTTTCCATGTTTTTTTGTGATACTTGTCCTTCTAAACCTTCTCTAGAAAAATATTTAATGGCCAAGTGTTACTTAGCTAAGCCGCTCTCTCTACCTCTCATAATTTCAGATTCCTAATCTGTAAAAAGGAGGAAGTTAGGCTACATGACCTCAAAGGGCCCGTTCTGCGCTCAACTCTATTTATCTGTTTGCAAAATGGTAACATCTGCCTCTTTGCATGTGTGGGAGTTTGGATAATGTCACACCCATCCTTTGCTCTCCCCTGTTCAGGTGTGTGCATGGGCAGCTCTACCCGGCACATTGTGACCTTTGATGGACAGAATTTCAAGCTGACTGGCAGCTGTTCCTATGTCCTCTTTCAAAACAAGGAGCAGGACCTGGAGGTGATTCTCCATAATGGTGCCTGCATCCCTGAGACGAGGCAGGCCTGCATGAAGTCCATTGAGGTGAAACATGACGGCCTCTCAGTTGAGCTCCACAGTGACATGCAGGTGAGAGGTGCTTTCTGTGGGTCCCATGCAAGACAGCAACAGAACCCCCAAGAAGCCTCTGGTGGCACTTGGTTTTAGCTGGTGTGTCTGTTAGGGACACACCAGCTTCTGCCCCACCAGCAGAGCACCACCTTCTTAGGAGAAGCTTATTTTCATCTCCCTTGTGGCATGATTTCATGTTGTTCTGGGCCCAGATTTGGAAGAAAGGATCCATTTTAGGTAGCATTACATGACAAATCTAGTGCTGGTTTCTGGTGCTGGCAGAAAATTGGGAGAGACACCAGAGCTGTTTACCCAGCAGGCATGATGAGCCCAGTGCACAGGACCTGTGCGTTTTCCAAAGGAGAATATTTAGGATCTACATTAGGGCCTTTGAAAATATTTAGGGCCTGATCAAAACGTATGGCTCCAAAATTTGAGAGGAAAGCTGCAACACTGATAAAAATAAATGTTTGTTTACAAAAGGCTACATATGACAACTTCTTGTTCATTTAGAAATCACAAATATTTCATTATGTGAAAGTAACTTGTAGTAACCTTCTTCTCATTTTGTAAGAATTTCTGAATATGCACATTCATTGCTGAAAAATCATAGCTAGTCCTATATTAAATGAGTAGCTCAAGCCCAAAATTTTAAAATCAAAAGGATAAAAAGCCTTCCAAAACCTTTAACAGCAAAAATTATATTCACCCTGGGACTTTTAGTATGTTTGATATGATGTATAATGGGGCCTCCAAAGAGCTGGTGACCAAAAATATGCATACATACATACATACATACATACATACATAAATGGACTTAACATAGTCCTGTGAGATGCTCCTGGAGACACCGCCCTGATGAACTGACAAAAGGCAACTTTCTCAGTGTTTCTGGAAGGGGTTGCCCTTCCCTGTTGAATGTACACAGACTCAAGGCTGGCTTTAACCCCTGGGCTTTCAGGCCATCTGTATAGGATTGTAATGCTCTGTTCTCCCATCAAGCTCTGCAAAGCCCCTTCATCTTAGAAGAGCTGCTGTCAGATATCAGAGTTTGTGGATGACACTGGAGTTGAATGTGACAGAAGCGTAGGGACTATCAGTAACCTCAGGAAGAAGCGAAGATGAAATTCTAAGATTCTTTATTGTGATGACCACTGATGAGTCATTTTCTTCTTTGGGCAGCTGACAGTGAATGGAAGACTGGTCTCTGTCCCATATGTGGGTGGGGACATAGAAGTCAATGTCTATGGCACCATCATGTATGAGATGAGATTCAACCATCTTGGCCACATCTTCACATTTACTCCACAAAACAATGAGTTCCAGCTGCAGCTCAGCCCCAAGACCTTTGCTTCGAAGATGTATGGTCTCTGTGGTGAGAACATTCTCCTGACTGTCCCCCCTTTGCATTTATAAACCTTCGCTCTAGTCTCGGGACTCTTGGCTGCTTGTGCTTCTGGGTCCGGTTGGTTATAAGTTTCAGACGCTGGTGGGGATGGAGAACGGCCAGGTCTCTAGCATCAGTAGGTGGGCACCCAGGGCTAACAATCTTGTCTTTCCTCGTTTGTATAGGGATCTGCGATGAGAACGGGGCCAATGACTTCATGCTGAGGGATGGCACGGTCACCACAGACTGGAAGGTGCTCATCCAGGAATGGACGGTACAGCAGCCAGGGAAGACGTGCCAGCCTGTTCCCGAGGAACAGTGTCCTGTCTCCATCAGTTCCCACTGCCAGCTCCTCCTCTCAGCCCTGTTTGCCGAATGCCACCAGCTCCTGGCACCAGCCACCTTTTACGCCATGTGCCAGCAGGACAGTTGCCACCAGGAGCAAGTGTGTGAGGCGATTGCCCTGTACGCCCACCTCTGTCGGACCAAAGGAGTCTGTGTTGACTGGAGGAGGAGTAATTTCTGTGGTGAGTCTCCACATGCGTCCTCCTGAAGTCGGGAAGACCAACTAATCATGGGCTTGCTCAACCTCTTGGAGCCTCAGATTCTTTTTCTGGGTGATAAAGATAAAAATCCCTGCTTTTCCTATTATGTAGGATCCCATTTAGGATCAAATAAGATGGTAGATGTTTAAGTCATTTGAGTGCAGGATTTCTGTGCAAATGAAGGCATTTCTACAGTTCAGACAGATGTGACTTTAATGTATCAGACACCTATAGGCATCAGCAAAGTACAGAATGACCAGCCATATTGAGTTTGAAATTCCACCAGGTTTAGCAAACGCTCACAGAGTAAGCCATGCCTGAGCAGGGTTTTGAAGTGTGAGTGGATTTTGCCACTCAATATTAAGACATGTCTTAATAACAGATACCACGGGATTGCTAGTGTAGATACCTCCCCAAGTTCAGTTCCCCTACTTGAACTTGGCATTTATCATTTAACATGTGGGGGGTACCATGATGAATCAGATGCCTCAGGGGGTGCTGGAGTGACAAGAACACTGAACTTCAGCACCCTCAGTTACTGAATATGATCCCTGACCTTTTCTGGAGGGAAATCAATATATGCAAACATCTCAGAGTCTCGGAGTTTATTATCCTAGAGCTGTTACAGATCTCACCTGTGGCTGGAGGACTTGGGCACCCTAGTCCCAGCTCAGCAGGTGACCAGCTGTTCTCTATCTGGACCTTGCTTTCTGCATCTCAGAATAGGATCATGGGCCTGGACAATCCCTGGGTTCCTTCCAGCCCTGGTGTTCTGAGTCCATTAGATGGTAGTGCCTCCTTTCAACCTGCCTATATAGATCAAGGAGCAAATGATAGTTTCTGAGTTAGCCACAGTCCTTTTCTACATACTAATTTCTTTGTCTACCCCTGGCTACTTATTGTGCATTCACAGGAAAATGCTTGGTGCTCTAAATCCTTAGACAGTCCTGCCCCCTGCCTTGGCACCATGAGAACATTAGGAAGGGGTTGAGCAGGGCCAGAGTCGGACAAGTGAATCAACTTGTAGCTTTTCTCCAGGCAACTCTTCATAGCTGTGGATTCCTTATTTAATTTAAGAGGATTTTTAAAGGAATAAATGCACCTATATTTAAAAGAAAGACCCATAAGACTTCCCAAGGATATACAGGCTAACATCATCAGTTAGGGCTAAGTTTGACTCAAGTAACAGACAAGGAAAATTCTGTCACACAACTGATCAGAGGGAGGTGGCTCCAGCTCTTTCTGGGTCTCAAACTGGGCTCTAGTTTTTTGCTCTGTTCTCACTTGGGCGTGTTTTTTCCCTATGGTTAAAGATGGAGCTCTAGCTATCACATCCAGGTTCCAAATGGCAGCATGAGGGAAGAAGGGAAAAAGGACAAAGGATATGGAGAGATGTCTTTTTAAAAAGATTCCTCCTGAAACCAATACTATACTATATGTTAACTAACTTGAATTTAAATAAAATCTTCGAAGAAAAAAAAAAAGGGAAAAAAAGATGTGGTATGTATATATATAATGGAATATTTGTCAGCCATCAAAAAAGAATGAAATCTCGCCATTCGCAATGATGTGGATAGAGCTAGAGCGTATTATGCTACGTGAAAGAAGTCAGTCAGAGAAAGACAAATACCATATGATTTCATTTACATGTGGAATTTATGAAACAAAATAGAAGAACATGGGAAGGGAAAAGAAAAAGAGGGAAGCAAACCATAACAGACTTAACTATAGAGAACAAACTGAGGGTTGCTGGAGGGGAGGTGGGTGGGGGGGGCCTAAATGGGTGATGGGCATTAAGGAGGGCGCTTGTTGATATGAGCCCTGGGTGTTATGTGTAAATGATGAATCACTAAATTCTAGTCCTGAAACCAATATTACATTATATGTTAGCTAACTACAATTTAAATAAAAATTTGAAACAAAAAAAGTTAAAAAAATAGAATAGAATAGGATAGAAAATAGAGCACATTCTATGCAGTATTCTGTGAAACTTACTTGATATCTATCTATCTATTCCTGGTCTATGATGTAAAATGTATTTCTTACTATATTCATTGTCAAAAAAGTTCGAATGGTACTGAATTAAGTGATTCTCCTTGAAAAAAAAATCAGGACTTAGTGACATGACTACGTTAAGCTGCAAGGGAGGTCGGGGAATGTAGTCTTTATGCTGTGGTCGTGTGTCTAGCTTAAAGGTCTATTTCTATGGAAAACGGAGAGAATAAAAATGGGTAGAAATAGTCATTTCCACCCCAGCACATTTGTCAGATCATCAACCTCTTTGAATCAGCTGTGCCTCTGTTTCCCTGTTGGTGTGGGCTGAGTGTGACCTCATTCTCTGTTTGTAGCTATGTCATGCCCACCATCCCTGATGTATAACCACTGTGAGCGTGGCTGCCCCCGGCTCTGTGAGGGCAATACGAGCTCCTGTGGGGACCATCCCTCAGAAGGCTGCTTCTGCCCCCCACATCAAGTCCTGCTGGAAGGTAGCTGTGTCCCCGAGGAGGCCTGTACCCAGTGTGTCAGTGAGGATGGAGTCCGGCACCAGGTAGGAGCCCTGGCCTTTTACCTCCTGTGGGGCTGCTTCTGTCTCGGGTCAGTAGGGTGAAGTGTTCACCAGTGATTGTCCACACCACCCCCCAAACTGTGGCAGCAAGGGTCAACTCTTAAGGGGATCATTGAAGGATAGGGAAGCAGTTTGGCATAATGGCTTTGGAGCCAGATACATCTCGGTTCAAATCCTGGGTCTGTCATATAGCAGCTGTGTGAAAAACCCCCAGAGTATTAACAACATATTACTACAAGTACTCCTACTGTTATCGTAATTATATTCATGTAAGGGGAAAGCTATAGGAACCCAGAAGGGGATGGGGAGAGAATATTTTACATGGTGATGTCTGCTATTATGAAGATATATTGTATACCTTGCATTGTACTAAGCACTCTATATTCATTATCTCAGCATTATTTCAAGGTGTGTTTTGCAGGGTATTAACAGTTACCTGTGGTCAAGAGAGCTTAAAGAGCACTAGCTAAATAGGTTTCTTTATTGTAGGACTCGGTAGAGCTTTTCATGCACTAATGTATAGTGCCAGTGGTTAGGAGGGATTTTGCTTCTCAAACTTATCTGACCATGGAACTTGTGTGTGTGGCCAAATGAGAGAATGTATGTCTGTGTGTGTGTATGGCATCCTCTTGGATCAGGGTTCCACAGAACACACTGGGATGTCTTACATCATCTTATGAAGACTTAACATTTTAAGAGAAAACCAAGGCTTAAAGAGCTTACTTTGCCCATGGACATGGTTTGTAAATGATGGAGGTGAGAATTAGACTCAGTATTTAAAACTCTGGCTCCAAAGAGCGTGCTCTTTCCGATGTATGAAAACGCATTTTTGCTAGGTCTTCTTTGGGCTCATTTGCTTCGGAATTGAGTAATTAATTGAGTAATTAATTATTTTAGCCCCTTAGAATTTGTCGAGTCCATTTTGAAAGAATATTTACCAGAGTCTTCCCCCATCTTGGCCTGAGATGGCGGTCATGTCTTCAAAGGTGACAAAATGTACATTTGTAGTATCTGGGTAGTGTCTGTGCACATGTGAATGTGTGCAGTGGTCCTGTCCTTCATCTCTGATAGTGATACTACAGAGCATGGTACAGGGAGAACAGATCTGGCTTCCAGCAAAGGAGAGTGTATTCTCTGATCAGGGACTACACCCAAGATCTAACATCTCCATCATTACCAGGGAGGACTTTTATCACTGAGTGAACCAGCTGAGGTGACTTACTAGATTTAATCACAGCTCAGAGAACTCATGGTAGAGCTAGCTGACCAATCTAGAGAATGACAAAAACAATAATTTCAATAACTACACTATTCTCTCCCTGACATTGTAAGACAGGAAATGGACCATTTCCCTTGATTCTCCCCCAAACCCCATAGGGTCATTATTACATGTACCATTGAATAGGTGAGGACACTGAGGCTCAGATGGCATGAGGAGATTATGCTGGGATTCCTATCCACCACACTAGGTCATCCCATAATGTTCTAGCCCTGCCATTGATCCCCTTGGAACTGCGAGCTACACTTCGAGCTAACTATGTTTTCATGTGTGCGTGGGCGATCATCCAGCTATTGCTGGATGGCTCTCATCTGCTCTGTTTTCTCACTGGGCTTTATCTGAGTGGACCCCATTTGTTCTCATCGTGAAGTAGATGAGTTAGGAGGGTGAAGGTGGACCACTCATCCAGTATTGCTGTATTTGACCTTGCCGACTGAAGTAACTACCTGTATCATCTTACTCTCCAAAACAAGTAAATAAAACCTTACCTTGCTGTCCCTGATCTGCACAGCTCCTGGATGCCCTCCTGCTGGGTTCGAAGGTTACGAACCATTTATGTGTGGTGCCAGCACCCGGTGGTAGTTTCAGGCCAGATTTGCTGTTAGTGGTAAGGTACTCTCAGAGGGCGGCAGAAGTGGGCCCTACCCTCTTCTTTGGCATTCTGTGATGAGAAGGAAGCTCAAGTTTGCAAAGCAGTTCTGGCTCTGTGACTGTCCTTATGCTGTAGGGTGTGGAGAGCTAGAAGCTTGTGAACTTTATCTTAGTGTCTCCACCCACCCCCTCTGACTCTATTTCTCCTCACTGGTCCCCTCACCTTATGCCCAACACATTGGAATATGCATTTGAGTTGTGTGAAGAATGCTTCCAAATAGTGCAATATTTTGGACACAGAAACAGTCTCTCAAATATATTTCAGAATCAAGGGACATTAAAATTAGTTAATCAAAAACTATGAAGGGAACAAAGCCAGTTTCAGTTTATTTCAGAAAATATAGTTTAAATGGATGAAAACAAATATCTTATCAGGCTCCTTGCAATTTCCATTTTTCCATGCAAAGCAGGGAAAGAATAAAAATCTAACATGAAGGACATTTCCATGAAATGAAATTTCTTTAACAGAAAAATAAAGCCTAGACAACTTTTCTTCAGGGAAATAATCCAGGGTATAAATCTCTGGTGGTAGCTTTGGAAGGGCAAAATATTTACCAGTTTCCATAGCTCTTGTTTATTTTACAAAACGCAGTGTAAACACGTGAGCCTTTGTGGCCGGCTCAGAGGGGATCCAGGGCCTAGCACCAGCTGTCCCTCTGTGGTCGGGGGCTGTGCGGGGCAGCAAGGACTGCCTCCATCGCCCCGGACGGAGCTCCTGGAGCCTGCGTTTCCCCCCTGGTCTCCCCTGTTCCGTGCCAGCCCAGTGCTTACATTTTACCTGCATCTCCTCTCAGGTCCTTGGCTGTGGTGGATGGTGCATGGTGACTTGCTGTGTCCCTTCTCTGACCTGGGGCTTTGAAGACTTGAGTTTTCTCTTACCAGCTGGCTCACATGCCTGTTCTCTCCTGGAAATAGTCACGCCCCACCCTGGAACCCTGTGGGTGAGACAGGACTGGCTGGAGTTGGCCTGTCCTGGTGCAAGAGTGCCCCCTGGTGCCGTGTTTGCTGCATAACCGGACAGGTTGGGCAGCTGCGGGGGCTGCTGGTGCTTTTAGTTAAGCACTAGCCAGAAAGATCTTTTTCAGGAGCCATAGACTCTGTCCCCTGCCTCCAGCCCGCCTCATTAAAGCTTCCTGGGGAAATGAAAATCTCTGGAAAAGGAGGTTTAACACCTGATTTTGGTCATCTATTGTGGTGTTGTCCACTCTCAGGATCATGGGAAAGTTGTATTATTTATTCTTGACTTTAGATGTCTAAAGTTCACATTTAAAAAGAGGAGGGGCGCCTGGGTGGCTCAGTTGGTTAGGTGTCCGACTTTGGCTCAGGTGATGATTTTGTGGTTTGTGAGTTTGAGCCCCACATCAGGCTCTGTGCTGACAGCTCGGAGCCTGGAGACTGCTTCGGATTCTGTGTCTCCCTCTCTCTCTTTCTCTGCCCTTTTCCTGCTTTCACTCTGTCTTTCTCTCTAAAAAAATAAATAAACTTAAAAAAACTATTAAAAAATCAAAAAAATAAGGGGAAAAAACCCCAAGACATATAAAAAATACGATCCTCTCCTTTCTTCTTTCATCACCTGTGCCATTTAAATGTGTAAACATAGATCCCTTGATTTGCCATTTTCTTTGCATCCCCATCAGTGCAAAAGGCAGGAAAGAGGCAGGACAGAGAGAGAGGCCTGGGGAGATGTGAGAGGTCCCCCTCCTCCTTCCATTCCCAGGCCTCTGAGGCCAGCACCCTGTGCCTCCTGGGACCTTCCCAGCCTCTAGGAGAGCCCTGGTTTCCTGTGCTAGTCCCTCCCTTTTCCATCCTGCTCACTGTCACCAGGGCTGTTCATATTTGACACTCTTCTCTTTGAGGCAGGGTCCTGCTCACAGAGCTTCCGGGCTGCAGTTATCCTCCAAGTTAAACACAGCCCCCTGGAACCGACAGTGAAGGCCTCTACGGTTGTCTGGTGACTACAAGGACGTTCTGTCTTCTGTTCCCACCTGGAATCCCTTTTCCTTTTCTCTGCCCGGTCCTTCCCACTCAGCACAGGTGCATCTTTGTGGGGCCTTCCTGGAGCACCCCAGCATCTGTGAACATTTCTTTTGCACTGCTGTGGCTCTTTTTCTATTTCTCATTTTTAAAAGCAGCTTTATTGAGGTATAGTTTACATGCAGTCAACAGTACCTATGTAAAGTGTACAATTTGATGAGTTTTGACGTATGCACACACCCATCACCACAATCAAGTTAATCAACATTGCCATCAGCTCCAAAAGTTTCCTTATGCCTCTTTTTGATACATCCCCAACCCCCATCTCCCACCCCCAGGCAGCCACTGCTCTGCTTTCTGTCACTATAGATTCATTTACATTTTCTGGAATTTTCCATAAATGGAATCATGCAAGGGGTGCTCCTTTTTTGCCTGTCTTCTTTCACTCAGCATGATACCTTGGAGATCCATCCATGTTGCATGTTTCCATAGTTTGTTCCCATGGCTGAGTCACATGCCATGCTGTGAATGTATCACAGTTCTTTTATCTCATTCAGCTTTTCATCAGTGAGTCTTATTTCCTCAATTTGAGTGTCAGCCATTTGAGGCTGGGAGCGTGTGTGTATTTGGTCCCCACCACTCCTGCAGCGCCCCCCGGCAGTGTGACCTGCCCATGGCAGGCACTGTGATTACCAAAGAGAGAGGCAGCTGTAGTTAGTACAGAAAGCATGTGGTGTCTGGGGCCAGAATGCCAGGTTCAAATCCTGGGATGTAGCACCTGGTCAAGTTCCTTGTCTGTGTCTCCATTTCATCGTTTGTAAGTGTAGATAATGCCAGTACTTACCTGATAGGGGTATTGTAAGGAATATAAAGTGAATAAATGTTAAGTTCTTAGAAAGGTATCTTGAACCTATTTAATGCTAGTTCTTGGTGGGAGGCAGTAGAGCATGGTGTTAAAAAGATGGGTTCTGGGCTCAAATCCAAGCTCTGCAGCTGTGATGGTGTGACCCTAAGCAGGTGCCAGCTTTCTCCTTTGACAAGTGGGGATGGTAAAAATATCCTCACTAGAGGGCTGCAGTGAGGATTAAATGAGGCATTTATAGGAGCGCCTGGGTGACTCAGTCGATTGTCTGACTCTTGGTTTCGGCTCAGGTCATCATCTCACGGTTCGTGAGTTCTAGCCCCGCATCAGGCTCTGCACTGACAGCGTGAAGCCTGCTTGGGATTCTCTCTGTCTCCCTCTCTCTCTGCCCCTCCCCGCTCACGCTGTTCCTGTCTCTTTCAAAATAAATAAACTTAACAAAATAAATAAAAACATTAAAAAATTAAAAAAATAAGTCATTTATATAAAGTACATAAAACCATGGTACATAGCATATGCTCTTTAGATGTTGGCTGTTATTACTTACTGAGTGAAGGGAAGGTGTTAAGGGTCACACGTAAGAGGTCCTGGAGGAGGACCGGCAGCTTGGGGGAAGGGTGTTTTCCTTGAAGACCTCTGATCTCCCTTCTTCTCGGCTGACTGATTGCTGGCCATGGAAGTAGATGGAATAAATAAAACCTTCTTGACCTGGGAATTTGTTAGAGGTCTTTGAGCTACTGGATAAGAGTGTGTTAATTCAGGGGCAGGTAATTTAAGGTGAATTTCATTTTAACTCTGAATGTGACTCACTGGCTGAGTGTAGAGGGATGCCTGCTCCCGGCTCTGTGGTCCGGTCCCTGTCCGTGCTGGTCACAGTCTGCCCTGCCATAGCTGTCCTGTGAGGAGGCCTGAGTGCCCTCCCTTTCGTGGGCGGGAAACCGGCCCGGGGAGCGAGGCCCAAGTAGGAGTTCAGGTCTCCCTGACCTCACGGCCCTCCTGCAGTGGGGCCGCCTGCCAACTCTGGGAAAGCTGCTTCACGGGCTGTGGGAACCCTCATCTGAGAGACTGCCCTCTGGTCTCAGCCACTCCCAGTCCCAACGGCGTGACGAGTCTCAGAGTCTTGCTGCCCTCCCCTCTGCTCTTCCTGCCCCGTCCATGTCTTGTCAACTCCACAAGTAAATGGAGTCTGTTTCTCAAGCTACACCCCAACTCTGGCTGGGGAAATGGCCAGCCGCGTGGCACGGGAATCCTCATCTTCTCACCTTGCTTAGTTTTAGCGCAGCTGCCAGAGATGGCCGCACTGGAGGGTTTTCTGCAGTCTGTAGTTCGTCATCCCCGGAGTTTGTGCGGTGGCAGGGACCGCCTCTCCCAGAGCCTCATACTGCCTTTCAGCCTGTGTGTGTTCAACTGTACGGAGGCCGGGCTCAGGCACTGCCCTCTGAGGGGAGACCGAGCCAGAGGTGGGGGGACCGACTTCTTTGAACTCCGAGGCTTTGTGCCCCCAGTGTCCTGGGCCCTCCCTGAACTGTGTTTTCCTTCAGTTCCTGGAAACCTGGGTCCCATCCCACCAGCCCTGCCAGATCTGCATGTGCCTCAGTGGGCGGAAGGTCAACTGTACGACACAGCCCTGCCCCACCGCCAGAGGTGAGCTCCCCACTCCCGGCTGCTCTTGGAGGAAGGACTCCTTGGGCCATAGCCACCTGTCTGCAAACCTGGTGGGCCAGATACAAACGTCCATTTCCTCACCCTGCCCCACACTTCTTTACCTCACTGGGCTCAGGGTCCCCTTTTCTGTATGTACCTGGAGTAGATATGCTCAGAGGTTAATCCTGCCCCCCTGGCCCCACCTTGGCCTTCAGATGCAGAGTCTCCTGGAAGGCACATTTGAAGGGGCCACCAGGACACCCTGGGGAGACTCATTTGTCCGAGGCCCCTCTGCCTGATTCCTGGTGGGCCTCCCATGCAGGGCCTGTGCTGGTTTTCAGGGGACGGGAGTCTGTGACTTTTTGCAGGCTGCAGGCTGCAACATTATTGGTTTCTCTGACCTCTGTGACATTCTCTCTCAGCTCCCACATGTGGCCCCTGTGAAGTGGCCCGCCTCCGCCAGAGTGCAGAGCAGTGCTGCCCGGAGTATGAGTGTGGTATGTGCCCGGCCCCAGGGGACCCACCCAGCAGGTGCCGAAAGGCGCGTGTGTGCTCAGGCACAGGGTACTCGAAAGGAGGTGGATGAGGGGTGATTGGATTTTCCAAAAAATGGCAAAAATAACTTCTGGAAGGTAGCTTCCTGGGAAAATTCTGCAGTGAATTATTAAATGTGAAATTTGAAAGCATTAAAAAAAAGAATGGAGTCATCACTGGCGGGGGGCGGTGCAGAGATTTACTGAAGAAAAAGCCATGCCAAAGTAACCCATTTGCCTTTTAATAACATTCTGAGGATACTAGACACAGAAGGCCACCCACAGGGCACCTTGATTTCAGCAAGTTATTCGTCAAAGGGTTTCATTATAGGCTTGCAAACTGCATGGTGAGTAATGGGCTGAATAAATAGTGTAATGAAACGAATCCAGAGCTGATGGAATTATGGTTAACATGACAGGAAATCTCCAGTGCCCCGCCGCTGTCCTGTCCAATGTGTTTATTAATTGTACGGATGAAGACATAAAGTACAGGCGTGTCAAATGTGCAGTGGTGCAGATCTTTGAGGGAGAGCAAACAGAACAAGAGACAGCCCAGCGATCTAAAAAAGAATGAAATAATCTGAGACATTTATTTATGCTGATGAAATTTATCAGGCATAAATAGAAGTCCTACGTGGAGGGAGACGTGTCTTGAGAAAACTTTGTGTCGTAAAATAGGTCTTAGAATATTAACAGGAGGGAGAACTGGGGCCTCATTTAGTTCAAGCCCCTCATTTTATGGATGTTATTAAGCTTCTATGATGTGCCAGACACTTTGCCTTTGCTATTTCATGATATCTTGAGACTGACCCTGGATGGTAGACTTCCCACCTTGCAGAAGACCAGACAAGGCCCAGAGGGTTTGAGAGGGCTTGGCTGAGATCTGGAAGTCCCAGCAGTGACAAGAGGAATCAACATGAGCTTATAATATGACTCTAGATCTGTCTGTCTATCTATCTCTTCCCCCCCTTCTCTATCGCCACCTATACCTCCTCCTTCTCCTCCTCCTTCTCCTCCTCCTCCTTGTCCTCATCCTCCTCCTGCACCTAAAGCAGTAGAAGTCTGTAGGAATAGAAATGTCAGGTGCCACTCACAATAGTGAGTGACCTTGCTGACTTCTGAGTGGGCATCTCTCTTTCCTGGCCTCAGTGTGTGACCTGTCGAGCTGTGATGTGCCACTGGTGCCTCCCTGTGAAGGTGGCCTCCAGATGACCCTGACCAATCCCGGCGAGTGCAGACCCAACTTCACATGTGGTAAAGCCTCTGCAGATGACGAGGGGGTGGTGCGGCCACTCTCCCCTGGCCAGGGGAAGGCGTCCTGTACTCCAGTTCATTGAGTCTGGGCTTCAGGTACATCTGGAGTGGAGGGGTTAAGGTCACACCAGGATTGAATCTCCCCAGCCGTGTGCTGCTTGCAGGTGAACCGGATGTGGGCACAGCAACAGGCACCTCCCTCTTGGGCTGCATGAAGACAGTTGGGCAGATGGAGAGGCCTCCAGATTCAATCTTTACTTGCTCCCATTCTCCCAGACACCCCCGGGGGGTGGGAACGTCCCTTGGTTTGTCCTTACCACTGGATCTTCTTCCCAAACAAATTCATTCATTCCCTCTCGTATGTTTATCCACAGAGTTGGACTAAACCAAGGCATGTTAAGGAACAGAACTCCATATTTAGTCTGTGAGAATACCCACTTTATGTCCAGAGGAGTTCCTGTCCCCTTGTTTTAGAATCTCACTTGAGCTCCTAGATGTAAGGCCTGGAGGGAGGGAGGAGACCTCATCCTATTTGAAGGAAGTTGGAAAGACGCAGAGGACACAGGGATGGGATTGGGATTTATAAAATGACACTGTGGATTTGACAGGATTGCTAGCATTTTTTTGTTCAACATTGTTGGAGGACCCGAAACTGCAGGGTACTGTTCTAGGTATGGAGGTGGGGAATGGGTCACATAAGCTACCAGCACATAAGAATTTTGGGGTGCCCAGGTGGCTCAGTCGGTCAAGCGTCCCAACTCTCAATTTTGGCTAGGGTCATGATCTCATGGTTCATGAGATCAAGGCCTGCGTTGGGCTCTGTGCTGATAGCATGGAACCTTCTTGGGATTCTCTCTCCCTCTCTCTCTGCCCCTGCTCTCAAAAATGAATAAATAAACATTAAAAAAAAAAAAAAGAATGCTTACCATTGCATGGTATGCCCACGCCTGTCTGGGTCTTAGAGACTCAATGTCTGCTGTCTCTGAGAATCAAAAGCTGGAAGGACCCTACTTCTTTATGGAATGGAGACCAAGCAGCCTTTACTTCTCCTCCATTAGAATTCCTAGCTTCACATTTCTCCTTTTGATTAATGTTCCTATTTTTTCTGCAGACTAACTGCTTTTTGGTATGATTGGACATCTTATAGCCCCTGGGCTGGGACTTAGTTTCTGATTTAATTTTGTGGGTCTGGAGTTCCCCGGGATCTTCTATCATAGCTCAAATACTTAGGACCCCTGGCTATGTGCACTACCCCGTGTGGGACTGGAGCCTCACCTTGTGCCCATCGCTCAGCCTGCAGGAAGGACGAGTGCAGAAGGGAGTCCCCGCCCTCTTGCCCCCCACACCGGACGCCGACCCTTCGGAAGACCCAGTGCTGTGATGAGTATGAGTGTGCTTGCAGCTGCGTCAATTCCACGGTGAGCTGCCCACTGGGGTACCTGGCCTCCACTGTCACCAACGACTGTGGCTGCACCACGACAACCTGCTTCCCTGACAAGGTAGGGGCCACTGAGTTCTGGCTGGGAAGATGGCCAAACACTTGTTCCTTAGGAAACATTTGCCTACCTGAGCCTCCTTTCCTGCCCAAACTGAGCACTTTAATAGTGGGGAGCTGCCAGCATTGCATCACAGTCTAAACGGACATTTAATTAGTTTGGGAGATATTTATAGAGAACCTAGAATGTTCTCAGCATGACGAGGTGCTAAGGTTACAAGCAAGGTATAGGACATGGACCCTATCTTTAAAGAGCTTATTTTATAGGTTAGCTAAGGAAATAATATGATTGCATGAATTATTTAGGGACTAGGTATAGTTTACTTATTTGTTAATTGCTATCAATTCATTCATGTGACCATCCGTCTACCAGTCTTTCCTTCCTTCCTCCCTCCTTTCCTCCCTTCACTCCCTCCATCCCTTCCTCCCTCCCTCCCTCCCTCCCTCCCTCCCTCCATCTATCCTTCCTTCCTTCCTTCCTTCCTTCCTTCCTTCCTTCCTTCCATCCATCCATCCTTCCATCCATCCTTCCATCCATTCTTCCATCCATCCATCCATCCATCCATCCATCCATCCATCCAGTTTTTACCAAGCAACAACTATGTTCTATCAAAGCTGGTGCTTTGTTAGGTGTTATGGGAGAAATGTAAGACTCTCTTATGATCTCTTATGATCTTGCTAGCATATGGAAGACAACAGTCCAGAAACGGAATACAATAAAGTGTCAAGGGATGGTACAGCTATTAAATGCAAATGGCAGTATTATGGGGACAGATCCACCAAGATGAGCTATCATGAGCCAGAATTGTCACAGGGAGACCTGGGCATAGTTGCAGTGGCTGGATTATTAAGGGCGAGTCCCAGAATGAATGCCAGAGAGAGGCCTCGATTATCTTTTCCTGGATGCTTCCTGCTTGCAGGGTGTCATTGTCTCCAGACTTTTTGGTGAATAGAGCGTGGAAATGTATTTTTAAAGAGGATGAAACTCATGCATTCGTTATGATATTTTGGATTCCAATTCTATTCTAAGGTTTTACTTAACTTCTTCAATTTATATTTGTACCACTTCTAAGTTGCGGTTTCCTAGCATGATTAACATAATTACTTATTTGCTTTCTGTTACAATATGCCTATAATAATCTCAAAAATAACAATGCCAATATTATTGCTAACACGTTCTTTATCATAGGAATATAGCCCATCAGGGATATATAGTCAGAATACTGGGTTTTAAAGTTATTTGAAATAATTATTTCCCTTGTGTGATTTTCCCACTGCTCTAGTGGAAATATCTAGTTAATCAGATATTTCAGCGTGTTTTCCATTTTTAGGGGTTGCATTTACTTCCTTTTTTTTTTAACATTTATTTATTTTTGAGACAGAGAGACAGAGCATGAATGGGGGAGGGTCAGAGAGAGAGGGAGACACAGAATCTGAAACAGGCTGCAGGCTCTGAGCTGTCAGCACAGAGCCTGACGCGGGGCTCGAACTCACAGACCTTGAGATCATGACCTGAGCTGAAGTCAGACGCTTAACCGACCAAGCCACCCAGGCACCCCTGCATTTACTTCCTTTTTGGTTTGCTATTTTGTTATACGAAATACCATGGCAGAGTAACATATTTACTAATAATGCTGTAACAAATAGCCTTGAGCACCTGTCATTTTGTATTTTGGGCATTGCATCTTTTGAGATAGAGTCCTGGAAGTGAATTTTTGGGTGGTAACATTTTCCAGCAGGCTTCTTGATAGAAGAATCAGGGGTTCCATTCCGTAAGTTCATTATACAGAAGCTGGAAGACAGAGTAGCTAAAGGACAAGGGCTTATAAATACTTGTACGGCTATGATATGAATGAGGGTGGAGACCTGTTCATGGCTTCAAAGGGAACACTTGGGATTAATGTCAAAACTGTCATTAAGTGTCATGATTCCTTAGCGCCTCATTCCTACAGAGTAAAGTCTGAGTACTGTGTAGCATGTACATCCCAGGCTTTACATATTCTGATCCCAATCTACCTTTGTACTTTCATTTCCCACATCCCTTCTGTAGCCTATAGTTCTTCCGAGCAGGATCCCTCGTCTCTCAAACGTATTCCCATTCTCTGTGCCTCCTTGTTATGTGCGGGCCTCAAGGGAATACCCATTCATAGCCTCCACTCACCTCCAGTCCACTCCTGATGGGAACAGAGGGCTATGTGTGGATGGGTGCTAAGTCCAGCGACTTTACTGGGTGTGAGGATTAGGGAACAGTTTTCTGCGTGACATAGGAGGGAATTAAATGCAGTTAAGGCAGTGATAAAACTGGATTAAGGCAGCCAGTGAGTTATTTCTGAGCCTGTGGTCCAAGAAGGACCCACCAGGGGGCCCTCCCAGGGTATGCCAGCCATGGCTCTCTAAGGCTGGTGGGCAGGGAAGGGAAGAGGAAACGTACTTGATAAACATCCCTCCAGGTGGGCAGAGACCATGTTGGCTTTATATATTGCTGTTTTCAGCACCTACGGCACCTTCCAACACATAGCAGGTGCTTACTAACCTCTTGTTTGAACAAATGGAACGAGCTTGCTCACAGAAGCCTTGTGTCTGCAGGTGTGTGTCCACCGAGGCACCATCTACCCTGTGGGCCAGTTCTGGGAGGAGGGCTGTGACGTGTGCACCTGCACCGACATGGAAGATGCTGTGATGGGTCTGCGCGTGGCCCAGTGCTCCCAGAAGCCCTGTGAGGACAACTGCCGGTCGGTAAGGGGCGCAGAGGGGCTGGGCATTGCCAGGAGCAATCAGGGTGGGAGGTAGGGGCGGGGGGATCCCAGAAAGGAGCAAGAAAACCCCTTTACTAATTGGACAGAGGACCCAATTCATAGGCTGAGCTGAGCCCATCAGTTTTCCTCCTGAGAAGTTAATCTATGGAAAACAAAGACTGAATAAGTCAGATTAGACAGGGATGAACCCCGGACCTGCAGAGCCATGTTGAGCTGCAGCCAGACTCAATAAAGACACGTGCAATCAAAATTTATGAGAAAGCAAAACTTCCTCCCAGAAGCAGTCTGCCTGCAATGAGGAGCTGGAACTGATGGGCAGAGAGAAGCAGAGACGGGGGCTCATGGGACAAATGGAGAGAAACACTGTATGACCACTGTGCCCCCTTGCATCTCCTGCATTTCATTTCTGAGAGATTCCCTGCCTTTCCCATAAACCTGCTTTCATTTTAGCTAGCTTGAGTGGCTTCTGTTCTTTGCAGTCAAAACCCCCTGCTGATACACAAAACATATTGGGTGCTGGTTTTATTAAAATGACCTCTAAGCAGCACTCTCTTACTTTACTTTTAAAAAATTTTTTATTTTATTTTCAAGAGCAAGAGAGACAGAGCACGAGCAAGGGAGGGCAGAGAGAGAGAGGGAGACACAGAATCCGAAGCAGGCTCCAGGCTCTGAGATTATCCGCATAGAGCCCGACGCAGGGCCTGAACTCATGAACCATAAGATCATGACCTGAGCCAAAGTCGGACGCTCAACCGATTGAGCCACCCAGGTGCCCCAGCAGCACTCTCTTGCAAGTTGTTTCCATCCCCTTTCATGGCCTATGGGAGGAGATGGAGACTGATGGGTTTCCAAAACTTAGCGTTCCCAGTAGACACACCTGGATACCACCGCATCATCCTCTCCCAAGGGTGCCTGGCAACTCCGCTCCTCCTCAGTACCAGCAAGGCAGGTAGAGGCAGACAGACTGAGGAGACTCTCCCACTTTGGGATTCACACTTGGGTCCTCCCTTCCATCATCAAACTACCCACTTCCAAACCAGCATCAAGAGCATTAGCCTCATTGCTGTCGTGAAGACAAGCACAGGATATATGCACTTGTCTGCTTTTTTGTCATCATCATCTCCAGATAACATTAAAGGGATGATGATGATGATGATGATGATGATGATGATAATGGCCCTAAACCAGAATTTTACCCACAATTCTCCCTGCACAACCATTGCTCCCTTTTTTCTAGGGTCTGACCAGTCTTAACTGGCAAGAATAGAGTGCCCCAGAACACACAGGAGCCTTAGGGGCCGGCTACTGCAAGAAGAATTAAAAACTGAATTGGGACAGCAGTGATCATGTTTTCTGTACTGCAAATTATAAATGTGGTCTGAAAAATCAGCAATCTGTGTAGACACATTATGGGACAATGAAACTGGGAGCACCTCCAGAATCAGACTAAATTGTGGCTTTAGGAGCTGTGTTCTGAGGGACTAAATACAATGCATTATATTTTATTTGTCCTCATGATTCTCCTCCAGAAGGAAGAAGAGGTAGGGTTGTTCTTCCCACTTGCCAGATAGGAAGCAGGGGGCTAGTACAAGGAATGAAGTTGCCGGTAGTTTACAGCCCTTTGAAGCCAGTAGAGTGTCCTGACTCCTGGCCTGCGGCACTGTTAGGCTAGTATCTTGGCAACACCAGCAATGCAAGAGCCAGTTCGATCCAGCAAAGAGACAAAGCACCTGAGCTCCAGGCCTCCCACCTCCCATTTTAGCTACGGCAATTGTGCTTCAAGGGTTGGGCTGTTAGGGGTGCCTGGGTGGCTCAGTCAGTTAAACATCCAGCTCTTGAATTTGGCTCTGGTCATAATCTCAGGGTTTGTGAGTTCGAGCCCAATGTCAGGCTCGTGCGCTTGCGCGCGCTCTCTCTCTTTCTCTCTCTCTCAAAATAAATAAATAAAAACTTAAAAAGAAAGGATTGGGATGCTAAATAAATTGGGAATTTATTTTCAGGGACATATCTGTCTTCAGATTGGGTGGATAGTAGATACACTTAATTCCATTCTTTTTTTTTTTTTTTAATTTAAATTCAAGTCAGTTAACATACAGTGTAGTCTTGGTGTCGGGAGTAGAACCCAGTGATTCATCTCTTACATATGATACCCAGTGCTTATCCCCAAAAGTGCCCTTCTTAGTGCCCATTACCCAGAAAACAAATAACCAGTGAAGAAATGGGCAGAAGACATGAATAGACATTTTTCCAAAGGAGACATCCAGATACACGTGAAAAGATACTCGACATCACTCATCATCAGGGAGATACAAATCAAAACCACAAAGAGATACCGCCTGACACCTGTCAGAATGGCTAACGTTAACAACTCAGGAAACAACAGATGTTGGCGAGGATGCAGAGAAAGGGGAACTTTTGCACTAATGGTGGGAATGCTAACTGGTGCAGCCACTTGGAAAACAGTATGGAGGTTCCTCAAAAAATTAGTTCCATTCTTTTTTTATACTTTAAAAAAATGTTTATTTTTGAGTGAGAGAGACGAGCATGAGTGGGGGAGGGGCAGAGAGAGAGAGAGAGAGAGAGAGAGAGAGAGAGAGAGAGGAGACACAGAATTCAAAGCAGGCTCCAGGCTGTCGGCACAGAGCCCAACATGGGGCCCAAACCCACAAACTGTGAGATCATGACCGGAGCCAAAGTAGGATGCTTAACTGACTAAGCCACACAGGTGCCCCCAATTAGTTTCATTCTTAGTTGGGGGACCAGTGCAAACAGGCTGGAGAAGAGTAAGAAGAAGGGTGTGAGATGTACCTTTTGAGCAGATATAAGCCATAGGATTCGGAGGAGTATGGGAAAAGAAGGAGAGATGACATATATAGGCTGAACCCCAGTTGCTCAGCAAGAAATGGGGATGTTGGAGGTGTGGTGGGAATCTTAGAAAGATGGCAGCCAGGAAATTTGGTGGCATGGTGCGAGAAGTGGGTGGGGTTTTGAGAACAAGGCCTCTGGTCTGGGAGTCAGCTAACATACTGATGACCACGTTTGCAGGTGAGGAGGGCAGCAGCAAACAGGAAGATTATGCAAATCCACATGACTCAGCACTCTGAGGGAGGCACACAAGAGTGACTCGAGGCCCTAAAGGGATTAATGACTGTCTTCTGTGCTCCCTTGAGGCTTTGTTTCTTTCACAGCGCTTTGTGTATTCTGCTTGTAGTGGACGGTGTCTAGATTGTATCGCCCTAATTTGTTGGCTCCTCCAGAGTATCTAGTACGTCATAGATGCCCCATGAACGTCTAGAATCCCAGCTGATATAGGACTGGGGACAGCTCCGTGGGCACTGCTATGACGCAGGTGGGGATGTAAGTAGGTCCTGTGCAGATGGTGTAAAGTTGAGCCAAGTCTCTGGAGTGCCCGAGTTCCCCCAGAGAGAGGCACTGGCATTGTGTGCATTTTCTGACTTGGCCCTGCTCATCATGAGTGTGCCTGTGGAGCAGAGCAGGCTGGGCATCCACACCCACCCTGGACAGCTGCCGTCATTCCTTGTCTTTCAAGGACAGAGCTCCAAAATGAAGCGTGGTCCTGGGTTCTCTTTCCTTGGCTCCCGGGACAAACACACGTATCAGTGATTTGCCTGTTCTTTGTATATGGCTTTGGAGTTTCAGGAGATTTCAGTCCAAGTTCCTAATGCTTTGGCCATTAAGATGTGCTGGCAGACTGCAGGACACTGGTCTCCCTGGAGAGACACTGGTCTCTCCTTTCTGGGAAGGGTCAATCTGTGCACTTTCTTATCTTACTGGGCCCCATAAGCCGCTAGGTAATATCAAGCAATGGCCAGGGGAAACCCAACTCTGTATGTTGGTGAGAGCTCTTGGGATCAATGTGCTCATCTTGTATAGGTAATTATCTCTGTTACAGCGGAGACTAGATCCCAGGCATCCTGACCATTCCCTCCAGTAAATGAGGGGCCCTGGAGTTGGCCATGATAAAGATCAGGCCAGGTGGCTGCTGCTGAGTGGATTTTGGACTGTCTTTAATACTCCTGTGGACTGCATCTTGGTTTGAAATTGGAAGCTTTCAGAGGGCATGGTTATGTATCTTCAGCTGGTATAAGACCTAGCTTAGTGACTCAGTGGTTGGTGCCTCTTACCCACTTCTTAGCATGATCCTGAGGCTGTGGATGACAGAGATGAATATGTTCACTCCAACTGGTCTGTAAATCCCCAAGGCTCAGTGCACGTACAGAGTAGATAAGAGCACCTGTGTTTTTGCTGCTGGGCTGTCCTTACTCGCTGTTCTTTGTATTTTTCCAGGGCTTCACTTATGTCCTCCATGAAGACGAGTGCTGTGGAAGGTGTTTGCCAACTGCCTGTGAAGTGGTGACTGGTTCACTGCGGGGGGACTTCCAGTCTCACTGGAGGAATGTAGGTCTGGGGCCCAGGCTGGTAGTGCCTTACCAGCTTGGTTGTCCATTCTGTGGTCCAGTGCTGAATTCTCTGCCTTTTGGTTTTCCCATAGGGAGTTGCATCTGGCTGTGGTATTATCCAGATGTTGGCTGGGATTACTTTCCCCTTAGGAATAGTTGAGATTGCCTTAGACTTCCCATTTGGTGGATTTGGGGAGAGGCCCAGTTCCTTCCCTAAGAGTTCTGTGAACTCCTCGGGGATTCGTGTCCTCCTGTTTACCTGTGGATCTGAGGTCGGCTTCCCCCAAGTGGTTGGTATGGGATGGCCTCACCATCCTGCATGTGTTGTCGGCCCACCACTGCTCCAAAGCTCCACAGGCTATAAGTACTGTCCTGCCATGAGTCGGGCCACTCATCCACAGGCCTGGAAGCCCCAGGGACAGATTGCTGGGCTGTAGGGGCCAGATGCTAGCATCCCTAGTCTCTTGCTTTCTCCCTGTAGGAGTAAGTGGGAAGTAGCTCCTGGCTAGGAAATGAGTGGAATTTCCCTTCTACATCCCCTCTGAGTCAACCCATGCTGCTGCTTCTTGGTCAGAGTGCCCTAGAGCCTCTGAGCTCAGCTCACATCCAGGGCTGAGGGTGGAGGAGAGTGTCCCCAGGCTTCCCTAAGGGGTTCACTCAGTGCTGAAGACTGTGTCTGTAGAACACATGGCTCTGAGCTAGGATCTTAGGATGACTTTGACCTAGACTTATTGAAAGACTTGGGATGAGCCCCATTCACTCCCTCTGTGGGCCTTACCCTGTGGGTGGGATTTACATATTAAGCTGGGGCTCACCCCCAGAGCCCAGATCCGCTCCCTGAGAGAACAGCACACCCCACTGGGCCCTCAGCCCAACCTTGCTCAAGTCTAATGTTCTAACCACAGGTTGGCTCTCACTGGGCCTCCCCTGACAACCCCTGCCTCATCAATGAGTGTGTCCGAGTGAAGGAAGAGGTCTTTGTGCAACAGAGAAATGTCTCCTGCCCCCAGCTGGACATCCCTACCTGCCCTGTGGGCTTCCAGCTGAGTTGTAAGGCGTCAGAGTGTTGCCCCACCTGTCACTGCGGTAAGGCGTGCGTCCAGGGGCCCCACCTCCAAGCCTCTCTTTCCACTAAGAACTCCTGAATTCTTTGTCTTTTCAGCAACTCGGGGAAATGGGCAGGATCAAACTCCTCGTATCTGTTCGTAATGCTTTTGTGGGAAAGCAAATACGATGAGAGAAATATTATAGTTTCCTAAAGGTCATCACTGTGCCCAGTGGTAGCTTTATATCATTCCACCTCCAGTTATTTGCCCGTGTGTGTTAGTAGTGATAGAGCTCCCAAACCCCAGGCTTCTCAAGCATCCACTGTATTGCCTCTGCTGGGGAAAGGTGTTCCACCTTCCCACCCCCAACTCCACCAACAAAAAAAATAGCATCTCTCTCCACCACCTGCTCTGAATTCTTTGTGTGGTTTGAGCTTGGGACTTAAAGTTTCCAGAGTAGAGTTTCATTCTTTCAGAAGCCCAAGTGCCCTCCCACTCACACTTAAAGTGTGAACCATTTAAAAGGTTGTCCCTTGAGGCTGAGGAGGGGAAGGATCTTCTTACTGTGGGCGGCATGGTAGGACACAGGCAGCCTGCCCTTCCTCTGCAGGCCTGAGAGGAGTGAGGCCACTGTGGGACCCACAGCGCCTGGGGTGGGGTGGCGAGAGGGACTGCAGATGGAGGAGAGGGGCGCAGATGGGGAGGAGAAGACCCTGAGGGGATCAACCCTGCACCTTTCTCTCTCCCCCAGAGCCACTGGAGGCCTGCATGCTCAATGGCACCATCATTGGGGTGAGCCTTCTTCTCCAGGGCGAGTTGTGTGGGTGCCGTGGGAAGGATGGGCAGCTCAGTCATTTGAAGTGGAAATAAAAGGAAGCAGGGAGCCCTATCCCCCACTTTCCATTGCTTCCAGGGCTTCCAGGGCATCTGGCTGCCAGGCTCCTGCCATCTTGCTGACTCTGTAGGGCCTCACCTTCCGGCCCCCACTCGGGCTCCTGAGCATCTCTTCTGTGTGCAGAGAAGCACTCTGATGGCATCACACACATTTCAATCCGTCTCCCTCTCTCACTGCTCAGGCTCACTTTCTGGCATAAAAACTCTGACTTACCGTCACCATACTTGAGGTGGAAGGCAGGAATGGAGCGGGTCCCTGGACCCAGGAGGAGCATCAGGGTGATGGCTCATCTTGTGTGGGCAGCCGGGCCCCCTCTCCTAAGGCAGATGGCTGAGGTGAATGGGAGGGTCAGGGGCAGGGGGTTGGTGTGCTGGGGAGCCTGATCCTGGTGCCTCTGGTTTCAGCCTGGGAAAAGTCTGATGATTGACGTGTGCACGACCTGCCACTGCACCATCCAGGTGGGGCCCGTCTCTGGATTCAAGCTGGAGTGCAGGAAGACCACCTGTGAGGCCTGCCCCCTGGTAAGAGGGCTGTTAGGCACCCGGGCGATGGCCTGGGTACTTGTGGGACCCAAGCAATGGGACCTTACTGGAGTCTGTATATAAAGCTTTTGTTATTTTCTGACTATGGACAATATTTGACAGCTATAATGAAGAGTCTAGTTTTGGAAATTTAAACAAACACAATATTTGCAAGACTTCTGACGCCATATTTACAGTTCTTTATTATTTTTTACACAACATTTTAAGAAGCCATCATTGCCATTCTTTGAAAACATTAAAAATTATTTAACAATTATCAGACACTAAATGAAAAATTCTATACAGTATTCCTTAAAACGGATGTACGTCATCCCGTACCTTCATTATTGGGCACTGAATTGGCTGAAAATATTTCACCCTGTTTCTGCCAAGTCACAATGACTATGCTCACTCTGAATCCCTCTGAGGGTGGATTCTGAGAAGTGGAATCATCATTTCTAGTTAGCCAGATGAAAACCGGCATTTCCTTGTCTTCACTGTGACCCAGCCCCACCTCACGGATCTAGACCTAATGCTTCTTCCTCAAACTGCCGTCTGTGCTGGGGGCTCCTGCTTTGTTCAAAAACACAGTGAGTCAGAGGAGCTTCTTGTGAGCCAGAGGCACAGAATAGAGTAATAGCACTTTCAGGCAGTGCACGTGGAAGGCTTCCCCCCTCAACTGTGCAAGGGAGCAGGCAGGCTCTGGGGTGAGGCCGGGGAGGAAGGAGTCCTTCCTGCGAGGAGGAGTGTGGCCAGCCAGAGCAGGAGGAAACATCAGGAGGGTAGAGATAAAGGATGCTGGAGCAGGTCCCGTATACAGAGTGTTCTCCATCTGTAGAACCGTTCTTCATGGCCCTTGGCACAGAGTTATACTCTCAGTAGGGGCTTAGTAAAATCTATGTGGAGCGAATGAGTCTATAGGAGACACAGCTATTTTTTTTTTTTTTAAGTAAAGGTGAATTTTTTTTTTAACATTTATTTATTTTTCAGACAGAGAGAGACAGAGCATGAACGGGGGAGGGTCAGAGAGAGGGAGACACAGAATCTGAAACAGGCTCCAGGCTCTGAGCTGTCAGCACAGAGCCCGACGCGGGGCTCGAACTCACAGACCGCGAGATCATGACCTGAGCCGAAGTCGGCTGCTTAACCGACTGAGCTACCCAGGCGCCCCCAGCTATTTTTTTTTTAAATATTTTTATTTATTTTTGAGAGAGATAGAGCACGAGCGGGGGAGGGGCAGAGGGGCACAGCACAAGCAGGGGAGGGGCACGAGCATAGAGAGGGACACATAGAATCTGAAGCAGGCTCCATGCACTGAGCTGTCAGTACAATGCCTGATGCGGGGCTCGAACTCGTGAACCGGGAGATCACAGCCTGAGCTGAAGTCAGACGCTTAACTGAGCCACCCAGGTGCCCTGAGACACAGCTATATCTGATAGAATGATTCAGAGAACATTCCTGCCTCAATGAGGTTGAAGCTAATGAGGCACATATTTTTGCTTTTTGTTGCTGTTGTTAAATCCTAGTTGCTTCTCTAGGGTTTTGGGTGGTGTGTGTATGTATGTACGTGTAACAGCTCCCCTGGAACACATCTGGGCTTAAATAGGGAATTAAATAATGCTGCACGGAGTTTGTGGCATCTCTTCCACCTTGGATGTCCACTGACCTACAGATCAGCGCAGCAAGAGGTCCACACCAGTGCGGTCTTGAAGCAGCGCTTCCTAGAGGGGGAGCTACTAACTCCCTAACAGCGCCCTCTAGTGGCCATAAGGTGGTACAGTAAAGTCTCTACATCCATAGAAATCCAGCAGTGGAATCAATCCAGTCTAGATACATATGTTTCAGAATTCTTAAATCCATGGCCCCTTTTGGTACTCTTCCTCCTTTCCTCCCAAATCCTAATATCCCCCATGGCAGTGTACCCACTTCCTCCCTGTTGAGAACTTCTAGATTAGTCCTCCTTCTACGTGTCTCTCAACCTTTGCTGAAAACTGCCTCAGTTGTCCCCTTTCTAGCTCAGCATCCTTAACTGATCTTGCCACATGCCTCTGCCATGAAGGTCAGAGAGGTCTCCTGAGGGTGGGGAGCTGTGGTCAATAAAGTTTAGGTAGGTGTGCTTGAACTGCCTACATCAGACTCAAGTGTTAGTGTCACTGGAGATGTGAGTCCATTTCCTCCCCGGGAAGGCGGTGCTCATACCTTAAGGAGACCTGCAGAGGGTGGTTTGTGCTAGTGGATAGTAGACATGAAACTTAACAGGTGAAGACCTGACGGAAGCATGAGGAAGAGAGGTCACCCTGACATGGAACACTGAGAGGGCAGCTGGAGGGGCACGACCATGAGCTGACCTTGAGCAGTGAGTTGAATGTAGAATAGAGGACCTTCCAGGGAGGGGAATGGGGACCAGACTGGCAGATAGAAGTAAGAGTTAGAAGAGGTAAGACTAGAAGGCTTTGAGCAGCCAATGCAATTTATGGAAAGTGCTATGGGACACAGGCAGGGCAATGTTAGGGGCATGAGTGGGCAGGGGCAGGACCTGTGGCTGCTCAGACCTACACAAGTAGACTGGCTGGTGGGAACTTGGCTGGCAGGCAGAGAAAGCAGTTGCTTCTGATTGGATGTTCTGGGGAAAGCCCATTTAGCACTGCCCTTCTGTGTGTGTGTGTGTGCGTGCGCGTGTGCGTGTGTGCATGCATGGCATGTGCTTGCCTTTGGAACACACAGTACTGCCTGGCGTGGCCAGGAAGCCTTGCAGGGCTTGGGCAAGCCCTGTTACCTGGTGCAGCTGTATTTTGCCTTACAGGACAGGGGACATGCAGAAGGTCTGTTTCCTTGTTTACTCCTGGAAGTGGGTCCTGTCAGGCTCCCCGTGCACCTCCCTCCCTTGTTCCCAACTCCAAAATCATTGCCCCTCTCCTAGTACCTTCCACCCTCTCCTCCTTTTCTTCCTGTTCTTTGTCCTACCATAACACCCTCTGTTTTTTCCTGTTCTTAGCTCAGTTGTGCCCTCTGCCTCTCTGGTGTGTGGGTTTTGTCTCCACCGCCCCGTCCCTTCACTTAGCAGTCCCCTCCTCCCTTTGTCCCCTGCCTACTCATTTCTCCTGTAAAGATTTTGTCCATTTTCCTCTCCTTGGGCCTGCTGAGCAGAGTGTGTTTCCTAGTCTCTTCTCTAACACTCACTGAAAAGAAAAACACCCAAATCTATGCTCCCACGAAATCCTGCCTAATTTAAGCCCTGCTTAATCTCCCCCTTCTGACTATAACCACCCACACTCACTCATACTGTTTATTCTCTTTCTTCCTGTTCCTTTACCTTGGTCCTACACCTTTAAGGTATTGTATGCTTCTGAAAACGCAGTTTAAAGCTTACAGTAAACGACAAACTGATGCCCTCAGACTCCAGCGGTGTCTTTCCCAGTGTGGAAGACTGTGTGGTGTGGGCCCAGTAGCTCTGATGCTGTGCTGAGCTCTATACTCACTCGCTTTCTGCACGGCCTGCTCCCTGATGACACACTGAGTTCAGAAGCTTGGTTTATGAGTAGCAAATTGCTTAAATTCATTCTGAGCAGGCTTAGCGACTCCTAACCTTGCCTGCTGATAGGGGCATTGAGCCCATGTGCAGTGCACAAGGGGGCATTGCAGAGAAGCCCGTGTTTTCTGTCTGAGGCTCCAAACTGACTGGCTAGAGATTCATATGAGGAAAACCTCGGGGCCCAAATGAATGAATCTCTAAGTGGTTATCACCAAATGAGGCAAAATGAGAAAAAGACTGAAAAAGAATGACATTGTGGTTGGTTTCTCATATAAATCAAGTTATTCTTTAAAAATATTGTGAGATTATGTTCTTCCTTTGTTTTTTGTTTTTTTTTTTTTGGAGTGGTGGGTAGCATTAAAAGAGCTTTAATTTTGATGCAGTGATGAAGCAGCTGATGGTAGCTTTTTGATTTTTGTTTTATTAACATTGTTGAGAATACTCTTACTTTGCAAGATTAAAAGTGGTTGCCCTATGTTGACTGCTAAATCTGGGGGCATTTTTGCAAAGACTGTGAAATCCTGCTGTCTGGAGGCTGCTGCTTATTCCAATGCAGATATAATGAAGGACTGTCACTTAAAGCCACTGCCAAGGAGTTCCCAGCTCAACTCATCTCAGTGAGTGTAGGAGGCCTACTAAGGGCCAGGTGCTGGGATACAATGACACACAGCATAAACTGAGTTTGGAATTCACATGCTTCTCAGGGAGAACAAATGAAAATTTCAGATTGTGTTAAGTGTTATGGAGAGTGTGTGCATATGTTGTATGTCGTATCCTCCCTGAGGATTGATATTTGAAATGATTACTAAAGGATGAGAAAGAGCTAGTCATACAAAATGTGGGGAAGAACATTCCAGGGAGAGGGAATAGCATACACAAAGACTCTCAGGTGAGGAGGTTGGCATGTTCACAGTCCTAGGAGATGCACAGGGGTAGATTGTTAAAAGCAAGGGGATGGTGGTAGAAGATAAGGTCAGAAAATTAGGAAGGAGCCATGTGGGGCCTTGTAGAACATGCTAAGAAGATTGGGTTTTATTCTAAATGCAATGGGAAGCCATAGAAAGTCTTATTTTTTCCAGGGGGGGATAGTTTACCTAAAATAAAATGCACAGATATAAAGTATATAGTTTGATGAGGTTTGGTAAACGGACAAGCCTGTGTAACCACTAAACTAGTAGTCGAGGAAGTGCAACTAAAAGGCCAATAGGGGAGAGAAAATGAAATTCTAAATAAACAACTTGATTAAACGAAAATACTATGGAAAAAAAATGGAACAAATAACAGAGAAGACAAAAAATAAAATGAATAGTATAATGGTAGATTTAAACCCAGCCATATCAATAATTTCGTTACTGAAATCATTGTAAATGGGCAAAACAAAATCCTGATAACAAATGGAGATTGTCAGGCTTGGATAAAAAAGCAAGACTCAATCAGTATACTGTTTATAAGAGATGCGCTTTCAGTTTTATTTATTTATTATTATTATTTTTTAAAGTAAGCTCTATATCCAACATAGGGGTTGAACTCATGACCCCCAGATCAAGAGTCATATGCTCCACCGACTGGGCCAGCCAGGTGCCCCAAGATGTGCTTCCTATTTAAAGAGATGAAGAGATTGAAAAGAAAAGGATGAAAAAAGATATGCCAGCCAATGCTAAGAATAAGAAAGCTAAGATGGATATATTAATACCAAAATAGGCTATAAAATGAGGAATGTTACCAAAAATATAGAAGATTCTTTCATAATTATAAAAGAGTAGATTCATCATGAAGACATAAGAATCCTAGATGTGTATGTATCTGGTAGCAGAGTTTCCAATACATGAAGCAAAAACGGACAGAACTAGAGGGAGAAATAGGCTTGTCTACAAACTTATTTTGTAATTTTAATGTTTTTTCAGCAATTTATAGGATAAGTAGGAAAAAATCAGTAACGATATAGAAGATTTGGAAAACTGTATCCACCAACTTGACCTAATTGAAAACAATAGACTACTCTATTTTCAAACTGCAGAGCACACATACTTCTCTAATGCACATGGAATTTTCAGTTATTTGGATCAAATTCTGGGCCATTAAAAGGTCAATACATGTCAAGATTTTGATAACATTTAGGGTATATTCTAAGACCACAATTTAAATTAGCTTGAAATTAGTAACAAAAAGGTATTGAGAAACATGCCCCCTCCCCATATTTGGAAATTAAATAAAATACTTTAAAATAATCCATGAACCAAAGAAGAAATCACAAGTGAAGATAGAAAATATTTTGCTAGAGATAATAGCAGTTACTCTAGAGATTCCAATATGCATCCTTGACTTACCATAGTCTACTTTGATCTGATAATATACATTTTGTGTATGATGTACTCTCCCCCCATACTTTGTGCTATTGTTGTCACATAGTTTACTTCTACATGAGAGATAAATTCACAAAATGTTATTGGTTTTGCCATCCAGTGCTTTTAACAGTTGTTTACAAATATTTTGTCAAGAATTTATTATCTACAGAGGGCCAGTCTGATATAAGCTGCTCTGCCATCACTAGAACCACAACTCCATGGATGGTTTTTTTTTTTAAATTTTTTTTTTCAACGTTTATTTATTTATTTTTGGGACAGAGAGAGACAGAGCATGAACGGGCGAGGGGCAGAGAGAGAGGGAGACACAGAATCGGAAACAGGCTCCAGGCTCCGAGCCATCAGCCCAGAGCCTGACGCGGGGCTTGAACTCCCGGACCGCGAGATCGTGACCTGGCTGAAGTCGGATGCTTAACCGACTGTGCCACCCAGGCGCCCCGATGGATGGTTTTTAAGCAGGAGAGTGAAGTCATTCTGGCAGATGTGTGGAGACTTACAGTGCAGGGTCAAGAGTGGAGGTAGGAAGACCAATTAAGTCTATTACCAGAGTCTAGTGGTAGATGCTGATGGCTTGGACTAGGTGATGACAGAGGACACTGGTCATGACAAGCAGAGGATGAGTTAGAGAGGCATTTTGGGCAAGATTCAGTGATGAGTGGGGGGTTGAGAAAAAGAAGTAAGTCAAGGGTGACTCCCCAGTTTCTGATCGGAGCAACTGGGTAGTGAAGCCATTTATCAAGGTAAGGTGAGGCAGGAGAAGGACGAAATTTGGGACAAAAATCAAGTTGCATTTTGTATATGAGTCTTGAGAAGACAGTAAGATAAACAACTGTCAGGTGAACAATTGAATTTGTAAGTCTGGAGCTCAGGGGAGAGGTCTGATTTAATAGGTGTGGCCGCTAGCACTTGAGCAAGAGGTGCGTATGTGGAGGGAAGGAATGCCATCTAGAGAACGGAGAACTGACAAAGGTTAGCTAAGAGGTAACTGTTGACTTTCTGAACTCCTGGTAAAACTGCTGGATGGGAGAGATGAGAAGCTGGAAAAGTAAGCCTCCTTATGATTGGGGTGCTCTGGGAGGTTTTCACTAAGGCTGGCTTTTCTCCTGGGTACAGGGTTACAAGGAAGAGAAGAACCACGGTGAATGCTGTGGCAGATGTCTGCCTGTGGCTTGCACCATCCAGCTAAGAGGAGGCCAGACCGTGATGTTGAAGGTAGGAGCAACTTGAACTCAGGAGTTTCCCCTCAAGTCACCACTGGGTTTCCTACTTGGAGATCTCCTCTCCAAGAAAGAGGGACTGCGTTTGCATCAATACTGGCTTCCCACCTATTTCTGATTTTATAGAGAAAAGATGGATAGTCTATAGAAGGTATAGAATTTTTCTCTCTGATTTAGCAAATTTTTCATTCTTATTGACATGAGTGTCCTTGGCGTGAGGCCCATGATTTGGAGTTGGTTGATCTCTAAGATTTCTTCCAGCCTATTGTCTGTAAGGCTAGACGGGCAATCAGGTGTGAAACAAACTGATCCACGAAGGCGGGAATTCATTGCTAGGGCTTGGAGGTGGTGCCCTGGTTCATCTCTGGTTCCGTTGTTGATTTGCTAGTTTACCCTCACTACCTCTTAATGTTTTTAAGCTTCTAGGTGGTCAGAAGAGTTTAGCAATTCTCTGCATTGATGCAGCCCTATTCACAGTAAATAAGTTGTAACACTGGGGCTCGTCTCGTATGCTCTGGGTGTGGAGACTATAGATATTGTCTCATTCTTGTTCCATAGTCCTCCAACCTGTTTCAACAACTTCGAGGTGTCAAGGTCATGGTTTGAAGTGTCTCTGCAACACAAACACTGCCTTTGGATTTGCTCTACCCATTTCCCCTCTTTCCTTTCAGCGTGATGAGACACTCCAGGATGGCTGTGATAGTCACTTCTGCAAGGTCAATGAGAGAGGAGAGTACATTTGGGAGAAGAGGGTCACAGGCTGCCCGCCCTTTGATGAACACAAGTGTCTGGCCGAGGGAGTGAGTAGCTGGAGCTCAGGCTCTGCTTTCCTCTTGACTGCCCCATCTTTGACTCTAAGAACAGAGTCCTCTGAACAGCATGCAGTCCCCACTGACGTGATGTCCCAGTGTCCAAGGGAGACCCCTGACCCAGTTTAAAAAATCACTGAGGTTTCAAAATCAAAGCCTGTTGGAGAGATAAAACTCTCTGCACTATACGATGCTTTCATTAGATACCTTCTTCTTGGGGGAGGTTGTTTGATGGAGAGGTGAGAGATCAAATGATTTCTAGTCTCCCCTGAGAATGATGGTCCTGGTGAGCCAACTGGGAGAGAATCCAGAATACTCAGAGTTGTTACAGGCTGGTCAGGTGGGGGTGGGGCCAGTCTGCTCACATTTGTGATGGCATTGCACAGTTTATGTCTAGAGACTGAAGCTCGGGGCTGAGTCCAAAGCCAGGAATTGGCCTGGAGTGACCCGACAGCATCCACTGTGTACTATTTGTGCCTAATCTGGGAATTTGTTGTTTTCTTAGGGGAAAATCATGAAAATTCCAGGCACCTGCTGTGACACATGTAAGTACATGACCACTAGCTTGTCCCTTGAAATCCGTCAGACCAAGTCCAGGGACTATTCTTTGGAGGAAGCTTTATTCTGGAAAGATAATTCTTAATTATTGGCCAGTTGCTAGGTTCAGTTCTTCAGGAAACTGCCACCTTCCCTGAAGGTTCTTAGACTGCCTCCTTCTCAGATCACCATTCAGACGCCTGTGAAGCAGTTTCTTCCTTTTTTCCTCTGAACTCCTAACTATTACTCTCCTCTTATCTGCCTTTCCCCTCCCAGAGGTGTGGGTGGCTCATATCTTATTTTTCCCACCAGAGCTCCTGGAAGGCACCCTTGATCCATGATCTTGACAGAGCAGACACTCAATATACATCTATTCTTTGAGTGTCAGACAGCCACCTCCCAGAGAAAGAGAAGCCACCAGCTGGCTAACATCAGCTCCCCACCATATGCTGTGGGAGCCACAGAGAACACAGAATCTTCTCAAGGATTCACAAGACTGGTCTACATGTATTAACCTCCTCTTCTTCACTCTCGGTCCCTCTTGACCTTGCAGTTATGTCAGCCCATAGCTCACAGCAGCAGCTTTGGAGATGGACCCCTGCAAGGCTGCCTGTCAGGCAGCAATCTCCCCACACATTCTTGTGTTCATGAGCACAAGTAACATGCAGAATCCTAGTGTTAGTGCTGTGTTCTCTGAATATAGAATTACTTGCCTGTGCTAATGTTTTTTTTGGTTTTAGTTTAGTGTTTTGTTTTGTTGTTTTTGTTTTATTTTGGGTTCATGGGCCCGTGTTCACCGTGTTCAGTATTGGGTAAAGAAAGAGAGTGAAAAGTGTGAATACCTTCCATGCTTGCTTGCTTGTTTGTTTGCTTATTTATTTGTTTATTTATTTATTGAGAGAGAATATGAGCGGAGGGAGGATCAGAGGGGGAGAGAGAAATCCACCCAGTGTGGAGCCCAACTCTGGGCTCAATCTCTGACTGTGGTGATATCATGACCTGAGCAGAAATCAACAGTCGGATGCATAACCAACTGAGGCATCCTGGCACCCCAGTCATTCTCTTCTCGATGGCTCATTCTGACAGTCCCTGCCTTTGCCATAACCAGGTTGCAGATTGCAGAAACACACTCTGAAAGCAAGTCTTTCTATGATTCCTGTCTGCATAAGCTTAAGAATATGAAGTCAGGAAACCATCAGAGAAGATGACTTCTCTTTGGGCACACTTTGCACAATGGAATTTGGTCAAGAGGCTGTTATTTGCAAAGCTAGCAGGGAGGTAACAAGAGGCCTTTGTTGGTCAGTACTTTTAGGAGGCAGAGACCCTTCATAAGGAGAGGGAGCCAGGCTCAGGATTTAAACCTACAGCGAAAGAATATAGTATGTTGGCCTAAATATGTTTTCCTTATTCATTCTTTTAATGTGGTTGGCAGGCTTTCACTGTACAATGGAGTTATTTGGAAGTTGGGAGGCAGGCTAATATGTAGTTAGGGTTGATTTAGTTTGGGAGCCATTCAAGAATGGAAAACTCCCAGTGTGCAGATGGGGAATGGCGAGCTGGCATTCAATCTTAGAAATATTGGTGGGGACAAGTAAAGTTTCAGGTCTGAACGCCACTAATCCCTGCCATGCCAGAGAGCTGGAGACAGCTATTCCCAAAGGGAGGCCTCCAGGGCTCCCAGGCATCCTCTTAGCCCCTCGTGTGGCCATGACATTTGCCTTTCCTCTTTTCCAAAGGCAGAGACAGATAGATAATAATTATATTTATTGACTACTTCATTGCCCATTAGCTTCCAGATATAAGCACAAGAAGACTGCTCCAGTCATTATAATTTTTAGAGTCTACAATTACATAAAAGCAAGCCTCATCCATCTACATCACCAAAGTGCAGTGAATCTAGGCTCCTCCTGTGGTTAAAATGGTACCATTAAGTGAGTTAAACCCAGCCATAACTATATCTCTAGATTGGAGGGCCAGGAGATTCTGAGGTGAACCAGGATAATTTAACTCCCCTCCTTGCAGCTGGCTTTGGTGATCTGGCCACTGGGAAACTGACCTATTTCCAGTAAAGTGAGGGAACTGGGCTGGAGAGTGTCCTACAGAATCCCAGTCAGGTCCCAGGTCCCAGGTCCCATCTCTCTCCTGTCCCGTAGGTGAGGAGACAGAATGCAAGGATATCACTGCCAGGCTGCAGTATGTCAAAGTGGGAAACTGTAAGTCTGAAGAGGAAGTGGACATTCATTACTGCGAGGTAAGGGGACCCTGACTTCAGTGAGGCCTAAGTGGGGAGGGGTGAGTCTTCTTGTTTGGATACATCTCTAGTAACCTATTAGAAGCACCTGGAATACTCACAGGGAGGAGATGTGAGTGGAACCAGAAGCATATATTTTTAAGCAAATATTGTATTGAAGTACCTGGGAACTTTTGACCCCAGAAGAAGAAAAAAACCAAAAACAACTGTAGACAGATTCAAATCTTCTAAAGAGAATGGAGAGTTGTTTAAGGGGAGCTAGGCATTATGTTTCCTGATGGAATACGCATAGAAATTGCGGCTAGCGGGATTTGGATGTAATAGTACCATAAGGAGAGTGGATATGCCAGACTTTCCCGAGATCTACCTTTACAAAGCGCGCAGCAGGACTCTCCAGCATTGCAACTCTCACCTCTCTCTGCCCCGTCACAGGGTAAATGTGCCAGCAAAGCCTTGTACTCCATCGACATGGAGGATGTGCAGGACCAGTGCTCCTGCTGCTCGCCCACTCGGACGGAGCCCATGCGGGTGCCCCTGCGCTGCACCAATGGCTCCCTCGTCTACCATGAAGTCCTCAACGCCATGCAGTGCAAGTGCTCCCCCAGGAAGTGCAGCAAGTGAGGCTGCCTCCCTGGGCGCCTCCTGTCGCCTGCCTCACTGGACCTGACCGGCCGGAGTGCTGCTCTGCCCTCTCTGTGCTCTGCTCTTGTGCCCTCCTGAGCCCACAATAAAGGCCAATCTCTCACCTTGCAAAAGGCTGATGGTTCAATGCGTCTTCTAGGCTGACATGACAGTGGTAGGCTGAGCCCGAGCCCTGAACCTGGTTCTGAGGGAGAGAGCACAGGCTCCATCTGAAAGCGCCCCAGCCCCAGGCACGGCCAATCTCTGGGACAAAGTGGTGTCTTTGCCTCTGTGGGGTGGGGAGGGTCTCTGCCCAGTGCCCTAAAGTAAAAGGGATTTGCTCAGCAACACTAGGGTCTCCAAGCTCTGGATCCAGGGGCTTCTGAGCAGAGCAGAGCAGAGGGGTGGGCCCTGGAGCCAGGCTCTTGCCAAGACAGACATGGTTATTGGCAGTGTGGCTGACCTCGTGGTGAAGGAGCTTGAACAGGTGTGAAGGGGCTTTCTCTGAGCCCTTGGGTCTCTAAGGTCCTGTGTACCCTCAGGGGCCCCTGTGGGAGGGAGGGGTGCTGAGGACTGAGGGGGCTGGAAACAGTGTGCTGGCAGGTGCAGAAACAGGGTCCCATCCAGCGTAGGCTGGGCCATGGCAGATGACCCCCAAGCCTTGGGGGCAGGCCTGGGTTCTACACATGGTCCTTGTTCTATTGTGTGGTCCCAAACAAGACCATTAGTGGTTCTCAGACTTCATTTCCTTGTCTGGAAAACAGGAATGTTAGTCTCACTCAAGGGATTGAGAGGGTAAAATATGGCTGAAAGTCTGGGGATAACTGTAAATTGCTCTATAATAATATAATAACCTAAGAAGTGACAAGAAAAAACATGGGAAGGAATCAAGTCTCAAAGCAGGGAATATGTGTCTCTATCATCAGTGGCAGAGAATTAGGGATTTACTTTATCCTGAGGGGTGAGAGAGCTGAGTTTCTTTTGGGCTGGATGCTGGAAGCCAAGGGTCTGTCTACTCCAGACATCTTTTAGTGGAAGATGTAGATAACACCAAACTTCACTTGGTCCCCAAAGCACTGTCTGGTAATGTCACTCTCAGGAAGAGATTGTCCCTCCTTAAAATTTATGAAAAAGCTTTACACGAAGATGCTGGCAAGATGGTGGAGACTCTAGTTGGGGAGGGACTACCCATGAGAATAAAGGAAATGCCCTGGGCATGTGACAGGAATTTGGTGGAGAATTTTCACTCCAGATCCTTCTAACACAGGAGAGACTCTATTCACTTAAAGTGCTGGATGATGGAGCTGGAAAGGATGTGGGCATCATCTAATCCAGTGCCCCTCCCCTGCTCCTTTACAGGGAATAGAAGCAGCTCAGAGAACACCAGTGACTTGCCAAAGGTCACACAGCTGCTGGGGGGCAGGCCAGGTTCAGAACCCAGGTGCCTTGACACCCAGGCAAGAACTTCCAGGCCATCCCACCAGAGCCACGCCATCCCTGTTGCTTACAGATTCAGTCCTTGCTGTCATGGGAAACATTGACTCCCGCATTTATTTATTTATTAATTTTTTTTTTTTTTTAATGTTTCTTTATTTCTGAGAGAGAGAGAGGGAGAGAGAAGGAGAGAGACAGAATCAGGCTCCGAGCTATCAGCATAGAGCCTGACATGGGACTCGAACCCAGGAACTGGGAGATCATGACCTGAGCTGAAGTCAGATGCTTAACCAACTGAGCCACCCAGCTGCGCCTGACTCGCACGTTTCTAGGACCCAACTGCTTCCGATATTGTGGGGAATAACCCGGAGGGAAGATCCATTACAGGCAAATAGCATGGGTTGTGTTGAGCAGTTTTGGTGGGGAATTTAGTAAGAAGAGGAAAGGAAGAATGGATAGAAGGTTTATATAACTGCTGAATAATTCAAAGGTGGTCATCTGTCCATCCATCCCGTCTCCAACTTTGAATAGCCTCTGAGGTCTCTGTACGAAACCAGATCCAGGGGCAGGGAATTACTGTCTCTCTTCTTACTGATTCCCTAACACTCTACCTGGGGATGAGGTGTTATTGGAAGCATCAGCCACAGAGAAACTCAGCAGTTTCTCTGTGAGGTGACCTCTCCAGCATCAGGTGTCAGTTTTCCAACTAACTGCCTGTGCCTCCGTAGCCTGAACTTCTTTTCATATCTACAGATATAGCAGTTCACTACCAAGAAAAATGCCAAATCCGAAAAACTGTATGTTTGGATTAAAAAAAAAAAAATGTCAGGAGCAAGGTAAAAAGGCTGCAAAAAGAGAAATCAGTAGTGGGGTGTGTCTTAGGAGTTTCCCTTTCTCGGCAGGTACTGTGGGGCAGGGCCTGCCTCTGGGGTCAGGGACTCTCTTACATACTCTCAGAGCATTTAAGAGTGTCCCCCAAGGGGAGACTTTTAGGTGGCATCGCGAGGAGGGAGTATACAGGGGCTGAGAAAGTGCTGGAGGGAGAGAAGAAAGGGAATGGATCTGTAGAAAGGTTTCCAGTGCTCTTGACATTGAGAAGACGTGGGACAGGGTCCCTGGGAGTGAAAGGGGAGACAGGCATCGTTTGGGAGAAAGAAGCTGAATGGCAAAGTGTTGGGGCACGGACTCTGAGCAGGCTGCCTGCTTGGGGATCCAGGCAGACTCTTAGAGGCAAGTTGCTTTGACCTTTTACACTGTAGTCTCATCCCTGAGCCCAGCGCACTAGCAGTAACGGCCTCATAGCGTTGTGTCATTATTAAATGATCTCCAGGGGTAAAGCTCTGAGAAGGGTGCCTGAGGATGAGGAGGTCCTGTATAAACATAAGCCTGACTATTCCTAGTGGCCAGAATAAAGCTCTGGATTGGGACATTTTGGTTCTCCTTCTGTGCTGCCCCTGACTCTTCTGTGTTGTCTGCTCCCCTCTGTCCTCTAGCAGCAGGTGGGGAGCAATCGCCACCAGCCTACCTTATCAGTGCAGGAGATAACCATTCTTCACGCTCAAGAATGAACAGCATACTTGACCTTAACATAACACCATTTCATTCGTCGGGTTCCTGGCATTAATGAACTTGTTTAGCTTCAGGGCATCTTGGAGGTGGGGATTCCATTATCCACACTGGCCCTTCAGAGGGCCCTGGCTTCTCAGTTCATCGCTGGGCACCAGAACCTGGCGGCAGGTTCACAGTCTCCCTCCTCCCGCCAGTCCCAAGCTTCTTGGGGGGAGGCTCCCATTAAGACCGACCCCTCCTTCTGCCTCTTGCAGCCCCTCTTCCTGTCCTATCTCTTGTGCGCTACTCCCCTACTCCCGCCCCGGGGAGTCTAGGGAACGGTGGGGACAGCTGGTCGCCAGGGCGAGTGAGAGTGAAGGCAGCTGGGCCAGGGAGCCTCCCACCCCGACCCGGGCAGTGCCCCGGACCGGGCGGCGGGGCGGAATTGGAAACTAATCAGCCAGACGGTGCACGAGATAATCCGGCTGAACATTCACGCCCCAACCAGGTTAGGAGGCACCTCCCCCGGGTGGAGGAGAGCAGGCGGCCGTCTGCCCCGCGCGCCCCTCCGCTTCACGAACCCCAGCGCGGCCTGGGTTCGCCCCTACCTCGGGCGCGCTCCTTCCCCACGTGGCGCTCGCGGCGCCGGGGCGCCCGGGGCGCAGCCAGGAGCGCCCGCTCGAACCCGGGCGGCGCGGCGGGCTGCGCGGGGTTGGGGGGAGGGCAGGGGGAGGAGCGGGCGGGGGGCGGGCACGTCCGGGCGCTGCTGAGCTCGATGGAATTAGCCCCGCGGCGGAATAAACCGGTGCAGACGCCGGCGCCGCCGCGGGCCAGTCCGGGTTTCGCGTCCGGTGTGTCCGCACCATGGCCGCCCCCGGGCTGCGCGGTGAGTCTCCCCTGCCCGGGACCCTGGTCCCCGGCGTCCCGGCGAATGGTAGGAGGGAGAGGGGCTGGGAGTGACGGAGCCGGCATCCTAGCTCCTTGCCTTTGGGACTGGTGACCCCACGTGAACCTGGAGAGGGAGGTGCTGGAGACTGGTCCCTTTTCCGCCGGGGTAGGGGAGGCGAGGGACGCCTGAGCAATTTCCCACACTTATTATTACTATAATAATACTGGTGCAGCGGCTTTTTGGTGGTTGATTACCAATTCCTACCGGTGCGTTTTTGCCTCAACTCATGCGAGTCCTTGGATGTTTAGTTCAGCTTATGTGGGGCAAGCAGACAGCTGGGGTTTAATTCACCAGCAGTCTGCTGAGGACAGAGGTTCGAATTCATCCCCAGCGACTTTGACTTTGGCCTCCCTGGAGTGTTCTCAAGGTTTCAGGACGACTCCTCCAACCCTGACCCAGACCTGAGCTCAGAAAGGGCATTTGCACCTCAGGGTGAAGGGAAGCACGGGCACGCCTTTCCCGGGGACTTTTCTTAGAGGAAAAGCAAGTGGAGGTGGACTTTGCGGGAGGAGGACGTTATTCTGCCGCATCTCCCAAGTTATACTGAGCAGACACATGGGCAGGGTCCACCTTGCCTGGAAAGGGATTATGTTCTCGTGGTTGTTGAGAGAGGTGTGAAGTGGGGAGGTGCCCCCTCCATTGGCATGAATAGTGAACCAGAACTAGGCGTCGGTCCTAGTCCTGAGACCTCGGGAGCCGGTGTGGAGAGATATCTCGGGAACCACGTGGACCCGGTCCAGGACCGAAGGCCCCATTGAGCAAGTTTACATCTAAGCCCGAAGGCAAAGTGGCAGGTGGAGGGAGGATCTTAGACAATGTAGGGGCTTTCCTAGAGGACTGTGGTACTCTGGGTCCCTCTGCTTGCCTGGACTTTGTTTTGTGATCCGACCTCAGAGCCCTGGCCCACCTAGCTGTCTGTCACCCTGTAGTGGCTGCTGGGCATCCAAGGCCCTTTTACTCGCTGTGTCTTGCCATGCACCTGTCATTTTGGGAGGCAAAGTCCTAATATGGTCCTTTCCAGCAATCTCTAATGCCCTCTGAGTTGCCTGTATGTGGGGACCTGGGCCACTTTGCTGGCTGATTGAAGTGGTTGTGTGAGGGGTAGGGGTGGGTTCCAAACACCAGCCTCAGGTTCTGATCCGGTTTCCATGTGTACCTTCTCTGCCATCATCCATTGTGGGCTAGGGCTCCTGGACCAGAGTCATAGAGCGTATAGTGAAGCTTGTCTTTGATTTAATGAAATGAGGACCCCGTTTTCTGGAAATCCACCCTTCTGTGGACTCTTTGTGCTGGCTGAGAGAAACGCCATTTGTGGCGTTCCTAGAGCCCACGGAGAACAGAAATTTGACTGCTAGACATGAATCCTGCCTCTGGTTGCAAAATGGAATCAGTCTCTATTTGTGATCAGGTGGTTTAGGAAAGGCCTCTCTACGGAGATGAGTTTGAACAGAGATCACATTCAATGGAGGAGCAAGACTTGCAAGATATCTGAAGAATGATCTTGCAAAGGCAAATATAGGCAGAAGAGAAAAGGAAGACTAACATTCAAGTATCCAGTATATCCAGACACTGTGCTCGCTAGGTGCTTCGCCTCACAACTTTGTGGTCAATGTTAAGTCCATTTCATTGAAGAGGAACCTGACTCTAGAGACGTTAAGAAACATGCCTATTATATTGTGTCAACCACTGAATAATCACAGAAGGATAAAATTGGAATTCAAACTTGTTTTCCCAGCACCTCACCTTGTTGCTTTTGTTCTGTTCATAAGAAGTCATTAGAAGGAAGTATGGATATGTGCAAATAGGGATGGGGAATGTGGGTGGAACTGGGCTTTAATGGAGATGTAATTTTTCAAGGCTCTTAGGTAAATGCAGTAGTCATAGTCCAGGCAGGGCTGTGCCTATACACCGCCCTTGACCCTTGAACAACACGGCTTTGAGCTGCGTGTGTTCACTTATACGCAAATTTCTTACAGTATAGTACTGTAAATGTATATGTTCTTATGATTCTCTTAGTAACATTTTCTTTTGTCTAGTTTACTTTGTTGTAAGAATACGTTATATAATATATATACAAAATGTGTTAATTGACTGTTTATGTTATTGGTAAGGCATTCAGTGAACCATAGGCAATTAGTAGTTAAGTTTGGGGGGAGTCAAAAGTCACAGTCGGATTTTTAATCGTCCAAGGAGATTGGCACCCCTAACCCTGCGTTGTTCGAGTCAGCTGTATTTCCAATCTGGAGTCATCATGGTTAGTTTATTTTGTGGGGCCAAGCCCAAGAAGCCTGGTTGTCATCACCAAACTTGTAAGGACATGTGCCACTGTGATCTACACTGGGGACGTGTCTTCACCAGCATGGATGACCTGAGTTCCACATTTAGGGTTTACGGGGACATGGGAAACTGAGCTAGTGACCACTGGGGGAAGAAGGTGTGCTTAGGATCCTGATGGGCTCTAGCAAACCTGGCTCACTATATTATGCCCCCGTAAGTGTGACTCATGTCAGTTCGGAGGCCAACTATCAACTGGACTGTATGCCAGATGCTATAGTCAGTGTTGGAGTTACAAAGATCAGTACACCACAACACCTGCCTGTCAAGACCTTAACCTTCACCCTAAGATGATCTTAATACTTTCACAGCCTTATCCACTGTTGTTGGTCGCGGGAAGGAGGAAGTGGGGGTCAGACATTGACTTGCTCTGACTGCAACAATGAAATTAACCCGACTGTACAGTAATTATTTCAAGATGTACTTTAGGTCTGTTTTGAACTCCTCTCATCAACCCTGCTTTTCCTCCAGAAACTTTAGGGAAATAACTTTTAAGTCTGTCTGGCTGACAACTCTCCATTGATGTTAACTTTCACTGATACTGCTAAAGGATTACAGTTCTCACCGTTAGCTGGTGTCATTTCCTCCCTGTTTGGCAAACACAAGTACACTACCCTTTGTCAAGAGAGTATAGGAAGTATAGATACCAATTAGCCCAAGTAAAAATTCAATGGAATAAAATCAAAGATCTAATTTTATTTTAATTAAGTTGTTAATTATCGTTTTATTAAATGATACATGAATCCAGCAACATCCCATCCAGCAAGTTGAAGGGAGCTTGGAGGAGTTATACAAAATGGAAGTTTTTTATAGGAAGGAGGGTGGGACAAGAAGTTATTAGCAAATGCAGACAGATTGTTTCAGGCCAGGAAACCATCTTTTTGCAGGGGAGAGAGTGGCAGTGTTTTATTATACAGATTACTACCTCACTAGTGCTGATCAGGAAGTTTCAGACTGACTTTTCAGGGATAGGTTGAAACTGTTAAGTCTTGGTTTGCTGGGGTGTGCTTGTGTGTGTGTGTGTGTGTGTGTGTGTGTGTGTGTGTGTGTGTGTCTGCACTTGTGCAAATGATTCCATTTTGGGCTTCTTTTTTAATACTTTGTATCTTCTGACTTATTCACTGACATAGGGATAATTCCCATTTTCTAACAGTCCTTGATGCCTGATATTCATCATAAGCTAATTAAACATAGCTTTAAAAAAGCAATAATATACTTCCATTGTGAAAAGTGTTTAAATACAAATAAATAAGAATAAAATTTCCCTTATTTTAAGTAGTATGGTAATTGTTGTTCACTCAATTCCTTTTTAATCTTTTTATTTGTGCCTGTATCAAATAGCTATTTCTATGTATTACTTATCTTCAAATAGTTTACAAAAGAAGAAAATCCAGATAACAATAAAACTTAAAACAAGGGTAAATGAACAAGTGTGAAATCATGAAGGATTGGGAGCACAGTATTATATCATAAAACCTAGACTAAGAATAGGTACTATCGTTGAACAAAAACTTATCTGCAAGCTTCCTGACAGGCAGGTCAGAAAACAGACAGTAAGTTATAAGTTACACAGGTTTCATAGTCCAACAGCAGGAGGCCAGTTCTAGTTCATCAACATTAAACGTTAGGAAGAATGTCACAGTGATATTTGTGCTATTTATATAAGACATTGCCCAACATAATGAGCTGTAGTTTCATTAATAGATTTTTGGAAAGCGTATTATTATCACGTGAGCATTTATTGTTTCTGGCTTTTTTAAAGGGGTGTTTGTGTTTTATTCTTTTCTGGTCCACTCCACGGTGTTAATATTTTTTTAAAATGCTGTCGGCAGACCTTTAGATCACCAGCCATTGGGTTAAACCTCTCATTTGAAAAGTAGTAGCTTATAGCATATAAAAAGCTCCATGGTTCATCGTCCATTGAGACCAGGGGCTGCCAGTCTCTTTCTCCTCTCCTCGAGGGGGAGGGAGACAAGACTTCCCAGACACAACTTTCTAGGCTTCCATCTGTTGTCATTTCCCTGGAGCCTGAAGGACCTCCATTAGTGTGGCTTGAAGTGTGGTTCTGCTGGTGACAAATTCTCTCAGCTTGTGTGTGTTTTTTAAAAATATTTTAATGTTTATTTATTTTTGAGAGAGAGAGAGAGAGAGAGAGAGAGAGAGAGAGAGAGAGAGAGGAGGGGAGGGGCAGAGAGAGAGGGAGACAGGGAATCTGAAGCAGGATCCAGGCTCCAGGCTCCGAACTGTCAGCACAGAGCCTGATGTGGGGCTCGAACTCAGGAACCGCGAGATCATGACCTGAGACACTCAGGTGCCCCCGCTCAGCTTGTGTTTTTATGGAAAGTCGTCTATTTCACTCTCCTTTCGGAAGAATACTTGCATTGGATACAGAATAATGGGTTGACAGTTTATTCCGTTGAGCACTCCAGGTGTTCTCTGTGGGTCTCCATGGGTCTGCTGAGAAGTCAGCCTTAATCCAGATTTTTATTTTATTCATGTAGAATACCGTTATAATCTGGTAGCTTTTGATATTTAATTTTTATTTTTGGTGTTCAGTGGTTTGACCATGATGTGTGCAGGTGTAATTTTATTTGTATTTTTCTTAACTTTGAGTTTGTTGACCTTCTTGAATGTGGACATTACTGTATTTTATCAACTTGTGGGGATGATTTCAATCACTATTTCTTCAATTATTTTTCTGCCATATTTTCATCCTCTTCTTTTACTGGAGCTCCCATCACATGTATGTTAGACTCTGTGGTCCCACCAATTCCTGAAACTCTGTTAAATTTTATTCCAGTCTCTAGTCCTCTGTTTTCTAGATCAGATCATTTCTATTGATCCAGCCTTAGTTTCACTGATCTTTGCTCTGCCTTCTCCAGTTTGCTGTTAAGCTCATCTGATGATGTTTTTCTTTTTAGTTATTGTAATTTTTAGTTCTAGGAATTCCATTTTTTGAAAATAATTCCAGGTCAGCTTTGTTGAGATATAATAATAAAATCCACCCCTTAAAAATATAAGTCAGTAGTTTTTATTATATTCACAGAGTTGTGCATCCATCACTGCTGTCTAATGTTAGAACATTTTCATCATCCTAAAAAGAAGCCTCATACTCACTGACAGCCATTCACCTTTCCTCCCTCCAACTCCAGGAAACCACTAATCTAATCTCTGTCTCTGTGGATTTCCCTATTCTAGACATTTTATATAAGTGGAATCCTATAATGTATAGTGTTTTATGTCTGAGCCCTTTAACTGAGCCTGTTTTTAGTGTTAAGCCATATTGTAACATGTATTAGTATTAGAATTAACATGTATTAGTTCTTTTTATAGCTAAATAATATTCCCTTCTGCGGATATACCACATTTGTTTATCTGTTGATGGACATTTGGATTTCCACTTTCTGGTTACTATGAATAATGCTGCAATGAATGTTCAAGTTCAGGTGTGTGTGTGTGTGTGTGTGTGTGTGTGTGTGTGTGTGTGTCTAGAGTGGAATGACTGGTTAACTTTTTCAGGGATTGCTAGGCTGTTTTACAAAGTGGCTGTACTATTTTACATTCCCACCAGCAATGTCTGAGGGTTCTCATTTCTCCACATCCTCATCAACCTTGTTATTGTTTGTCTTTTTTATCAGAGCCATCCTAGAGGTGTGAAGTGGTATGTCATTGTAGTTTTGATTTACGTTTCCTTCATGACTAATAATGTTGAACATCTTTCCATGTGCTGTTGAATATTTCTTGCATGTCGTCTTGGAGAAATGTCTGTTTATGCCCTTTGCTCATTTTCAGATTAGGTTAGTTGTCTTTTTATTTGTTGAATTGTGAAAGTTCTTTATATATTTTGGATACAAGTCCCTATTCTGATATATGACTTAGAAATATTTCCTCCCAATTCTCTGGGTTGTATATTCACTTTATTAATGGTGTCTTTTGAAACATTTTAAATTTTGATGGAAGGCAGTTTGTCTATTGTTCTTTGATTGCTTGTACTTTTTGGTATTATAGTAGCTAAGAAACCATTGCTTAACCCAATTAATAAAGGTTACTCTTGTGTTATCGTCAAGTTGTTTTATAGTTTTAGTTATTGCATTTAGGTCTACGATCCATTTTTGAAAATGTTAATTTTTTTGTGTATTGTGTGAGCAAAGGGTCCAACTTCCTTCTTTTGTGTGTGGATATCCAGTTGTCCCAGTACCATTTCCCCATTTCTTTCCCCATTTCTTGGTACCTTTGTTGAAATTCAAGGTTTTATTTCTGGAATCTAAATTCTTTTATTTTTTATTTTTTATTTTTTAAAAAATGTTCATTTTTGAGAGACAGAGAGAGAGAGAGAGAGAGAGAGAGCAAGCAGGGGAGGGGCAGAGAGAGAGAGGGAGATGCAGAAACCAAAGCAGGCTCCAGGCTCTGAGCTGTCAGCACAGAGCCTGATGCGGGGCTCAAACTCACAAACTGTGAGATCATGACCCGAGCCGAAGTCAGATGCTTAACTGACTGAGCCACCCAGGCACCCCTAGAATCCCAAATCTAATGACTGATCTATTTTTCTGTCCTTATGCCAGTACTACACAGTAACTTTGTAATAGTTTTGAAATCAGGAAGTATGAAACCAATTACATTTGTTTTTGTTTGTGTTTTCTATTTCTTTGCACTTTTGCAGTTTCCATATCTTCCACTTAGTAAGATTGTATTTATCTTTATTATCTTTATTAGATACATATTTATGTTTCCTGCTTTTAAAGTCTTTTCTTTGGAGGGTGCCTGGCTGGCTCAGTTGGAGGAGCATGTAACTCTTGATCTCTAGGTTATGAGTCTGGCTGTCTTGAGAACAGGTGTGTGTGTGTGTGTGTGTGTGTGTGTGTGTGTGTGTGTGTGTGCGTTTCATTTGTTTATTTTTGGTGATCAAGTCCTGTTTATTTTAAAAGCATAAACAGTGGAACTAGGAAGGAGTAAGGAGAACAAAACACCAGTCCCCTTGACAGGGCCAGATCCAGCACAGGCCCTGTCTGTTGTGTGACCTGGAAGCCTTGACCAGCCTTTTCCCGTGAGGACAACGCAGGTGCCATCTTCCATGAAGTTGGGGATAGAGTAAAAGTGAAAAAGGCCAGAGGGCTGAGATCAGTTTTTATTGCTGGCTTTGTGTCTTTCACGGGTCACTTACTCCTGTTTCTTTGCATGTCTAGTAAGTTTTGATGGTAAAATGGACCCTGTGTGTGATACAGCATTACCTTTCTCTCAGGAAGCTTAAACAAATTAAAAAAGTTCTCTAGCAGGCGGTTTAATTACTGGCTGATTCCCTTGAGCCTATTTAGGTTTGGTTTTCTGCTTTGTTAGGGTATATTTGTAGAAAATGCCAGGTATTTCCCAAGATTCTCTAACTCACTAAAACTCAACCTCTCAAGTCTGTCTCCCCTGTTGATTTACTCAGGGCATGGCCTTAGAAGTTTTTAGGGATAGTCTACTGTAAACATTTTTCTAATGCCCATAAAATAACTGGTACTGGGGTGGACACTTTTCTGTAAACAGCCGAACAACAGGATAAAATACATAAGCCAACCATTTTCAGGCACTGAAAAACCATCAACACGGAAGTGGAATCCCTGAGAACAGAAAGTCACAAATGTAGCGCCATAAAGACATGTTATTGACTGGGGTGCAGGGAGCAGGAATCCAAGAGAAGCAAAATCCCACTGAACCGAGGAGGCAGAGGCAAGGCTTGGAGCAGCTAAAATGGCTGGAATAATGGGGCAGAGCACAGGAGAGAAGGAATCTGTGCAAAGGAAATAAGTTTTTGTCAGCAGGTTTTTAATCAGAAAGTATTTTGTTAACAAATGGTTTCAGATGTAGGTCATGGGCAAGGGCCAGAAATGACAGGGGTCTCTAATATTAATTCAAAAGTGAGCCTCATGATTTAGAAAAGAGTGAAATTGTTGTGTTTATTTAATTTTAATGAGAAGTTGAGATCCCAGCCTTCATTTTTGTCTTAAGGGAGAGTTGGACTATGGGGGCACCCTGTGGGCAAGGCCACAACTTTTCTTTAAAATCACCTTTGTTACTGCTCAACAGTGCTTGAACTCAACATTACCGAAGGTCCAGAATTCTTTAGCACAAAGCATAGGGGAGATTATTTTGCCCAGAACTCTTTCTGCTCATGTTTTCAGCATTTCAGTTTTTAAATATACTCTTTCATTGAGCACCTACTATGTGGCCAGCTGCAGCGAGGGTCAAATATGATACCCAGTCCCTATCTTTGAGTATCTTCTGCACCGCACCCCCACTCCCCCGCCGCCATGATTTGTAGAAATTGTGAGGGGGCTGTTAAATCTGTCAGGTTGGGAGAAATTTGGGAAAAGGTCTGTTGAGCAGGGCTCTGATGTGTGGGTATTTGATTCAAATGGTATCTCAGTGGGCTAACTGCTGCACTTGTAAGTGGAGTTCTTTATTATTATCTGCATTCTTAGTGAAGGGTGCTATGCTAGCTAGGGTCATGCTCAGCTAGCCGCTCTAACAAACAGACCAAAAAAATAAATGAGTAAAACACAATAGTTCACTTCTTGCTGAAGCAATAGTTCAGGTGGGTAAACAAGTTACTGGGGTGGCTCTTCTCCATATAACTTTTCAGGAGCCCCGCATGATGGAGGCTTAGCCAGTTTCAAGTATGACTTCTAGGGTGACACTGAGGGTTATTCTACAGTTATCTGAAGGGGGAGAAGAGCCCAGAGGGGTGTGCGGGAGCACGCGCAGGATGTTTCTATGGGCTAGGTCTGGGAGTAGCACATGTTGCTCTGTTTACTTCCTCTGGCTGGAATTCAGTCTCACAGGTTCATCTCATAGCCTGCCATAGCAAGGGAGGCTAGAAAATACAGTCTAGCTGTAGGTCCAGAAAGAAGAGGAGAGCATGGAGTTTTGGTAAGCAACCAGTGGTCTCTGTGTTAGGGGCTTATCAAAAGTGATAATTTTGGTGTGGCACGGTCACACTTATTTTCCTGTATTAAATATATAGACTTACACACTTGCATCTCCAGTGTGTAAGGCTCTGAGGTCTTCCAAGTTTCAGCACCTAGGGAAGGACGGGGGTGGTAAATGCTTATTAAATGGTTTTTGAACAAAGGAATGAATTTTTAAATTTATTTTTATCTGTCTGATGCCAGAGTCCCCAGATGATGATGATGATGTTGATAATTACAGAGATAAGAACTACTGTTTACTGAACATCCGCCCTGTGCTAAGGTTTGCAAGCGTGATCTCATTATTTTGCTAAAACATTTATTATGTTTCTTTTAATTTAATCATCATAAGTGTACTCTTTAATCCCCATCTCCTATCTCCCCCGCCATCCTACCCACCTCCCATCTGGTAGCCATCAGTTTGTTCCCTATAGTTAAGAGTCTGTTTCTTGGTTTGTCTCTCTCTCTCTCTCTCTCTCTCTCTCTCTCTCTCTCTCTCTCTCTGCTTTTCCTTTGCTCTTTTGTTTTGTTTCTTAAATTCCACATATGGGTGAGATCATATGGTATTTGTCTTTTCCTGATTGACTTATTTTGCTTAGCGTTATACCCTCTAGCTACATCCATGTCATTGCAAATGGCAAGACTTCATTTTTTTAGTGGCTGAATAATATTCCGTTTTATATATATACATACACACACGACCACACACATGCATACACACACCACATCTTTTTTGTCCATTCGTCTATGATGGACACTTGGGCTGCTTCCATAGTTTGGTAAGTGACTCTGCTATAAACATATGGGTGCATGTATCTCTTTGAATTAGTGTTTTTGTATTTTTTTTTTTTTTTTGTAAATACCCAGTCGTGTAATTCCTGGATCATACAGTAGTTGTATTTTTAACTTTTTGAGGAACCTGCATACAGTTTTCCTGCATACAGTGGCTGCACCAATTTGCATTCCCACGAACAGTGCAAAGGGGTCCTTTTTCTCCACAACCTCGCCACCACTTGTTGTTTCTTGTGTTGTTGATGTTAGCTATTCTGACAGGTGTAAAGTGATACTGCATTGTGATTTTGATTTGCTTTTCTCTGATGATGAGTAAGGTTGAGCATCTTTTCATGAGTCTGTTGGCCATCTGTATGTCCTTTTTGGAGAGATGTCTGTTCATGTGCTCTGCCCATTTTTTAATTGGATTGTTGTTTGGGTATTGAGTTGTATCATTCCCTTATATATTTTGGATACTAACCCTTTATTGGATATGTCATTTGCAAATATCTTCTCACATTCCATTGGTTGCCTTTTAGTTTTGTTGATTGTTTCCTTCACTGTGCAGAAACTTCTGATTTTGATGTTGTTCCAGTAGTTTATTTTTTGCTTCTTATTTCCTTTGCCTCAGGAGACACATCTAGAAAGATGTGGCTACAGCCAATGTCAGAGAGATTACTGCATGTGCTCTCTTCAAGGATTTTTATGGTTTCAGGTCTCACATTTAGGTCTTTAATCCATTTTGAGTTTATTTTTCTGATAGTGAAAGAAAGTGGTCCAGTTTCATTCTTTTGCACGTGACTGTTCAGTTTCCCCAACACCATTCGTTGAAGAAACTTTTTCCCATCATATGTTGATTCCTCCTTTGCTGAAGATTGATTGACCATACAATTGTGGGTTTATTTCTGGATTTTCTGTTCTATTCTATTGATCTATGTGTCTATTTTTATGCCAGTATCGTAGTGTTTTAATTACTACCACTTTGTAGTGTAACTTGGAATCTGGAAACTTCGAGTTTTGTTTTTCTTTTTCAAGATTGCTTTGGCTCTTCAGAGTCTTTTGTGGTTCCATACAAATTTTAGGATTGTTCTAGTGCTGTGAATGAAGGAATGAATCAATGCTGAGTTGGTATGATAACAGTTGGCCAGTGGATTCAATTGCTTCTTTTAAAAATATTAAAAAAAACCTTTTAAAAAATTTATTTATTAAATTAGAGGGAGCATGGGAATGACAGAGAGAGAGGGAGAGAGAGAGAATCCCAAGCAGGCTCCACACTGTCAGCACAGAGCCCGCCTGATGTGGAGCTTGAACTCACAAACCACAATATCACGACCTGAGCCAAAATCGAGAGTTGGAGGCTTAACTGACTGAGCCGCCCAGGTGTCTCTAAGGTGTCAATTTAGAGGTGTCAATTGCTTGCCTTTCTGTTTGTTATGGCAGATAGACGAACTTCTAGTTCATCCATAAACTGTATCAAATCATACAGGCACATGTTAACTACATTTAATGACATTTAGCGTTTGCATTTACTTGGATTGTGTAGAACCCATTCCTACCCCCTTTGGCTCTCAAGCTGGCATTATGATCCAGGTTCTACAGTGTGCTTTGGTAGTCGGGGAGTCACAGCAAGGCCACATACATGGAGGGTCTTAGCCTTGGTTCAAGCACACACTGCATCTATAGCCAGTGGGCCAAAGCACGCTCGTGGGTTGCCAAGCATGGTAGCTTTCTTTTCCTTCTCCAGCAACAGGCTTCCCTTGCTTCTGGGTTCACGTGGCACCCAATTTTTTTTCAACACCCAGGCCAAGACAGGTCTCTAGCTCTAAATGTTTATCTTGGCCGTGCTAAGTGGTGCTTTGTTTTATTTGACCTCAGCTTGCTTTATTTACGGTCTAGGTAGTGTGCCTTTCTTTGATACGTCAGGACCTTGCGACTAGATCTCTGTTTACGCTTTTGATTCTATAGACCAGCGATCTCAACCCTGGTGGCACAATAGAGCACCTCAGACAAATTAAGTCCAAATCTTGAGGTGGGGCCCAGACATCAATATTTTAACTTTCTTTGGTGATTCTAATATGTACCCAGGGTTGAGAAGGAGGTCCTTGTCTCCACTGGTACTCATCTTTCCCAATTGCTGAATGCTAATATTTAAAAAATTTTTTTTTAATGTTTATTTTATTTTTGAGAGAGAGAGACAGAGTGTGAGTGGAAGATAGTAGAGAGAGAGAGGGAGACACAGAATCTGAAGCAGGCTCCAGGCTCTGAGCTGTCAGCACATAGCCTGATGCAGGGTTCGAACTCACAAACCGTGAGATCACGACCTGAGCCGAAGCTGGACACTCAGCCGACTGAGCCACCCAGGTGCCCCTGAATGCTAATATTTTTTTTAAGTCTGGCTTCCCACAACCATCTCTGCCTCCCCCACAGAGCAGCTCTTGTATGCTTCTATTTCTCCTTCTCCAGAACCACTTCTCCTGGTTCTGTCCTTTGGAATGTGGTGATCATAACCTCACTGATAGTCAAATGAGGACGCATCCAGTTTTAAGGAAGAGCAGTTTGTCTTTGGCATGGTCACCACAGCCGCCTAGTAGAGGTGGAGTCATGAGAAATTACCAAATGGGTCTCTCAAGCTGTTCCCCTACTAATTACTATGGGATCTCCAGTCCTTTTAAAAGTCTGACCTGGCAATTCTGGGAGTCCCTAGGAGTGTCTCACATGTGTTCATGAACAATTCTTGAAGCTTCTACTTCGTGTTAACCATCTTAGCTGACGCTTGATGTTGAGCTCCACCTTCCCAAGCTGTGGGAAGGCACTTGTCCTGCTCCCGAAGCCAATTATGGGCCAGTCCTCATGTTTGGGGCTAAGCATACAGGGGCGAACAAGATGGGCACTGTTCCTGTCCTCAGGAAGAGCACCGCTGAGCACATGAGGCTTGCTGTCTATATGATATGAATTTACTTATTTCAGTTAACCACACTGTAGCGGAGAGAAAACTTTTGAGCAATTTCCTATCGATTGTATGTGTATTTGGGATATCTTATAAAATCCTGAGGCGCATCCATGTTCCTCTTGTCTGCTGAATCTCCCTGTATCCCTCATATCTCATCCAGATCCACAGGCCTCTGCAGTCTGAGCAGGGCGTTGTGATTGCAGGAGCTGTCTTAGGCTTTAGCCTCAGAGCCAGTCTGTTTTGGGCAGCAGAGATCTGTCCCACCTTCTTTGGAGAGCTCAGAATAAGGCAGAGCTCATCAATCTTGGTTATACCAGGAGGAAGAGATGAGAGGTAGGAGATGTTTGTGGACGGTGGAGGAAGATGGGGGACAAGGTGGGACTCCCCCAGGCATGACCAGGAGAGGAGCCAGTCATCCTCATAAAGTGGTGTGCATGTGTGCATGCGTGTGTATGTGAGCACATGTGTGATCTGTGTGGAGGGGCTGGAGGAAGGCTTGCATTTTCCCCACCATTGCATCGTTATGCTCTTTTCATGTTATTATACTTGCGAAACAGGTTACGATTAGCTAACAGAGCAGTTTTGATCAATTGCGTTGTAGACTGGCTGCTTCCTCCTGACATGGGGGGGGGGGGGACATTATCCCTTAATGTCATCAGCCACACAACCAACCACAGTGTAGGATGAGATGCCCATGAATAGGTTTCATTTGAGGAACTCATCCAGATCCCAGTCCCAGGGTTCTGCCCCTGAGGGAAGCGCTTCCTGAAATGCTGCTGCTTTTCTTGACCTGGGTCTTCACTTGTAGGATCCTGGCTCTGAGCAATGACTATAAGTGATCTTTGTTAAAAGGCCTTTTTAAAGGGTTGAGAGATGTCAGGAAGGGACTTACCAAGTAGTCTTGGTTGAGGAGAGATGTTTAGGGGCAAAAGGGAGAACAATTCCAAAGATCAAAGAGTAGGGATAAGAAAAAGCAGGTCGCCTTCTTCTGGAAGCTGCTGGTAGTTTATTCTCTCTGATGTGTGTGTGTATTCTGTGTGTGTGTGTGAGAGAGAGAGAGAGGGAGAGAGAGACAGAGACAGAGACAGAGAGACAGAGAGGTAGGGAGGGAGATAGAAGAAGGAGGTGGGAGGGAGGGAGGAGTGACTAGCAGGAGATGATTGATATTAGCAGGAAAGATAGTAAGGGGCCTCGTAGGCCCTGTTAAAAAGTGTGTACTATAAGCCCGAAGTGCCCTTTCTTTGCCCGCCCCGAGTTCTGCCATGTAGCTGGCCACCTATTGGGACTACGTGGGTGGAAGAGGAACACGAGGCAGACGCATGCCCTGTTCTCAGGAGGCTGATGACCTGAAACAGGCAAGCCCAGCAGCTGATTGCGAAGGACCATACAAACAATTGCCCTTCTCCCTGGAATCTCCTTTCCTCCCTTGCCCATTGGAAGATGCCTACTTGTCTTTTCTAGATGCTCCTCAAAAGTCATGTACTCTGGGAGGCCTGCTGGCTCTAAGCAGAGCTGCGGGCTTCTGCTACGGTAGTTCCTTGTTTATACTCCGGCCTCAGCTTTTCTCTTGTTCCTGAAATCTCCTTATTAATCTGTTTTCCTTATTAGTCTGCCTTCTTTGTGAGCATCTAGGGCAAGCCTTCTATTTCCAGTGTATTACACAGTGCCCAGGAGGTTAAATGGTCTGAGAAGAATAGAGATGTGAGCAATGGCATATATGTACGCTCCCCCACTCCCCAAGAGCGGCCAGGTGTGGTTGGAGCATGGCATGTGGTGTGTGCATGGGGCCAGGAGGCTGGAAAGGGTAAGCAGGCCATGGATGGATGTTAGGAGATGAAACGGTATTCGGCTAGGTAGGCAGGGCCCAGATCATGAAAGGCCCTGTGTGCATATCAGACAATTTGGTTTTCATCTAAGAAGAATGAAAGCCCCTGAGTGGGAGTAACTCGGTCAGGTTGTGACCTGAGGATCAGCGGGGAGCCAGCTTAGTGGCAGGGAGGCCAGTTAGCTCTTACTTATCCAGGTTCAAGGTAAGGATCCACACTGGGGCTGTATCTTCATTAGGAAGGGAATGTTTGAGCATCGGTAGAGAGAGGGCTGTTTTTGAGTCAAGATAAGCAGAGCTGAAGAGGGAGAGGGCACTGGAAGATCATCCCTCTGTTACTCTGGCCACATGCAGAGGCCCAGAAAGGTACTGTTTAACCAGGAACTCTGGGGTAGAGAGTAGGGTGAACAGCAGGGCCATTGCAAGGTCCAGATTTTAAGTGGGGAGGCTCAGATTTTGCCTGTCAGATTCATGTAGGAAAACAGAGTAAGACCTCAGCATAAAAGTTGACCCTAACTGAAGTGCAGTCCATCTGTCCCAGGATGCTTGGGGAGGGTCCAGGTGAGCGTCCTGAAGGCGCCCAGGTCTCTCTGAGGCCCACCAGGAGTCTTGTCCCTGGCCTAGGAGAGCGTGGATGTGCCATCTCCACTCAGGGCAGCCCTGGCCTATCAGGCTTTGCTGGAAGCAGTGGCCCCGAAAGGCCGGTGAGACAGGTGGCCCTGTCTTTTGGGGCACCCACACTTGCCCTGCCAGTGGTTAGTAGTGAGGCAGTAACAACGCCATGAGGGAAGCTTCGAGGAAGAGCCGTGCTGCCTGGAGGTCCTGCTCCCACAGGAAACCACCTCCTGCTATTCTTTCTTGGAGGCTCTGGAAACCTCCTAGGGCCCCGGTGACTCACCTCACCCTCCTCTGTGCCCGTTGAACCCACTTCCTGCTCCCCGTCTGTGCAGGCTGCTGCCGCCTTGCTCTTGACTGTGCCTCCGGGTCCCTTTGCTCCAGTTTTCCTGCCATCAGCTACTGCCCGAGCTCTTCTCACCAGCCCCCCACCCGACTCTCCACAGTCTGCTCCTGCCCGGCTCCCCAACTCAGGGGCCCCTCCTTGCTCTGATCCTTGGCTGTGACCCTGAAGGTTCTTGCCAAACTGCCCGAGAGCTGAGGCATGAGTCGAAGGGTCCGGATCTCTCCCTGTGGCAGCCCTCCCCTCACCCAGCGTGGGGTAGCAGTGCCCACCACTAGAGAGTATTCCTCACAGTGAGACCCCTGCCCCTGGACCCCTGCAGGGCCAGCGGCATCTCCAGAGCCCCTGAGAGTTTTCAGAATGCTTTCATTGTATCGCTTGTCTCGGGATGCCAGCAAGGGCTCCCTGTACTTCGCAGTGTATTAGCTTCTCAGCCAAGACAGCCAAGAGCTAAATGGGGGAATGGGTGTTGGAAGACCCTGGTGGTGGGTGAGAAAGTGCAGCACAGAATGGGGACCATGGCTGGGTGGGGTCTTGGGTAGGGTGTGAAAGGGCAGGCCATGGGAGGACCCCGAAAACAAGCTATACCTGTTTTTTCATTGAGATTTGGGCCTCTCCCTGCCTATAGTCTCTGTTCTTTTCCCTGCAGATCTCTGATCCTGCTCCTTCTTTGTCTGCTTCTATAGCACAGCCTGAGGTACCTGCAGCCTTTCTGGGTGGTGGAAATTGGATCCTTCTAGAAGAGACAGAGTTCACCCCTGAAATAGTGGGTTCTAAAGGATAAGAGGGGCGCCTGGGTGGTTCAGTCGTTTAAGTGTCCAACTCTTGGTTTTGGCTCAGGTCGTGATCTCATGGTTTGCGAGTTCGGGCCCCACGTCAGGCTCTGTGCCGACAGTGTGGAGCCTGCTTGGGATTCTCTCTCCCTCTCTCTCTGCCTCTCCCCTGCTTGTGCTCTCTCTCTCTCAAAATCAAAATAAACATTAAAAAGAAAGGATTAGAAAGTGTGTGATGGTCCCAGATGAGAAAGGAAGTTGCAGTCATGGGGGATAGACAGCTGCCTAGTCCAGAACTTCCAGGAGGGGGTGAGTAGTCAGCAGGCAGGTGGGTGGCACAGAAGGGGAATTCTGGGGACTTAGGGCACAGTGACTGGAATGGAGCAGAGAAATCGGGGTGGGCAGGTGCAGATGAAGGGGGCAGGCCCTGAGCCCCGGAGTAGGATTTGGTAAAGATCCCTCACGTTTTCTGTAGCTCACGTACTTCCAAGGAGTTGTAATCTCTTCTCTTACCGTATCATCACACTCACCCTGTGAGGGAAAGATGTGGTAATGACACCCTCCTCTCAATCACGGAAGTAAAATGTGCAGAGAAAATACATTATTTTTCTGAAATTCTGGCAATGCCAGGCCTAGTATCTGACTATTTCTGTCTTATACCTTGATCAGTAGCTTCTCGAGACAGGAATGTGTTACTTCTGATTTTCTGGGTCCCTAATGGCCAAAATAGCAGGCGGCCCACAGCTAGACGAAGCACATTGTAGCCAGAGGGAGGAGCATGGGTAAGACCCTGGGCCGGGAGGGAGTATGGTGCATTCCAGACACTGCAAGCAGCGTGGTATGGCCAGAGCTCAGAAATGCAGAGGGACACGGGGAGAGATGAGGTGGAGACGTGAGCGGGCCAGGCTGTGCAGGGGTTCACAGCTTGAGAGTGGTGGGAAGCACCAGAAATCTCCACACACGTGGGTGTCATAGCGAGGTCGACATTTTGAAAGGACCCCCTGGCTGCCTTTGGAGAACGGTGAAGGAGAGAGAGCAAGGGCGCATGGAGTAGGCGCTATTGGGAGGCTGCTGGGGTTATCCAGCTGAATAAGTGTGGTAGTTCGGGCTAGGGTGGTAGTCATGGAGGTGGTGAAAAACAGATGGATTTGGGAGATATTTCAGGGCAAAATTCATAGGGGTGGTGACACATTGGCTGTGGGGCATGAGGGAAGAAGACTCTGGAGGCTGCCTGTAGCTTTCTGGTGTATGGACTGAACGTAGTGGTGGCATTCATGGCCGTAGGGAATCCTGGAAGAGAGTCATCTTGTAGAGCAGATTGTAAGTTTGGTTTTGGAGGTGGAGGTTTTGAAGGAGCTCTGAAGCATCCAAGTGGAGATGCCAGGTAGGCGGGAGGATGTGTGGAATCAGAAGCTAGAAGAAAGTAAGGGCTAAAGGCAAAATATTGAGGGTTATGGGGATGTAGGTGATCATTAAGGCCATAGGAGCAGATAGAGTATCTAGGAGGGCATAGAGGGCATAGGAGCAGATAGAGGGCAAGGGTAAGAGTGTAGAAAAAGAGTGTAGAAAAGGGTAAGAGTGTAGAAAAGAGGCCCCAGGTCTAAGCCTTGTGAAAATCCATCCAGGGTATCCAGAGGTGGGTGAGCCATGCCCTTCAGGGCATCCATAACCCAAGAAGGCAGCTAATCCTGAACACCCAGGGATCTGTTTTGCAAGGCGGCATGTACCAAGAGCCAAGTAAATGGTCAACGAAGGAAAGATTATTTTCAAATGAGTATCATGTTCCATAAGCTGTGTATGATGACCTTTACTTCGGATCAACCCCAATTCACCTTTTTTCAGCTTCTTAGAGGATTCCTGTGGAGTGTGTTCACCTGCCCTATTCTTCCTGATGCCCAGACATCGCTCACATCCCAGCCCCCGCCCCCCCACCCCCTCCCCCCATCTGCCATCACAGCCTTCATTTCATGGTGTAAGCCAGCTCTCTTGGATCTTTCCACCTCTGTGTCATTACTGCATGGTATGTCATTTGCAGCTGAAACAACTCAGCCATATGCTGTGTTCTCGTTGGTTGGGAGAAAAGGTGGGCATAAAAGCAGGGCCTCATGCAGCCATGGTCTATGTGTCAGAGGCAAGCAGAGGTTGCTGCTGGGATGGCTGGTGGGGCCCCGAAGGCCAGCCTCAAACCCCAGGTTATACCTTCAGGAGACCGTGGCTCCCGGATAATGGTTTGACCAAAGTTTTGGGCTGACTCTGAATATGAGCTATCTTGAGTCACAGGTGTGAATATGAATATGGCTGTCAAGGATGCTTGAGTGAACGTCACCTTTGTCATCTGCCCAGTTATGCATCAGTATGGTCTTGGGCTCCTTAGACATGCATCTGAAGGTTTTCAAGCCGTCTCTGGGCTGTAGAGCCCTGTTCTCAATGCTGCCCTGGGCCAGATGGCGGGCAAGCATGCAGAAAGGCACAGGGGGAAAGGAATGAGGTGAGACTAAGGACCGAGGAGAGAATCCACTCCCATGATGTCTTGAACTGCCCCCTGTCGCTCTACCAGCATGCATACCCACTGTTGCTTTTCTGTGTTCTCTCTCCTGCCTTTCAGAAGCTGTCCACCCTTTGAGACCAGCTTCAGGCTCAGTTCCTCAGGAAGCCTTCTAGCCTTTCTGGTCTTCCACAATACGGACTAGAGCCCACAGTGTAGAAGTAAATTATGAGAGCTTTCCTCTGCTGGTCTTCATTGTGCTTCCTACCTGCCAGGTCTGTCCTCATAAAGAGATGATAAGATTTTCCAGTGTAGGGACCAAGTGTCCTAGGGCTCCTGAACTGTCCTTCAGAGAGCTGGGCACCTAAGGGGCTGCTCTACAAGCTGGTCACTGATCAGAAGCTCTCCTTCCAGCTGCTTTTTGTTCCTTCATTCATTCAGTAGGTGCTGAGGGCTGAGCTGGATGTATATGGTATGATTTCTTCTTACACGGAGCTCAAAATGAAAATAATAATAATTATAATAAGCACCTTTTATTGCCCACCCATGGGCTGATGACTGCCCTGGGTGTTTCGCATGTACATCTCTGCTTCGGATTCTCACTACAACCCTGCAAGTGTGGGATTCTCATGTTGCAGTTGAAGAAACAGGCTCAGAGAAGTCTCAGAGCAAGTGGCAGAGCTCAGGGTTAGGCCCAGGCGCACTGGGTTTGCTGCTTTGCTGGAGAGAGTATTTCTCAGACGCAGGGACAGATCGAGTCTCATCAGCCTCAAGGCCCTGGCAGCTAGCTCATGGCCCCGGCCTGGGGCTTTTTGGTGCAAAGCGGAGTGTTTAATGCTTCAGTCCCCTCCAGTTGTGACATTCTGCAATTCTGTCACCAGCCTGGGTCTTTTCCCTCCAGGGGTGAAGCTGGAAGTTCCCTGAAATAGCACTGCTGCTCCCGCTGTGGGTTGTTCGGGGGCTGTTCTGGGGAGGGCCCAGAAGGGGCTGTGGAGCTCCGAGGCCCCGGTGGGGGCAGCAGGTGCATGGGAACCCCTCAAGGACATTGGAGGCAGTGCTTTTGTCAGAGCCCGGCCCTGCCCTCAGGGGCCCCACAGTTGGTCTGTCTTCCTCTCTGCTCTCTCCTCGGGCCATGAGGGCTGCCTGGCTGCCCTGGGAGAGGCCCCCAAACTTAAGACTTTGGCATTAATTCAAGGTGTCTCTCCAAGGAGTGCTCCACTTACCCTGGCTTGCCGGAGCCACCTTCTCTTGTTTGGGAATTATAAGAGGTTATGACACCCATCATCTGAAGGGGCTCCTGCTGGTGGCTCCATGCCCAGTGTGCGTGTGTGTGTGCATGCGTGTGTATATAGCGGCTGAGACCCTCTTCCCCCCTGGCTAACCAAGGCTGTGAGGAGATGTGGCCTTTTTCTTAGGGACATCCCAGTTCCCCTCCCATCAGTGCCTCAGTTTCTCTGTGTCCTGGGTTTTCTGTCACCTGAAGCTGCTTTGCCTCTTTTGTCTCTTCCTCTCACAGATATCCCCCTGCTCCCTGGCTCCCCACGCCGGCTGAGCCCTCGGGCAGTGGCCAGAGATGGCCAGGGCCCCAAACGTGGCCAGCAATACCTCAGGGTTCCCGGTTCCCAAGCCCCGGGTCCGCAGGGCAGTTCTGACCATGACCGAGATTCTGGCCCGCCCTCCGGTGGAGGGAGCTCCTGTGGCAGCTCGGTGAGTGCTGGGGTGGGGTAAAGGCTGGCCCTGTTGGGGGCCCAAAGGGAGCCTCTTGACTGAGACACTCTCCACCTGGGGGGCAGGGGTTTGTGTGTGTGTGTGTGTGTGTGTGTGTGTGTGTGTGTGTGTGTGTGAGAGAGAGAGAGAGAGAGAGAGAGAGAGAGAGAGATCTCCAGGGTTTTTCTTAGGGCCTTTTCCTCTCTCTCTCCAAGTCATGGTGGTACAGTGTCCCGACTATGCTGGAGTCTTGTGGTCAGAGGACAGAGAGAGGGAGGTGTGAGGCCACGTGAGCCCACCTGTTGGTCTGCAGACTCCTTGGCTCCCCTCACAGGTCTGAGGAACCAGACCTCTGCCGTGGTGGCTCCGAGGCTCTCCCCTGTGGCTGGCGCTTCATCTGGTTGCCCAGGTGACCTCCCAGGTGGCTGCAGAGGCAGCGGGTACCAAACCAGTAATAAACAGGGAGACGCCCAAAGGGAGGGAGGCAGGTCCCTCGCCTGCTCCGCCTTGTTCTTTCCCCTCCTCTTCTCTCAACCTCCCACCTCCAGGCTGGTCGGGAGCAGAAGTCAGTCCCCCTGCTGCTGTCCCCACTGGTGGCTGCAGAGGAGGAGGAGGAGGATGTGGGGCTGTGAAGGGGCATAGTGTAGAGTGAATCCCCGTGGGGTGGGGCTGGGGTGGGCCGGGTGACAAGAAACTGGCCCTTGTTCCAATGGATCCAGAGAACTTGCCAGTGAGTAATCTGTGTGTGTAAGCGTGCATGCGTTTGTAGGCAGGCCGGTGGATCTGCAAGGAGATGAGTGTGCGTGGGTGTGTTACCGTGCATGTGGAGGGCTGCGTGTGCCAGAGTGCACTTGTGCACAGATGGGTGCAGGAGAGCTGGTGCAGAGGTGCTGTGTGTGGATGCTGTGTGTGCGTGTGCAGGGGTGGCTCATGGCTCTGGTGTGCAGGCAGGTGCGGAAGCACAGGGCTTTGCTGCTGCACGTGTCGTCTGTGCATGTGAGCATACGTGTGTGCACGGATGCCAGGGCAGGAGTGAAGGCATCGGTGTCCAGGCTGTGTACATGTGGGTGGAGGGCTGAGTGGGCTGGGTATGGTGGAAGGATTTAGGCCACTGTGTCCTTTCACTGGGCCTGAGGGCCTTGCCTCCTAGTCCACCGCCCTGGGCCCAGAGCACAGGGTCAGCCTCCTCCATCTCTCACTCCTCCTCAGTGGACCTCTCTGTCTCTGTCCCGTTCTCTCTGGCCAGGTCATCAATAACTACCTGGACGCCAACGAGCCAGTGTCCTCGGAGGCCCGTCTGAGCCGCATGCACTTCCATGACAACCAGAGGAAGGTTGACTATGTGCTCGCCTACCATTACCGGAAACGCGGGGTGCACCCTGGCCATGGCTCCCCTGGCCCCTCGCTGGCGATTGTCTCCAATGGGGAGACGGGCAAGGAACCTCGTGCTGGTGGCCACGGTGACATTGAATTGGGACCACTTGATGCCCTGGAGGAGGAGAGGAAGGAACAGCGGGAGGAGTTTGAGCACAACCTGATGGAGGCCGGGCTCGAGCTCGAGAAGGATGTGGAGGTGAGGCTGGGCAGGTGGTAAAGGGTCGTGGGATGGGATGGCCTTGCAGGACTGGGGCCCTGGTGACCAGTGTCACCTGCCGGGAGTGTTGGCTTTGTTCTGGCAGGTGGCGTGGTTTTTTTGTTTTTTTGTTTGTTTGTTTTTTTTTTTAAATCTGATGAGCATACAAGATTTTCTTGTTCAAAGACTTGAGGAAGAGCATTGGTATAGCTGGTGCCTCTGCCTAGGGGAGTCCCAGGTGGTGAAGGCAGTGATGGTGATGTCCAGCCTGTTCTGTGGGCATTGGCCTAGAGATTGGAGGCAAGACATTTCTGCCTTGTCTTGGTTTCTTCAAATGGTTTCCTTGGAATGAAGACCCAGATTGCCTGTGCAACTTTGGATCAAATTCCTCTCTAGGGCATATACTTCACTAAGGAAATGTGCTTGCCTGAGGCCCTCTGAGGGAGATGATTAATTGGAAACTGAACATTGGACATATTTTACAACTTGTGAACTACATATATTCTCATCCCTGGTCAGTAGCAGCCTAAAGGAATCCATGGAAGTCCATTTATCTACATATCCATCTGTCCATCCGACCATCCATTCTTGGATCCATCCATCCATCCATTTCTTCATATCACAGTGATCCTTTAAAGATGACTTGGCCTAACCATCCCCTCTGAACTCATCTTCTACCCCTCCCACCTTCCTGTACCTCCTCCAGCCCATTGGCATTATCTTGGTTGTGTGTTGGTCACCCTTACCTCAGGGCCTTTGCACTGATTGTCCCCTCTGCCTTGGGCACCCTCCGCAGACCTGGGCATGCTCAGTCCCTCACTTCAGACCTCTGCCTAAATGTCACCTCTTTCCAGACATCTTCGTGACCATCCTAGCTAAAATACTCCCACCCTATCACTTTGTTCCTTGACCATGCTTTACTTTTCTTCATCACACTTGGCACTGCTACCTGAAACAACATAATAGATTTGTTTTGTTATTTAAAAAAAAATTTTTTTTTCAACGTTTATTTATTTTTGGGACAGAGAAAGACAGAGCATGAACGGGGGAGGGGCAGAGAGAGAGGGAGACACAGAATCGGAAACGGGCTCCAGGCTCTGAGCCATCAGCCCAGAGCCTGACGCGGGGCTCGAACTCACGGACCGCGAGATCGTGACCTGGCTGAAGTCGGACGCTTAACCGACTGCGCCACCCAGGCGCCCCTAGATTTGTTTTTTTATCTGTGCCCCAACCAGCTTCATGAAGGCAGGGGTCTTGTTTGGTTCACTTCTGCATCCTCAGCACTCAGGACAGAGTCTGAACAGTAAAGTCATGTAGTTGAATAAATAAGTGATCTCCCCGTGTCTCAGGTTCCTCATCTGCAAAATAGGCAAATGCCCTGCTGGACTGTAGGTTTACATGCCCCAGCAATTGATGGGCAGTGAAAACATTTGGCACAATGTGCAACACATAGTAGGTGCTCAATAAATGCTCCTTAGTATTATTTTAAATATGAGTCATGCTGAGGGGTGGGGTGTCATTCTCATTAGAAACTGGTTTTGTAGGACTCAAGTTAATACTGTCCCCAAACTGGACAGGACTGCCAGGGGTCATTCATCCATTTCTCTGTCTCCAGGAGGGATGGCATGCGGCTCGGCTCCGACCCTTGCCCTGCTGATGTGTGCTGCCTATCTAGACCCTCAAAGTAGGAACTGCTTCCCTTCTTGTTCTTTCCACCAATGCAGGAAGATTGTACTCTTTTAGGACTCATTGGGGCTCCCTTGATTTTCCCTCTTTGAAACCCAAAGTTCACTTGATGAATTGGGTCTGGTGGGAAGGTTTTTCAGGTGGTAATGTGTTTTGAAGACCATGCAAGGAGCTTGGTACCACCACTGTGGACACACCTGTCTCTGGGTGTCAGGGAGCAGAGGCCTGGGCCTTGTTCAGCCACTTAGTTGGGGCACAGCATCATGTTCAAGATCTCTTTACACAGATGTTCACATCCCAGGTCTGGCGTCCAAGTTTCCATGTCTGTAAAAAGGGGGTAGCGATGTATTCTTCAGGAGGTTGTTTGAAGAGGAAAACAAGAGAAGTAAATTAAGTACTTAGGACAGTAATAGTGCATGTCACTACTGTTATTAATTAGAGTTGCCAGATTTAGCAGATTCAAGATGGCTAGTTACATTTGAATGTCAGATCAACAGCAAATCCGTTTTTAGTATAAGTATGTCCCATGCAATATTTGGGATATACCTAATCCTAAAAAAATTATTTGTTGCTGATCTGAAATTCGAATATAACTGCCCTGGCAACTCTTACGACTATTCTATCACTGCCCAGCTTTGCTGCCCACCAGCAGGTTCCATTTAGGTTTTCCTGGCTTTGGCTGGGAATTCGGAGGGCCCAGAAATAGCTCTTGGGACTGACCAGTGTTAGATGGGGGCATGGAGCGTGTCCTGGATGGTCATCCTTGGTCTGCAACCAGCACAAAGCGCCAACCTCCACACCCCCGGCCCCCCACCCCAGCTTCGAAGCCTGTTTAACTCTTTTGCCGCACGAGACCCCTCCAGGTCACTCAGCAACCCAGAGCCCCCTCCACTCATGTGGCCTTTGTGACCTACTCTCCTGCAGTTTTGTCTCTCTCTCTCTCTCTTTTCTGAAAATTAATCATTGTTAGTTTTGGGACCTCTGATGCAAAGCGTTAGGTTAATGGCACTTGTCAGTCGTGGCACATTATCACCATTGGCGTACAGGGAGGACCCTCGCGTCATGTACTTGAACGCCCGCCTTGATACTTGCCTGTTCCCTCCACAGGCAGTCGTTCCAGTGCAGTATGTTCCTGGGGGAGTGGATGGTGGTGTTCTTGCTTTTTAAATTTTTTTAATGTTTTAATTTTTTTTAATTTTTGTTAAATATAATTTATTGTCAAATTGGTTTCCATACAACACCCAGTGCTCATCCCAGCAAGTGCCCTGGCGCTGTTCTTGCTTTATGCAAGTTTTTCATTTAAAAAGCAGACTTTATTGTTTAGAACAGTTTCAGATTTACAGAAAAATTGGACGGAGAGTTTCCATCTACTCCGTACCCAGTTTCCTCTACTATTAACATCTATATTAATGTGGTACTTTCTTTTCTTTTCTTTTCTTTTCTTTTCTTTTCTTTTCTTTTCTTTTCTTTCTTTCTTTTTCTTTCTTTCTTTTCTTTTTTGAGAGAAGGAGAGGGAGAGGGAGGGGGGAGGGAGAGGGAGAATCTTAAGCAGACTCCACGCCCAGCATGGAGATCAATCTCACGACCGTGAGATCATGACTTGAGCCGACACTTAACCGACTGAGCCATCCAGGTGCCCCTGCATTAATATGGTACCTTTATCACAATTAATGAACCAGTATTGATATACTATCATTAACTAAAATCTCTACTTTATTCAGATTTATTTAGCCTCTACCTCCTATCCTTTTTCTGTGCCGGATCGCATCCCAGATGCCACATTACGTATAGGTATCCTGCCTCCTTAGGCTCCGCTGGCTGTGATGGTTTCTTGAAACTGTACATGTTTTTAATTTACCTAGGAGGTACCCTGTTTTACAGCTCATTCTATTCCTGACTTTCCCTCTCGGCCCTGTATTTTGGGATCCTTTGCGCTCTGCACGCACATCTAACCTAGTTTTCCTAATGGATGAGCAAGTTGCCATCACCACAGTTACCCGATGACTTCCCCCAGCATGATGGGCACCCACGTGGCCTCCTACCGTGTGTCACCCCAACGAGATTGAGAAGGAATTGTCACCTCCTTCAGGGCCGGCAGTTCTTGATCTTCTCTGGTTCCCCCTCGTGCCCCTCCCCTGTGATGCCATGTTGGTGCCAAACACTGGCTGGAGCTTCATTAGCCGGAGCCCCCGAGCACCTCTCCTGGGGGCCTATGGGGGCCTGCAGAGCTCTCCTGTGCGTCAGGATGCTCAGTCTTTGTCATGAGCTAGCAGCCTGGAGCTGGCACCTCCCGGGAGCAGGGCCGTGGCTTGGCTGCACCTGAAGGCAGCTTGGAGGGTGAGTGTCGTGGTCCCATCTGCTCAGCTACCCCTGCCCGTCTGGGCCCCGCTGTCTTTTAGGCTCTGGTTTCAATTCGATTTTAAGATAAATGGAGAGGAAATGGGTTTGTATCAGAGACCCATTAGAAACTATTCACTTAGCCTTATAGATCAAAAGAACTTTGTGTCCATCAAATTCTAGTTGATTGACTATCACAGGAGTCATTTCCGCCCCTGGTGGCCGAGTGAATTTTACACAGGATAATGATTGGTGCATGCCTTCTGTTTGGTGCTCTGCATTTTCAGTCAGTGGGTGTAGTTCCATGTATGGACATTGTTCATGTTTTAAAGGCTGTTTAGTATTTATCAGGTGACAGTTTGCATATATGTCTTCTTACGTGTAGCCATCTGATTAGATTTCATTTGAAGAGGTTGTGCTGGAGATGCCTGTGGGTGGCAGAGATGCCTGCACCCTCACTGCCAATTTAGATTCATGAGGGCGACCTGTCTAGAGACAGGCATCACTGCCGAGTGGGAGGGTAATGCGAGCGTTTGAGGGATTTACCCACCCAGGACCTCCAGACGGGGCTGTGGAGCCGGGGGGCTGACTGAGGCCTTCTGTGACACACCTCCTCCTACCCTGTCCCAAACCTCCTGCCCTGACCCAGACAGCCAGAAGGACAGAGGCAGAGACTCAGATGAACAAGGGGCACCAGGGGGCATCCCAGAGCGAGGCGCAGTGCTAGGCATGTGGCAGGCCTGGGGGCGGGGGGCATTTGTGGACTTAGGGTGTAAAGGTCCTCGCCCACACTGCAGGCCCTGAGATTCTAGCAGGCACGGCCCACAACTCCCTCTGTGTGGATAGCTGGACCTTCCAAACTGGGAATGGAGGAGAGGGCATTGACAGGGAGGCTAGGGGCCGCCTTGCTTGGGGCTAGCTCCCCTGGGATTAGGGCACCAGAGAACCGATAGCAGAAGCTCCTTTATTCAGCCTGGACTGGCATCTCCAACAAGTCCCTGGGCTGCTTCTGGCAGAGCCAGGCCCGGAAGGGGCACGGTGCCAGCTGGGAGGCACCAGGAGGTGGTGCTCTCCTCTCTGACTTGGTGTCAGGTGGGAGCCCAGGACCGACCAAATCCCTTCCCTCTCTACAGAGAGGGGACCCCTCCCCACCAGCCTTGGAATGACCCTGACACCTGACTGTTCACCTTACAGCCCTGGATGTCTGATATCTTACCCAAATTACTGCATGGAGCCAGAGAAATGGGCTGGGGGACATCTGGGGTGTAGGATGTCAGGATCTCCCAGGAAGGCTGATTTAGGGGAAAAGATGTGGGCCAGGAATATCAGAATGTCTTCTCACTTTCTTAAAGCCAGAGGCCACTGTTTCTGGACCTTTGTCATCACCTCCTGTTCCCACTTCCTTTTCAGAAGAGTTTTTATACTTCTGATTAAACAGTGCGTCCTCCTAGGCCCCTGGATGGAGCTGGGGTGACTTTGGGAAATTTGCTCTCTATCATTAGTCTGTGGTTTAAAGGGAGGAACCCAACTTTCCTGAATGCCTTCAGTGTGCCTCCTAACGTGGATCTCACTTTCACTTGTGCTCCCTCATTTCGTCTTTGGGACTATCCTGCCAGGCGGCTATTATCTTCATCTTCTGAAGGAGATGAGGAACCAGGCTGAGAGGCTAGCGGCTCCGTCACGGTGACACCTACTTCGAGATCCAACTGAGGTTCGAACTCCGTCTGAGGGTCTGGGGCCTTTGTTGCACCAGAGATGCCTGCCAAGCCCTCGACAGCGCTTTCCTAGTCTTCCTTCCTCAGAATTCCGAGAGGAGAGGCTCCTGCGAACACAGGCAAAATACAAATGTGGAGCTAATGACGCCCCAGTCCGTGCTGTTTCTCAGTGATAGCTGCTGCGCTCCCCCGGGTGTGGGTAGCGGTCACACTGCTGTTGACTTGTGCTAATGACTGAGGAAAATGTGCTGATTTCCCCCTGGCTTTGCGTGTGTTCCTGTCCCACGTGCCCCACCCTGAAGCCGCACGCGGGAGCCTTAGGCTTCTCACCTGCCTCTCTCTCCTACCCTAAGGGATCTTCAGGGGACACAACAAAGACAGGCCCCAGCAACCCCTGCCCCTGGGGCTGCACAGCTGAGCGGAGCAGAGCCTCCACAGGGCTGGTTGGATCTCATCTCCGAGGGGGAGGCCTCTCAGCAGCCTGGGGGTGGAGTACAGAGAAAAGTGAGGAGGGGAAGTCAGGCCCCCCAAAACTGGGTAGATGTTTCCTTTTCCAAAGAGTTAACAAAAATGGACACTCAGTATTCTTGCTCAATGCTAATGGCGACCCTGCTGAGGTGGTGCAAGCAGCCATTGTCCCTTGTCTGAGCCGGTGTCAGGCTGGTGAGGAGCAGATCTGTGCCTTGCAACTGCTCCCCCTGTTCTCTTAAAATGACTCTCCAGGGGTGACATTTAGTCTACATAGTTGCCCATCCAGAGGCGAGCACCGTCCGGGTAGTGAAAGAGTTCGGGCAGTGGGTCTGGTGAAAAGCAGGCCGGGGGTTTCAGCAGCAGAGGACAGGAGCTGGGGTGTGGCCCTCTCTCATGTCCTTCATGTCTGGTGTCTTCCATCTGTTGACCAGGGCTTCTAGAGGTCTCTAGAATTCCTCCAAAGGGGCTGGAAGGAGTGTCCAGCCTTTGATTTGCCAGTCCCACCGCACAGGACAGAGGGCAAGGGTCAGTGACTGGCCTGGCTGAGGGCCTCTGGCCTGTGTGCCACCTTAGCTGGCTGTGTGTCTTGCTGGTTTTCTGTTACCAGGTGCAGCCGGTGATGTATGAGAAAATGCAATCATAGGATATTAGAGCAGGAAGGGCTTTGGATCATTTCTTTCAATTCCGTCAGAGAACAGGGCCTAAAGTTGGGAGGACATGGCTTGTACAAGGTCACACTGCTAGGTAATGTCTTACATAAATGAAACACTGATGATAGAGAGTCTGTGCCGACAAGCAGGTCAAGGGGGACTGACTTCCTTCTGGTAGCTCTGTCTTCCTTGGAGCTGAGTTACTGTCTTCCCTCAGGGCTGGGGTCTGACTGGTGCTCCTGGTTTGACCTGTCGCACCAGGGTCCTTGGCCAGTGCCTGTTCTGACTTCAGACACGGTGCGGATTGTTACATATTTTGAGTATCCCTTGTGTTTTCTGCTGTCATTTACGTGTGCCTCTGCACTTGGTCATGGAAAAGTTGGTCTCTATCCTGCTAATTAATCTTGCCTCTTCAGGGCAGTGCTAGATGGTTTGGGCCCTGAGACAGGCATGGAGAAGGAAGGCCACCCTCCGTTTGTCAGTTGATAAGTTCGAGGTCTTTGTGGACCAGAGGCTGCTTGGGCAGTCACTTCAACTGTAAAGACACGCAAGGGATCAGCTCCAGGGGAGGCCTGCCAGACTCTGTCCCTGCCACCCTCTCCTGCCTCTCATTTAGCACATGTTGACTGAGCGCCTACAGGTGCCACATCCTGGGAGCTGATGAAACATGTGACTAAGATGTGGTCCTTGCCTTCGAGGACCTTGTAGTCTATTAGGGGATGCTGACCTGATTGCAGAGAGTCACCTAAAGTCTATCTAAAAAAGCGGTAAGAGAGGGTACCAGGAGAGTGACAGATGGTCTGGGTGACCCCAAGTCCTCCCTCTGCTTGGAAGCTCTCAGCTGGCTCACCTTCCCTTTCTCTTCCCCGATGCCTGGGTCCTTACAGAAGTGAGGGGGCTGAGTCTCCTATTCTTATCAGGTCTCTGGGCAGGATTCACCCTCTGCACGCTGAGCTGCTGGTAGATGCTGTGCAAGTTAGAAGTTTTGCTGAAGTGGGTGTTGCATGTGGAAGGGTCTTTCTTTGAGCCTTCCAGGTCTGGAGACACCTGGTAGTTGTATCTGATGCTTGGTATGTGGTGAGATTGGTTCTGGGGCCACTTCAGCCTTAAGTGTCTCCTTCTTCCTGCAGGCAGGGTCTCCCAGCCACCCTAGGTCAGCTCATCTGGGTGCCCCAGTGCCTCATCTCTGATGACCCTGGGGCTCTGAGGCAGCATCAGGAGCTCTGAAACCTTGGGAGTTTTGTGAATAGAATTCAGGGGCAGAATTCATTAACCTGGATGCTAGAAAATTGTACTTTATTTTCACCAACACTTAACTGGAACTTAGTGTTTACTTCAATTAAGGACATAGGTACAAAGCTACATTACTATGAGTTCCTGTGAGTTTGTTGCTGATAGAAATCACACATGGATTTCTGTCGCATTATATACTTGTTGCACAAAGCTCCAAAAGCACGGATCCTCATGCTTAGTTTAGGGGTGCCTGGGTGGCTCAGTTGGCTAAATGTCCGACTTCGGCTCAGGTCATGATCTTCCAGTTCGTGGGTTCGGGCCCATGTCAGGCTCTGTGCTGACAGTTCAGAGCCTGGAGCCTGCTTTGGTTTCTGTGTCCAACTCTCTTTCTGCCCCTCCCCCACTCATGCTCTGTTTCTCTCAAAAATAAATAAACATTAAAGAAATTGAAATTATGACAGTTTTGGGTTGTGCTGCTAGGTCTTGCTATTTATTGTGTTGATAAAGAAACAGGTATATGATTATATCATGAGTTTATGCTTAAATACTTTTTTATAAGTTTATTTATTTATTTTGAGAGAGAGAGAAGGAGAGAGAACCAGTGAGGGGGGGCTGGAGAGAGAGGGGACAGAGGATCTGAAGAGGGCTCTCTGCTGTACCCAATGTGGGGCTCGAACTCACGAACTGTGAGATCATGACCTGAGCTAAAGTCAGACACTTAACCATCTGAGCCATCCAGGCGCCCCTTAAATATTTTAATAACTATATTTCTATATACTTAGTCTCCTCATTATTCTGTGTAATTATTTTACACATCTAAAAATATTCTGTGAAGGGTCTATAGCTGGTCTTTAGCTGACCATCTTAGGGCTCCAAGGCCCAAAAAAGGTTATGAAACCGTGAACATAACCTCTAAGACTGAGGAGAAGCTTCAGGCAGTGAGTGGTGGTCCTGTCTGGCTGCTGTGGGGATCCCTCCCCACATGGAGGCCACATGGGGATGCCCACTGGCTGCTGTCTGGAGACTGTCTGGTTCAGAGAAGGTTCCTGGGGAGTTCTGAGGCAGAGGCATGATTTGAGGGGCATGTGAACAGAACACACTTGTGACATCCCCTGAGCCCCTCCCTGCTGCTGCCGCTGCTACTTGGGGCCTGCGTGGTTAATTGCATTTGGAAGTATGTGGTTTAGTCCTTAATATGCTTGAACTCAGAAAGGACATGGAGAGGAAAGAGGGTTGGGCTGAGTACCAGAGACCTGCGTTCTAGGTTCTGTTCTACTACCAGCTGGTTTCTTTCTGGACCTTTGACTTCCCCATCTGGAAAAGGAGAAGGTTGGGCATCATCAAGGATTCTCAAACGGTGTACTTGAGAGTGCTCGCTTTCCATGACTTAGACTGATGTAGTCTATGCTAACATAAAAATTGCTACTGTTTTCTCAATTTACTGGAAAATTGCAGTGATAAAGATGATTTTCTCAATTTAAAATTGTTCTTTCCTTAAACCTTTGGCGGCTGTTACTCCTTGTCTGCCAGTAAGTACTTGTTGAGGGCACAGGAAGTGGATGAGAAGTAACAAGAATATTAATGTTAGGAAAACTTAGAATTGGGCGATCATGTTTAATTTTGCAACTTAGGTTTGGTGGTGGGTGTTTGTTGCCCATCCTGTGAGTCCTTCCAGTGAAATTGGTCTTGGTTTGAATGTTTGAAGGACTTTTATGAAGGGTGTTCTAACAGCTCTTATGGGGCTCCACGGCCCCTGTGGATTCAGGCAGTTGTCAACATATGGCACCCGGTGGTGCAGTCTGCTAAGAAGGCTGACCCTTGTTCTGGATGAGCAAAGGGCGAGTAGATTGGTGAGTCTGAGCAGGATGATGGCTTTTCTGCAGGGGAAATAATGCTCATGTTTACATCAGGCTGCAAACAAAAGCAACAGTGCCCCTGATGTGTTCCCAGCCTTCCCTGTTCTGTGCATCATGACTGTGAGGAGGATGAAGTGACAGTACCTTGGAAGCAAAAGGATGAAGAGATGGTAGGGTTGTTAGCTGTGTCATTGTCTTTTGGAATAGACAGTGCTCTGTGGAGACCCTACCTTCCCTCATCCCTCCATCCCTCTTGGCTTGGAGGTCAGCTAAGGCAAGAGTGTTATGAATCTCCCCAGCAAGATTCATAGAGATTGCCATTTTTGGTCCAATGGCTTCCAGGAAGTCCTGGGTGCATTGTGATGTCTTCGGGAACGTGTTCACCATCCCTTGATCGTTGCTGGTTTGGGGTTCTCATCTGCTGCACCCCAGCCCACCGTGGATAGTAGCCGGACTCCCCATCCAGCTCAGCAGTCCAAGGGGCCACATGACCACTGGCATTCTTGTAACTGTCTCGTTGAGTTTCCACTTGGGGATCCCTCCATTGCTGTCAGGTGTCAAAGGGTGGAGTATCTCTGGCTGTGAATGTTTTGGCTAAAGCTGTGTTTCTCCCTCCCTCTGAACTCGTCCAGCCCAGGGAACTTACACTTAGCTCATCCACAGGTCCTCGGAGGGTCGAGGCTTCCCTGGCTGCAGAGAGGGCCTGTGGCGTTTTAGCACCTTTTCAGGAACAGGAAGTCAGAAGGAGTGGAATTTGATGGGTATGTTGGTCTGTTGTGTTTTCTTTGTCAAGTGCAGACACAGGAACCCGAAGGCTTTGTAGCTGAAGCCCCAGAGCCCTCAGAGTTGGTGTGGGTTCGTGGTTGGCTCCTTGCCAGACCACCCGCCCACGGTTACGGCGTTGTGTGTGTTGCTATGTACTGTTCTCACTGTGCGCCGTGGAGTTGAGGGGGTGCATTCGGACCAGCTCACACCATGGCCTGTGAGCACGGCCTGGGTGTCCCAGCTCTGCTAGCAGAACAGTTTGGAAGACCAGTGGCCGTCAGTAGGAGTTACTTCGTGCAGGTCACCTGGACTTGCCCGGCAGCAGAATGTAGTGGGGAGAACTTTGTGTGTGGAGGGCCACAAATGGGACTCACTGACCCGTGCTTTTGTGCACGTTTGTCAGTGAGTCCTAAACTGTAGGCTGTCAGAAAATGAAGTGTCCTTGTTTTCACCGTCCTTTGTACGCATCATGTGGGGTTTCCTCTTTGCCAGTGGGCCCGAGTTGGCTCTCCCACCTGTCCACGTTTCTGCTTTAATTTTCCAATTTTTTACCCTCCCTATGAGCTGAGCTGAATTTTCTGTCCATATTCTGAACGCATGAAGGTATCCCCAAAGGGAGGAGGAGGTGCGGGAAGTTTACTGTCGAGCTGGGAAACGAGACCTCCTCATGCAGGCACATGTGCTCACTGCGTCTCTTCTGGACTGGAGAGTCTCACAGCACTGGTTCTGAATACCGTGGTCGTGATCCTGAATACCACTGCTGACCAGTGTCAGGAGTTTACTCTCTCTACTCTTATTTGCTGGATTGTTTTTGCTAAGTTGGCTCACTTTTTAAACTTAAATTTATTTTATTTTATTTAAATTTGTTTAAAGTTTATTTATTTATTTTGAGACAGAGAGAGAGCAAGCATGCGGTGATGGGAGGGGCAAAAAGAGAGGAAGAAAGGGAATCCCAAGCAGGCTCGCACTAACAGCTTGGAGCCCGATGCCGGGCTTGAACTCATGACCTGTGAGATCATGACCTGAGCTGGTATTAAAGAGTCGGACGCTTAACCGACTGAGCTACCTAGGTGCCCCGTTAAAAAAAAAAAAAAATTGTGTTTGTTTATTTATTTATTTTGAGAGAGAGAGTGCCAGCAGGGGAGGGGCAGAGAGAGAGAGAGGGAGAGGGAGAGATAGAATCCCAAGTAAGCCTTGCACTGTCAGCACAGAACCCGACACTGGCCTTGAACTCACGAACCATGAGATCATGACCTGAGCTGAAATGAAAGATCAGACACTTAACTGACTGAGTCACCCAGATGCCCCTTAAATTTATTTTAAAAGGAAATACCATATCCTTATCATAGAGAACCAGTATCACTGGCCAAGAAATAGACAGTAATGCAAAAATAAACCACAGAAAAAACCAAATAACGTCATTCATTTCTGGCTGGATGCAGCAGCTGTGGAAGATCTTAGGCCATTGGGGGTGGGGGGTACTGCTCACTCTTTCTTGAGAAGGAGGCTTAGCAAGTGTTGGAGAGGTTAAAGGTGTATTGGCATCTGAGACTTTATCTTTGCAGGAAAGTTAGAAAGAGGCTCACTTTTGCGCTATTTAAAAATGCTATTTGATGCTCTGTTGTGTCTGTTCACTGTTTGACACTCCTCATTCTGTACTTGGGCAACATCACCCAAGCACTTAGTATAGCCTCTGAGCTTCACTTGTTCCTGGATCGACTGAAGACTTTGAGAACAGGGACTGTGTTTCATTCTTTCTTTGTTCTTTTGGACAATGTCTGGCACATAGTAAGTGCTCAACAGTGTTAGTTGAATTGATTCAACGCACAATGTGTAGCGAGAAAGTACACTGTAGAGCCGAGGGGAGGGAGAGATCCACAAGAGTTAGGCTTGGCAGGGAAGGCTTTCCAGAGATGGGGCACTCTCTGCAACCCAGCCCCGCCCCTCTTCCAGCAGGGAACCTGTCCCTTCACTCTTCCTGGGGAGTCCCCTCCCAGTTCCTGTTTCTCCTTCTTGGTTCCCTCACCTCTTTCCCCAACCAGGGAAGAAAATGTGACAGCAGGCTGCCTCCGCCTCAGATCCACCTACCCTGAGGAGAGGTGGGTGGTCAGGAGACTTGTGGGTACGCCTGAGCCCTTACAGGCCACCCTTGGGCCCAGTGTTGAGGGGGGTTTGGTGCCCTGAGCCCTGGGGGTTATCAGCTGTCCTTTTCTGTCTTTCCATCCTCCTTCCTCTCTAGCTGTCTCCCTCTTCTTTCTTCTAGCAGCCTCTAGCTCTCCTCTGGTGGGCACCTCCCACAATGCCACAGACCACTGTGTTGAAGCCCTTGGCGGTGGTTGTGTTTATGCCAGGCTACTCTCTGTGATATGATTGTCCAGTCCTCTAGAAAAAGACGCAGGTCCTGTTTGCTGTGGACACTGTGGCAGGAGCTGCCCATGTGACCCATGGCCATGCTCCGAAGGCCCCTCTGGCATCAGGACCCCACTTTCATCCAGTCACTGTTGGTCTCAGTGTTGCCGGTGTTGGGGGGGGTACCTGTTCTCTCCCTCCTGCCATGGGAATCTGGACCATTCCTTCCCTGGGCATCTTGCTTCTGCCTTCCAAGTTATTCTTAATGAGCACAATGACTTCTGTGCTAGGTACATCAAGTAACTCATTTAGTCCTGGTAACAACCCTCTGTAGTATTTACCACTACTGCCCCCTCTTTTGTAGATAAGGAAACTGAAGTTACCTAACTTGGTCAGGGTCCAATGGCTAGTGTCAGGGAGGGATACAGACAGACCCGCAGTCTGAGCTCTTGGTCACTGCGGTGTCCCACCCGTCCAGGGATAACGCTTCTGTCATCTGAGCTTGGTGTGAGGAGAGGGTGGCCATATTGTCACCATTGGGATTGCCAGCAGCTGAAGCAGGTTCAGGAGAGGAAAAGGTAGCCTCTGGACTTGAGATTATTCTGCTTACCTCTTTGCTCCCTGTTGGGCACACCTGTCTTCCATCCTGTCTGTCTGGGGAGGTTGTGGGTTGGGGAAGAGTTGCATCCTGTGGACACCTTTTAGTTACAAGGTTTGTAATTTGTGTTTGTGCAAGAATTGGTCTGCTCAGGGGTGCCTGGGTGGCTCAGTCAGTTAAGAGTCCGACTTCGGCTCAGGTCATGGTCTCATGGTTCGTAAGTTCGAGCCCCATGTTGGGCTCTGTGCTGATAGTGCAGAGCCTGGAGCCTGCTTCACATTCTGTGTGTCTCTCTCTCTGCCTCTCCCCTACTTGCGGGTAGCATCCCCCCCCAAAAGTAAATAAATAAACATAAAGAATATTAAAAAAAAAAAAAAAAGAATCCATCTGCTCAGGGCTGGCCCTGAGGCCATTAGATGGGTGTGGAGCCAGTAGGCAGGGGCGAGAGGCAGCAGGGTTTGCCAGGAGGGTGAGGCTGGGGAGGGACAAGGCAAGAGCTGGAGAGCACGTGGGGTGCTGTGGGGCGTCGGGGCAGTGTGGCATCCGGAGCTTCTCGGGACCCCAGCAGGGAGGACATTGAGCCGGCCTGGAAGCTTCTCTGTGGAGCAGGGTTGGGATGATCCCTAGGTGTGTGTGCTGCCCTTTCTTGCCTTCAGGCACCAGAGTGGGTATGGGGGACCAGGAGGCGTTGGTCTTGAGCGTGCTTTTTCTGTGCATTTTCTGTGGCTTCTCCCCGTCTGGTTTCTCCATCACTCTACATCCTTTATGTGGACTGTCCGGTCTTTCCTTCAGACCCTTCATGTAACCCTGCTTTGAAGCCGCTACACTTGAATAGGGATCAAAGCTTCAGGCTTTTGGGCACCAGCAGGTGGAGCGAGGCTCTGGAAATCACACCATACTGGCTCTTTCTTTTTTTCAAGGACCATGGCCCCAGACTGGCCTCCCTCCTTCCTTTACCCCAGCTGTCGTAAGCCGCTTACCTTACAGCCTAATGCTGTAACAGCCAGGCACCGTTTGAGATGGAATGCCCTTTAAGCGCGAAGGCTTCTGTTCTGATCTGGGATGAAGGACGTGGTCAGTACATCTGGGGAGGTCAGTGTTTAATGAAGAAACAGAAGGCAGACAGTTTTTTCAGGGTCATGCAGGATGGCCCCTGTAAATGTGCAGGTTTATTCCATGTGTGGCTACTTATGGAGGGTGAGTGGTTAATCTGCCCACAGCCTCCTGCATTCTGGGTCATTCCCTCCTGCTGTTAGGATGCTCAGGAAATGGAAGCTAATTCAGTTATTAATCTTAGCCTAAGCCAAGCTGAATCAGACAGATATGCTAGGATCTCCCTCCCTCAGACCCAGAGTGTAACACCCTCCAGGACCAAAGGGCTGTGGTTTATCTGCACCACCCCTCAGCTTCACTGGTTTGGGTGATTGCAAATTGCACAGACCTCGTCGGCATATGTATGTAGATACACATTCTAACTGTCTTGCTTGGAACCGGGGAGGGCAGGGCTGGAAGATTTCCTGAGGGAGAAAGTTCTGATGTAAGCAGCGTTGGAATGCCAGACTGCATCTGAATCCCAGCTCAGCCACTAAGCGATGTATAAGCTTGGGCAAGCCGTATGATGTCTCCTGTCACTTTAGTTTTCTAATTGGATCTCTTCGAGTTGTTTTGAAGAAACATCTGGCACATTGTGGGTACTTAATATTTGTCAAGGAAACAAGTGATTCAGTGAGATGACATACCCCAAAGTGCTTGAGAGCCGTGCCTGGCATATGCCCGAGATTCAGTTTCCTTGTTATTCTAGTTCCTTGATCTCAGATCCAGAGATCCCTAAAAACACTTCTATCTTTTGCTGACCTCTAGGCTGACCTGTCTGGACATGAGATGTAGTCTCCCATCCAGATGACATCCATCTGTCTTCTGGTCTGGCTTCATGGACCAGCAGGAGACTCTAACACCTGCCTGTTGTCCCAATGCCCTGAGGAGCCAGCCCCTCTTTAAAAGGCTTTTTTTTTTTTTTTTCTTTTCTTCTTTCTGGAGTCTCTGGAAATCTCTCTCAAAAGCTAAGACCCCGTATCAAATACCTCACCAGAAGGCTGACTGGTCGCCAGGAAGGCTCACCTGGAATCATACAGACCTTCACATTCCCGGGCCTGTGACTAGATCTTTAATCTTTGTGCCCTGGTTTCGGCTAGCAGTCTAGCCTGATTTTAAAATCCTCATTGAACTTTAAGCATTTTAATGTAACTTGTTATAGTAAGTCCAGTTAAAATTCTTAAAATTTTTTATTTATTTTGAGAGAGAGAGGGAGAGCAAGAGAGAGAGAGAGAGACAGAGAGTACACATACACACAAATGGGGGAGAGGGAGAGACAGAAACCCAAAGCCTCATGCAGGGCTCGAACTCCTGAACTGTGAGATCACGACCTGAGCCGAGATCAAGAGTCGGATGCTTAACTGACCACATCACCAAGGTGCCCCCGTAAGTCCATTTTTAAAGTGAAAAATCAGTGCAATTTTTCTGCTTTCCAAATCTGGACTTTCAAATCTCAAGTTTGAAGGGAGGCACACCGTACCTTCTTGCTGTGCTTTGCTGAGAACAGCTATGCACTGTATAGCTCCAAGCACATTCTAGCCTCTTATCCTACCAGAGGAAGAGAGAATATAAACTGGCTCTTTTGCTTGCTTGTGTGGTATCGTGGAACTCAAGAGGGAAGTTCTTCTTGGTGTCTAACCTAACTCCCTCCAGAGCAACCATGTGTTGGTGAAGGAGCCGGTCAGATGGCATGCATTTGATTGGCCCCGCTGGGTCTCATGTACATGTCTCATGTCTCCAGAGCCTCGTTTTGAAGCTCCCATGTCCCAGGCAGTGGAGCCAGTAGGAGGATTGGAAAATATCTTCCTTTTGGGCCTGAGGAGGAGAGAGTCTGACAATCTGCAGATTGGAGCTCTTTTTCCCAGCTTTGTCTCAGACTCAGGACAGTCGTATGACTTTTCCCAGATCTTGAATTTCAGTGTTTTTGGCTGGTTTGGGTTCCTCCATCCTCTGTCTCCTGTGACACCAATAAGCAGGTCCGCTCACTGTTTCCTGAAGATTCACATTTTCCTCGGTGGGCTGCATGAGATATCTGGAGGTCATCTTGTCCACGCCCCTGCCTCTGGAACAGGCTTCTCGTGTCCCTGTCCTTCAAACATCTTCCTAGAGACTTCTCCATCGTTTCAGATAATATCTCCCTATACTTTAGGGACAAGGTTCTTTCTAGAGTCTGACTTAAACCTCTCTTGCTGCCATCTCAGTCCCTTGGTCCACCTAGTCCTGGCCTCTAGAGAGGCGCAGTACAGCTGCTTGGCCCCGCCCCTGTTCCTTCCTTGTTCTTGTTGGGGTATCACCTCCGTGCATCCAGCTCGTGAATCCCCCAGCAATTTCTTTGTCACTAGATCACATTGCAAGCTCCTGTCCAAATGCTGTCTGGCCGCTTCCTGTTCCAGGCATCTCCCTCCCACCTGAGTATTTGTGTTTCTGATTATTTATCCCCAGATGCAGCAGCCACATTTTTCCAGGTTGAATCTGCTCGTTGTTACTTCCTGCCTGGGTTTGCTAACATCTCCAGGTCCCTTTTGCAGCCTCTACCGCACGGGCGTGCTGGGCTGCGTGCAGCCCTCGGAAAGCAAACCGCCAATGGAGCGGGCTCTGGGCTGGGGAGAGCCGGTTCTTCTGCTGAGAGGGGCCCCACCCCTCTGAAGTCAAGGCTCTCCCCAGGAGGACATCTGAATTGATGAACACAGAAAGCCATCAAGCGCTGCCAGCAGGGGGACGACCTACCCTGAGACCTGTCCCAGCTGTTCGGCTTTCTCTTAGTCTCCTGAGCTGAGAACAAGGGGACGCCTTCCTGCCCTCTTGGCCTTGGCTCTGTCCAAACAGCCATCACCAGTTCTAATTAAATACTCAGCAGATGAAGCCACCGAGTCCCGCCGGATGAGGGGGTTGGGGCCATTTCCTGTCCAGGTAGGGGCCTGGGCCAGGATGGCAGGGGCCACAAGTTAAATGCAGAGGAAGAGTGAATGCTCCCCCCATTTTTTTTTTTTTTTTTGGAAAAGGGAGGGTTTATTTTATTTTATTGTAAACCCCGATGACTCAGAATGTCAGAGTTGCAAGGGACCTTTGAGAGTCTTTAATGCTCGTCTCATTTTACAGGTGGAGGCCCATGGAAGTTTGGTAACTTTCTCCAATTCCCAGAAGCGTTACAAATTGTCCTCTGCTCTCTAGATGGGTGCTCACTACTAAGCATGGAAAGTTAAGTCTCTCTCAGTGAGGAGGGGCTCAGAAACAGATGCCTGTCCAAACAACCTTGTCTTCCTCCTGCTGTATCTTGCCTCACTCTTTACCTTGACCCAGAACTAGAAGGTGATGTCGGGTGCAGTGGTACCTCTCTAGCCTCCCAAGGCTCTCGGTTTACCATGATTAAATTGAGGTCCAGGAGTGTGAATGAGGGTGAGTGGGATGGCTGCTCCAAGAGATTGTCAGAACTTGAGTGACCTGGGAAGGGGGTTGGCTGGGGCGGTGGGGGTGGGGGTGGGGAGAAAGCTGTTAAAGACAGAACTCCTGCATCCTGCTCCCCGTCCCAGTGCTCTTTCTCCCTATCCCCGGACAGCTTCTGAGTTTTGAACATGTTGCTGTTTAGGAGGCTTCCTCAGAAGATGCTGATGAATTTGGAGTGATTTTAAAATTCAACTGGGGAAATAAACAGCTGCAGCTTGAAACACAGACACACACACACTGTGCTGCCGTGTCTCCCTCCTTCCCAGTCTAGGAAAAGCACACACACCCAAGCCATGTAGAAACACAGAAACCCATGTGGATGGGCTGAAGGAGGACTGCAGAGGGAGAGGGATTAGCTCTTGGCATATATCGCACCAGGAGACTGCGTGGTCTCAAGAACATGCGTCTGGAACCCTAGAGACCTTTGCATCCCTGGTGTGTGGGAACTCTTTGCAAGGCAGAGCTGGTTTTCTTTTCTGAAAACCTTCCACTCCCTTCGGGAAGGGGGAGGAGAAAGGGAACAGGCATTCGTTTTTTGTTTTGTTTTGTTTTGTTGTTGTTTTTTAAATATTTATTCATTTTTGGGAGAGCACAAGTAAGGAAGGGGGGTCAGAGGATCCGAAGTGGGCTCTGCTTTGACAGGCTGACAGCAGTGAGCCCGATGTGGGGGTTGAACTCATGAACCTGCGAGATCATGACCTGAGCCAAAGTCAGATGTTCAGAGCCACCCAGGTGCCCTGGGAACAAGCATTTGTGTGGTCACCCAAGTATATATTCATATTCTCTTAAAGCTATTGTGGGGTAGTAGTTATTGTGAAATTATTCCTATTTTATAGAAAGAAACTGAGGCTCTCAGAGATGAAATGAAGCTCCATTTCAGTGCCATGCACTGAACGTGCATGCCATGACACATGCTGCCACCTTATTCTCATGGGTTCTGACTGAAGATCCTAGAATCCATGGTCTTTGAGGGACCAAGCGATTTTGGGGGATAGCTGCTAACCCACTGCATGTGTCTTTTTCCTTCTCTGAAGATGGAACTCATGCGACTTGGCTACTTGGCTGAGTTGTTAGAATTCCTAATAACATGAAGTCTGTAATTCTCTGAGCTGTGATCAGAAATGACTGTTAGGGGAGCCTGGGAGGCTCAGTCAGTTGAGCGTCCGACTCTTTGGTTTTGGCTCAGGTCATGATCCCAGAGTTGTGGGATTGAACCCTGCATCTGGCTCCTCACTGAATATGGAGTCTGTTTAAGATCCTCTCTCTCTCTCTCACTCCCTCTCTCCCTCTCTCCCTGTCTCCCTGTCTCCCTGTTCCTTCTCTCCCTTTCCCTCTCTCTCTCTCTCCTTCTCCCCTTCCCTCACTCCCTCCCCACTGCCCCTCCCCTGCTTGGTGCCTGGACTCCCTCCCTTCTTCCCTTTCTCTCTCTCTCTAAAAAAAGAAATGACTGTTAAAGAGAGATTTGCTGGCTTCTAACCTGGAAGCACCATCCAAAGGGGTTGTTTTAAGTAGTCTACTGTGTGTCTCTCATGCACAGGCACAGTAGGGCAGAATGTGAAGTCCCAGCTCAGGCAGAGAGCAGGGGAGTCTCTCCCACCCTAGCAAGAGACAGTAAGCTTCTTGGCTGCCACTTGCTTTTACATGCCCACCCTTTTTTCCTTTGTCTTTGGGAACCCCTCTTTCAACCCTGTTACCCCTCCAGTTATCACCTGCTCGCTCCTCTTCTTCACAGCCAGGCTTAAAGAAACCTTCCTGTTGAAGTGTAACATATATCAGAAAAGCGTACGTGCACAAATTCTAAGTGTAGGACTTGATGAATTATCACCAAGTGGATCCATGTGTGTAACACCACCCAGATGAAGAAATATAACATTTCCAGCTCTCCAGAACCCCCCTTGGGCCTCTGCCCAGTCACGGGCCCCTGTCCAAAGGTCACCATAACTACTTCTATGTTCAGGCGTGAGTGTTGCCTGTTTTTGAACTTTATGTAAATGGAATCATTTGGTATATAGTTAGTGCCTCATTTTTTTTCCCCTCAACATTAAGTATGTGATGTTCATCTGTATTATGTGTAGTGGTGGTTTATTCACTAGTATAAGGGTATTTATTTCATTTGAGTGTACCACAATTTACTTACTCAGTCTCCTGTCAGTGGACATTGTTTTCTGCTTTAAGCTATGAATAGTGTTGCTTTGACTGTTCTTTTACAAATCTTTTGGTGAATGCACAGGGGAGAGGGGCAGAGGGAGAAAGAGAGAGAGAATCTTGTGTAGCCCAATGTGGGACTTGATCCCATGACCCTGGGATCATGACCTGAGCCAAAATCAAGAGTCAGATGCTCAACCTACTGAGCCACTCAGGCGCCCCTTGGTGAATGTACTTCTGATGGGTATTCTTTGTGGGGGGAAGTGCTGGGTCATATGGTATATATGTTTGTTTAACTTTAGTAGACACAACTGACCAGTTTCCAAAGTTTTTGTGTTAATTTATACTCTCCATTAGCGGTGTACAGGAGTTCCAGTTTCTCCACATACTTGGCAACTCCTGGCGTTGTCAGTCATTTTAACTTCAGCCATTCTTGCTACATACATAGTGGTGTCTGAGTGTGGTTTTAATTTTCATTTTCTGATGGCTAATGAGATGAAAACCTTTTCACATGTATTTTTCCCCTAGCCATTGGATATTCTCTTTTGTGAAGTGCTTGTTCATGTCTTTCAGCCATTTTAAGAGATGAATTGTCTGCCTTTTTCTCATTGATTTGAAGGAGTTCTTCATATGTTCTTGGTATGAGTCTTGTGCTGAGTATCTGTTTTCCAAATATCTTTTTTCCACTCTGTGGTATTCCTTTCCTTCTTCATTTGTGCCTTTTGGTGGATAGAGTTTCTTAATTTTATTCTAGTCTAATTTATTGATCTTTTCCTTATGATTAGTGTTTTTTGTGTTCTGTTTGAGAAACCATCACCTTTAAAGTACAAGTTGTGAATATATTTTTTAATGTTATCTTCCAGAACTTTATTGGTTAACAATTCACTTTTGGACTATAGTCCACATAAAGTTGATTTTTTTCTTATGTGTGTGGCATGTTTGTGAGTCAAGATTAGTTTTTTTCTCCACATGGATGTCTGATTGACCCAACAATGTTTGTTGAAAGAACCGTCCTTTCCTGTGGCTCTGCAGTGTTCCATGTCATCAAACAAGTGTGTGTGGCTGCTTCTGGATTCTCTATTTTATTCTGTAGTTCTGTTCGACTGTATTTGTGCTAATACCTCCTTGTTGTAAACATTGCACTTTATGTTAGGTATTTCACAGCCTTTCAGAGTTTTTTGTTTTTGTTTTTTTTACATTTTCTGTTTTTTTTTTTTTTTTAAATCTTTTTATCTTAAGCAAGCTCCTTCAGTCTGACTTCTGTTCCTGCCACTGTGCCCCAAATGGCCCCCTATGGGCCATAGATGACTGTCTCCCTATGGCTGGTGCTAAAACGTAACAGATATTTTAGTTCTCAGCTTCCTTAACCTTATAGCAACATTCAGAAGAGCTGACCTTCCCTTCCTGTTTGAAACACTATCTAAGCCGATGCCATGCTTTCCTGATTTCCCTCCTACTTCTCTGGCCACCTCCTCTCAGTCTTCTTGGCTGGGTTATTCTGCTGGATTGTTATTTTAATACTTTTTGATTTTTGATTTTATGTTTTTAATTTGAGAGAGAGTGCGCACATGTGTATGAGCAGGGGAGGGGCAGAGGGAGAGAGAGAGAGAATCCCAAGTGTAGAGCCTGATGCAGGGCTTGATCCCACGATCCTGGGATCATGACCTAGTGAAATCAAGAGTCAAACACTCAACCGAATAAGCCACCCAGGCTGCCCCAGTGTTATTATTTAAATGTTGGGCTGCTTTGAATCTCATTTCTAGGCTCCCTTTTCTCATTTTACAGTTACTCCCACGATGATTTATTTCCAACATTTCTGCTGCCGTCTTCATGTTAAGAGAACTCCTGAATTTATATCTCCACTTAGAATTTTCTTCGGAGCTTGAAATCCTGGATTATCTCAATCAGAGTTTTTCCCCTTGTCGTTCTCTTCCTGAATTATTTTTTTAACCCAGAATGTTTTATTATCCTACCTTCCTTATGTACTCAGATCCCCTCCAGTTGGGGCTTCAGGCAAGGGATTTCTTTGAAATTCAGTTGCCCAAAATAATTAATTGGGGGTATTTCTCTAATTCACTAGGAAGCTGAGAGAATTACCCAGTTTATTTCTGTCAATTTCTTTGTTCTCTTAAGAAACAGGTAGTATCCCTGCGAAGGGTTGGTTGTCAACCCTCCTAGGTTTCTATGAAGCACTCCTCATCTTCGGTGTTACTCTTTTCATCTTTATTTTGACATATAGAATCGTAGAGCTTCAAAGGAGGGGAAGATGAAGGCACAGAAATGCCAAGTGAATTCCTCCCACCACAACTGATAGGCAGCAAGGCCCTCAGTTTTTTCCATCAGACTCCCCTCACAAGGACCATTGGTGATTCTCAAAAACCAGATGTCCAGTCTCCAGCCTTAATTACTAGTCCAGGGGTGGGAAAGAGCTGCCCCTTTTACCCTGCTGGGGAATTGACAAACAGGCTTATTTATTTGTTCATTGCTTATGTCCTATGATTCTCCTGATAATCACTTTAGAACTTTTTTTAGGTTGAAATCATCCCCTGTATCTCTTGAAGCTGGAGATACAGTGTCATGGGGACTACTAATCAGGATGTCAATTAGATTGAAAGATCTTTTTTGTGTGTTTGTATATGTAGGTGGTCCATTTGTTCTCAAATTTGAGCATTATCAGAGTCACCTGAAGAGCTGATTTAGGACTATGTTTCTCTGTATGTTTTGATTAGCAGTTGCTCTAGGAATTACAGTAGATATGCTTATGTTTTTATAGTCTATTCAGAATCAGTGTTTTACCACTTCAAGGTGAGTGCACAAACCTTACCATCTCATAAGTCCCTTCCTGCTTTGTCTTGTCATTTTCTTATGTAACTACGGTGACATCTATTGAAAAATGTGTCAGAAATGTTATAGTTTTTATTTTAACTACTAAACATATTTTTAAAAATCAAGAAGAATAGAATGGTGTATTTCATTTACTTAGATATTTACCATTTTTGTGGGTCTTTCTTCATTCCTGATGTTCTAAGTTTCCATTATGTCTGAGGACTTGCCTTTAGCAATGCTTTTATTGTTGGCAGGAAGTTATATTGTTTTCTTTCATCTGAGAGCCCTTTATGTTAACCTTCATTCGCGAATAACATTTCCACAGGATAGAGAATTCTGGGTTAATTGTTCTTTTCGGTCTGTATTTACAAAATGTTCTTCTGCTGTTTTCTGGCCTTCTCGTTTCCTGGTGAGAAATCTGTACTCATTCAGATAGTTGTTTTCTGTTTACCTTTAGTATTTTTTTATCTTTGTCATTAGTTTTTTTTTTTTTTTTTTAACGTTTATTTATTTTTTGGGGACAGAGAGAGACAGAGCATGAGCGGGGGAGGGGCAGAGAGAGAGGGAGACACAGAATCGGAAACAGGCTCCAGGCTCCGAGCCATCAGCCCAGAGCCCGACACGGGGCTCGAACTCACGGACCGCGAGATCGTGACCTGGCTGAAGTCGGACGCTTAACCGACTGCGCCACCCAGGCGCCCCTCTTTGTCATTAGTTTTGTCAACAATTGATTATGATATGTGTGAGGATGGATTTCTTTGGATTTATTCTGTTTGAGATTTTCTGGCCTTCTGGAATCTGTACATTTCTATCTTTCACCAGATTTGGGAGGAAGTTTTCAGTTATTAAAAAAATTTCTTTTCTGCACTGAGCTCACTCTTTTGTCTTTCTGGGAGGTTTGGTGGCATTAATGTTAGATCGTTTTGGTAATGCCCTATAGGTCTCTGAGGTCCTGTTTTTCTCTCTGTTGTTCAGATTGGATAATTTCTTTTTAATTTAATTTTTTTATTACTCAAAAGAGATTCATTGTAAAATGTGGCTTTCTGACTCTGTGCTTGTGGCTTCAACATTTTCACAATGATTTTCTGCTCCTCAGTAAGAAAAGCACACTTGATCCTGTCATGAACACACTTAGCACGCATGGAACCATCATGGACCCCGCTGACATGTTTTCTTGTTTTAGACAACCTCATAAGAACTTTAGGTCTCCCAGCACAGATTCCTTGAAGTTGGCCTGGATGCACGTCACATGCAGATTTTAGGGCTTTCTTAATCTCCTTGGTATAAAGGTAAACGATTCTATTACCAGGGGTTCAGGATAGCCTAGTTTTGTTAGAGGCTGCTTTGTAGGACAGCCTATGATGACATGTCAAATGCTGGACCATTCTGAATGTTTACAGATGCCGTCCCCCTGGAAGAGAGCCAGACTGGATCATTTCTATTGATTTTTTGAAGGATTCTCTTTCTTCTGTCACCCTCATTCTGCTGTTGAGCCCATCAATGAGCTTTTGATTTTGATTATTGTATTTTTTTTCCTGGAACTTCTATTGGGTTCATTTTTATGTCTTCTGTTTTTTTTTTTTTTTTTGGCTGAAATTTTCTATTTATTTCAAGAGTGTCCCTTTCTGAGGCATTTTTATAATAGCTACTTAAAGTAGCTTAAAGGTGTTTGCCAGGTATTTAGTATCTTTGCTGTGTTGGAGTTGGCATCTGTTGCCTTTTCCCATAGAATCATTTTCTGTTTCTTTGTGTGCTCAATAATTTCTGAGCGCGTCCTGGACATTTTCAATATTATGAGATGTTGGGTCCTGTTTAAATCCTATTTGTGTTTTAGCAGGCACTTGATCTGCCTGGGAGGCTGCAAGTTCTGACCAGTCCTCTGTGGACTGTGGTTTCAATATCAGTTTCATTTTCAAAGCCTTGTGCTGTTTGGATCTGTCCCGCAGATGCTCCCAGGTGGCTAGTTTGGAACATGGGCAGTGGTCTACCACGTAGTTCAGTCTTTATGTAGCCTGCTGTTTAGGGTCAGATGCATGTGCCTAGAGCCCAGGGGTGAGCAAAGGAGTTCATGAACAGCTTTATGGGGACAGTTTGCTGTGCTCCTCCCTCTCCGTGATCTTTTTGTACCTTCCAGTTTTCCAACGTCCCCTTTGTCACCTTTTCTCCAGAAACCTTGGGATTTGCTTACCCTCTTCTGCCGCATATTTCCCACAATTGCATCTGTATCTGGGTCAAGCGGTGGGAGAACAGAGAGAGAGAGAAACAGCAACAGGGGTTTGCTCCACCCTCTTGGGGGCACAGCCCCTCTGTTCAGGGGAGAAGGTTCCTTTCCCTTAGACTTCTAGAGGCCTGTGGGCTAGGGTGCAAAAGCATAGAGAAAAGAAAAAAAATGGGGGTTTGCTTCCCTTCTCTCTGAGTGTTGAGGTTCCATTTTTTTTTTTTTTTTAAATTTTATTTCTCAAGCCAACACTAGAGGGCTTCTCTTGGGGCTCTCTGCTGTGCTGGTGGTGCCCACCTCTGGCTTTTGGACTGCCTTGGCTCTAAGCAGGGGGATACCGAAGGAGAAAAACACCAGTTTGGTGTTAGTTTGAGGAGCTCCCTAGTTCCTCAGTCTGCCTACTACTGTTTATCTTTCAGAATTCTCGAGTTGCTGCTCCATACCTTCTGTTCAGGTTTCGTAGCTGTGTTCAGAAGAAAAGATGCAGGGAACATGCTTACGTCCTCTTACCTGGAACTGAGACTCCTGGAAGGCTTGTTTAGAGCACAGCTTTCTGGCCCCCACGCTGAGAGTTTCTCTGATTCCATTAGTCTCAGGGCTGGAGAATTTGCACCCCTAACAAGCTCCCAGAAGCTGCTGATGCTGCTTGTCCCAGAACCACATTTTGAGCCTATCCGTAAATAGTCATGGGAAAACTTTTTATCCAGAGTAGACTGTACGTCAAGTTACTTCATTTCAATAACATTAAGTACCCAATGGTTTATTATTCAATAAGCTGCAAGAGAAAGGACAGTGGAAATCCCTTGGTTGAGCAGATGAGATTAAAAGAAATAAAACATTACAGAGTTTATTATCTATTAGATGGCCAAATGGGAACTATGGTTGATGCTTTACAAGTTTATAGAGCTTTACAAGTTTGTAGAACTCAAGACTTGTGGAAATGTTGTCATGGGGAATTTCCAGTATTAAGATATCGGCTTTAGGTATAAATTTTTCAAGCAGAATGTCATGGAACATCTAGTAACTCTTGAATTTCTTTGTTTGTGGGCTGTATCTTTGAGTGTAGGAAAGGCGGTCAGAGGAACTAAATTTTCATCTCATGAAAAGCTGGTTGGCAAAGGAAGAGCCCCAGTTGTCCATGCCATCCTGGCAGTGATGAAATCTGACCTGGTGTGGTCAGATACGGGCACCAGGCTTTTCGTGTATGTATGTTTTAAATCAAAGAAAAGGTATATATTGCTTGAATGTGTATCACAAGAATGGGAATTTTAGAAAAAAGAAATCCACTTGCACTCCCTGGTCCTTAACACAGGGCTTGAGAAGTGCTTGCTGGGTTGGACTCTTTCTGGGTTGGATTCTCTCTCACTTTTAATATGTGCTTTTAGGAAAATCCTGAAAGATAGAGCCACTCAAAAATAATTAACTCCAGATTAGGTATATGAATACCTTATAAAAAGAGCAGTCTGTTTATCTGTTCTGACATGTACACGTCTGCCTTGGGCTCTGGGTGCAAGGCCCACCTCTGGGGGGCCCCGCAGGGTTTAAGACAGGGTCTTACTCTGTTACCCAATGCTGTTCCAGTGTGACCAGCTCGAAGCACATTCTCCTCTGGCTAGTGCGCCAGCATCGAGGCTGCTAGCGTCTAGAGCGGCTGTCATACTAGAGGAATGACCTGTGCAGCCACAAGAGGCCTTGCCACTTTCCCCAGGCCCCTGGGGGGAGATTTTCCATGCTGCCAAGCACTCAGTACAGGTGGCATTACCACCTCTGGGCAGAACTGTTTTCTCCAAGTTGCAGGTCTGGGCAGAAAATTAAAAAGAGTGGAATCTTAAGCCCCAGGGGCCACAGACCAGAGAAGGCATAGACCCGATGAGTCCTGTTTTCCGTCTGTGTACCTGCTTTTGCTTGTCCACAGACACACTGCCTATGATTATCTATCCTGTCTGAACTCTTAGCCCCAGGGCATTATTCGCACAACTGCCACAGAGTCCTCCAGGCCACCAGGAGGCAGTAAAGAGCCTTGGAGGGCAGCTTCACCAAGTGAAACCCTACAAACCAGGCACAGCCCCCCTGTAAGAAGACTTTACTTCTCGTCAGGCCCTGACCTAAAAAGTCCTCATTTTCCCTCTCCTTGGGAACCCCACTTTGTCATTCCTGGGTTGATTGTCCATCTGGTGGCCAGCACACCCCAACTCTGTCACTCTCAGTGTGGCACCGGGAAGGAGGGGCTATGGAGAGGAGGACACGTGGTCCTGGTTCCCAGGAAAGCCGCCAGCAGGGGAAGGAGATAAAGACACAAGACATTTAGCGTCTACGAGTCCCAAACGCGTGTAGGTGTCTTGACTTGTTGAGGCTGCCGGGTGCTCATATGCTGACCCACATTTGAGCAAGTTTCTTCTTGGACTACAACTGCTCCTGTCCTGTTGTTCCCGGCAGCGTGTGCCCTCCTTGAGGGCAGCGGTCATGGGACATTAATGTCTGTATCTCTGCATGAGCAGGGCAGAATCATGGCTAAGCACCCTGACTCAGGGGCCAGACGAGTCTAGATTCAAATCCTTGTGTAAGTGCCAGAAGCTTTGTCTCTCTCATGAAGAGTTGGCATTTACATCAAAGAAAAAAAAAAAAAAAAGAAGAAGAAGAAGCCATATCAGCCGTATGTGCCCCACAGAGCTTGTGTGAGGCGTGCAGGAGATGATGCCTGTGGAGAGCTTAGAGGTGTGCATGGCATGTTGCAATGTTCCAAAACATTAGTTACCCTGCTCCCTTCCTGCTCCCTGCTTCCCTGCTTCTGGAGCTCCGCCCTCCCCTCCCCCCCCTCCCCCCATGCTTGGCATGCAGAAGGTGCACATGAAGCATTAGTGAATGACTAAGAGAATGGCTGAAGAGAGAAAACCAGTTGTGACTCAGCGATATGGCTAGTTGGGCCTCCGGGAGACAGGCGCCCCCTTTTCCCTGGACACTGGTGGGAAGGGACCGCCGCAGAGCCGGGGAAGGGGCCGGCCCCCAGGATCAAAGTCTTCACTGGGGAAGCAGTAGGTTCCCAGGGTTCTCAGGGTTGGTCCCAGCCCATTCGTGAATGATCTGCCTCGAATCATACATTTTTACTGAGGACGCTGCTGTGTCAGGTAGGGTTACCTCCTTAAATAATTCAATGTTGGAAGATTTAACTTTCACTTTCCTGGATTTCAGTGAATCTATCCTTAACATTTCATTGGGGTTTGAGGCTAGTGAACGTAGCTCTCTGTGGATTTTGTGAATTACTCATTCCTTTTTGACTTTTTTTTTTTTTTAAGATCCAAGCCAAATTTTTTAAAGTTTATTTATTTTGAGAGAGAGAGACGGACAGACAGCATGAGCAGGGAGGGGCAGAGAGAGAGGGAGACAGAGAATCCCAAGCAGGCTCCACGTGGAGCCTGACGAGGGGCTTGATCCCCCAAACCATGAGATCATGACCTGAGCCGAAATCAAGAGTTGGACACTTAGCCGACTAAGCCACCCAGGCATGCCTCAAGCCAAATTTTTAATGGCTATTAGATTCAAGAGACATCACATTATAATTTTTTTTTGTAATTGTGGTGAAATACACATAGTTTAAATACCTATACATACATATGATTATACACACAATTTTAAATAACGTAAAGTGTGCCATGCTGGCCATTTTTAAGTATACAGTTCGGTGGCATAAAGTACATTCGCATTGTTGGGTAACCATTTCCACATTCACGCCCAGAACTGGTTCATCTTCCCCAGATGAGACTCTGTCCCCATTTAACACTAACTCCCCACTCCCTTCCATCCCCAATCCCTGGCAACCACTGTTCTATTTTCTGTCTCTTTGGACTTAACTACTCTAGGTACCTCATATTAAGGGGAGTCATACAGTATTTGTTCTTTTGCGTCCTTTTATTTCACTTGGCACAATGTCTTCAAGGTCATCCCTGTTGTAGGCTGTGGCAGAATTCCCTTCTTTTTAAGGCTGAATAGTAGTCCACTGTATGTATATCCATGGTCTGTCAGTGGTCACATGGGTGGCTTCCACCTTTCAGCTAGTGTGCGTAATGCTGCTGTGACCATGAGTGTACAGATGGCTCTTTGAACACCTGCTTTTCCTGTTTGCTTTTAAACTTGCTTGGGAGGGTCAGGGCAGCTTCGGGTTGCAGGCTGGGAAGGGCCTCTACTCCTCAAATGCAGGTCCTGAGTCCCAGGTCAGGACTCTATTCAGAGTCCTCTTGGCCCACTGCAGGCATCTACTGGGTGATAGGATCTGTGGTTTTCTTCTGGTGATCCCTGCTCATGGAGAGGGGCAACGGTATACATCTCCAGAAAAACGGACACAGGAAAGTTTGCTCTGGCTTTGGCTGGAGTCTGCCTTGACAGACTCCCATTTCTTGTGTATGTGTTGATTCACAGTCAGGGTCTGTAAGGCAGATGCAGGCAGGACTGTCCTGGCCCAGGGTCTTTTTTAAAAAATTTTTTTTCAACGTTTTTTATTTATTTTTGGGACAGAGAGAGACAGAGCATGAACGGGGGAGGGGCAGAGAGAGAGGGAGACACAGAATCGGAAACAGGCTCCAGGCTCCAGGCTCCAGGCTCCAGGCTCCGAGCCATCAGCCCAGAGCCTGACGTGGGGCTCGAACTCACGGACCGCGAGATCGTGACCTGGCTGAAGTCGGAGGCTTAACCGACTGCGCCACCCAGGCGCCCCAAGTGGCCCAGGGTCTTAATTAGCCCCTGCACAGCCCTCAAAATGATCCCTGTTGTTGCTCATTAAGGATTGAATGGGTCTAAGGGATGATCCAAAGAACTCAGACCCTGCTGGTAGTGTGCTCAGTGATTAAGGACTGGGACTCGGGATTTGGACAGAGTGAGTTCAGGCCTTGGCTCTGCCACTTACTGACACCCTGGGCACATTACCAGACCTTTCTTAGGCTCACCTTTTTTTCCATCTGTGAAATGGGAAAAAGAATTGTGTGTCCTTTCTGGGTTTGTCGAGAGAATTAAATGAGATGATGCATTTAAAACCCTTACATAGCACAGTGCCTGACATGCGGTAAGTTGCTCTGTAAATATTAAGTATTACTGTACTTGCTTACGGCCACCTCCCTTTGCCGAGCCTTGGTCATTAGTCAGTAAGCATGACCTTCAGACATAGCCTGGTCTGTGCCTTTAGGGCATTTCCCCTTCAGTTATTCTCTCCCTGCAAAAGCCCGAGCTCAGGTCTCCCAACCTGAAGGCTTGGTGAAAGGTCTGACACCTTGTAAAGCCTCACTCTTTCCTAATAAGTTTGTGTGTGAGTCCGAGGCCGCCCGGAGTGTTTATGCTTCCGGATCCCAGCACTGGGGAAGGGGTGGTGGCTGCCACTGGCTTTGTAAGCTTCCGGGCAGCTGGGGCCAACTGGAGAGGTCAACCCCACCGGAGGAAATTTCGTCCGGCTTCCACGGAATAGGAATATTAATCTGACACGGGGCCAGAGCAGGCTGGACCAGAGGGAGATGAAATAGCAGAACAAGAATGTAGTGCTTTCTGGTAGAATCAGGCAATGGATGGCTGCAGCAAATCGGAACCAGATTTTTGAACATGGTTCTGATGGTGGCGGATGGGAAGTTGGTGCATCCTGCTCTGGGTCCTCTCTGCTCTTCATCGTAGCCCTGCCCTGGGGCTGTTTGTCCTTCACCATGTCCTTCACCATGCTGGGGGAAGAGAGTGGGTTTCAGGTCTGCCTGCTGGCTTCCTCTCTCTTCTGTTTGGTCCATTTTCCGTCCAGATGATCCAGAGCTATCTGCAGGCCTAGTGTGTTTTCTTAGGTCACAGGTTGGAGAGAAGGGCTTAAGCGATTGCTGTTTCCTCCAATGGAGACTATTAGGCAAGGTGGAAACACCTTCCCGAAGTAGGCTGGACACTGTCACCTGGCCCCCAGGAAGAGTTTCCTGGCTTTTGTGTTGCCATGGCCTGTCCACCACTCTGGAATGGTGCAGAAAGTGTGGAATGTCCTGGGTCAGGACAGAGATGGCCTCGGGGCCTTAGTGAGCTGACCTTGCCTTCAGGCTACCTTGCCATCATGCTCTTTGCAATTAGAGCATCAGGAGATATTTGCAATTAGAGCAGCGGGAAGGAGAGCTGGCCAAGGGGGCCGAAGGGCAGGCTTTCAGGTCTTCACTTGGCTGGCATTCACGCTGTCTGCAGAAGAGACTGCTCAGGTAGATGGGGTGGGACGACATGTCCGAAACTGAAGCTGCCCTTGTGTTCTGACCAGATGCCAGTAATTGCATCCTCTGCTCTCATGAATTTTACAGCACCCTGGTGGCAGCAGCTAGAATCACTGCCCACCGTGGCCACAGTCTAGTGTTGCTGGGCACCTTGGCTGGGAAGAGGCCCAGATTCAAAATGCCCTTCCCTTCATTCACTGCCGGTGCAGCCACAGAATGTCCGGGTTCGGTGTTCAGGGTCTGGAGATAGATGCCTGGGGTTTGCGATCTCCAGTTTTTACTAGTTGTGTGGGCTTGGGCCACATTTTAAACTGTTCTGTACCTCTGTTTCTCTGTCAAATGCTGATTATAAGATACGCTCGCCAAGGCTGGTGTGAGGTGTAAGTAAGTTAGATAATGCACCAGAAGGGTTTCAAGAGGTGTCTGCCACATAGGGGTTGACGTGCAGAGAGAGCAATCCTGTGATTTCTCCCAGGCCAATATGGTATGCTCACGTTTGTGGCATTTACAGCTTCAACCAGGTTTCCGGACATTGGCACAGTGTTACAGAGCTCAAACCTTTTGACCAGGTCAAGGAACGTTTGCTATTATAGTTGTTCGTTATAAATACTTGGCACTGTTTCAAGTGCATTAAATAAGCCCAGAAAATGTTACAGCTAGAAATGACCTGTGACATTAGTCATTGCATTCAACCTCCTGCTTCCATGGAAAAACCAAGGCCTGGCAAGACGATGTGTCTTGCGAAGGCCTCAATTCTAGCTAGTAGAAAAGCAGGGGCTTGAGGTGAAGACCTGAGCTCCTGGCCCAGCACTCTCCCTGCTTCCCTGAGGGGCCCTCTTCTCCAAACTCAGAGAAGAGTCCTGCAGAACAGTCGGAGATCAGACGGCTGAGCAGACATATGCAGGTACAAACCCACTCAAGTCTTTGTGCTATTTGATGGCATTGATGACTGAGCAAGAGAAATTACTCAGGATGCATATGAAACAAACCACTAAATGACATTTCTATGAATGCTTGCACAGAGCTGTTGTAAGTTTGTGTGTAAGCTCTGGGGCACCCGGCTTCTCCAGGTCTATTTTATAGGTAGAGTATGTGGACCTACCCCTGGGGCGTGTGAGTCTTCTTTCTAGGTTAAGTTGCACTGCAGTGAGTGTGGGCTGTATGTGTGAGCCTCAGGTATTTAACTGATCTTAGTTTTCAGCATCCTAGCTGGTGACAGGAAGCCGGAGGAGGGGAACCGAGCCACTCTGAGATTTGAGGCCAACACACAGGTGGTGGCCTTAGTGGTTTCCAGGAGGGCGTATGGTGAGTGCTTGACACGCCTTAAGGATGCTTTCCTAGCAGGAAAACCACAGGGAGGCATCTCTGCCCACAAGCACCCCTCTTTGCTCTCATCTCCCCTTCTTGCTCTTTTAAAATTATGGGTATTTTGTTGTATTTTTTTATTGAGAGAGAGAGAGAGAGAGAGAGAGAGAGAGGTGGGGGGGGGAGCGGGGAACATGAGCAGGGAAAAGAGAGAGAGAAACCTAAGCAGGCTCCATGCTCGGCATGGGGCCTGACACGGGGCTCAGTCCCCCAACCCTGGTATCACAACCTGAGCCGAAATCAAGAGTCAGGCATTCAACTGACTGAGGCACCTGGGAGCATCCCTTTCCAGCTCTTAACCTCATTCTCTTCTTGAGAATTTTCCCTTTGTCCATCATCTCTCCAGTGGACGGCACTGCATGGCTCTGTGGGTCGCAATGCCACCTGAGCCTAGTTGTAGCAAGGTCGTGGCCTTTTCTCTTGGGGCCTTTGTCTGCTGCTGGACTTTGTGTCAGGAAGACAAAGAGAGCGCTGTTTGGGGATGTGGGCGACCAGGCGCTCTGCTCTCCTTTCTCCATTCCTTTCCTGTTCCCTAGTTGCTCTCTCAGACCACCCAGCTAATGCCTCTCCTAGCTTTGATGTCGGTTTCCTCTGAACCTTGGAAAAGAAGACCTGTCACATGGCTAGTCCTCTGGCCACCAGTCCCTCTGATGTCTGACCAAGCTGTGAATGTCCTCTTGTCCTCTGTCCAGCCGGTGGGCCACGACCCGAAGCTGGCACAGCCCCTACTCCATGCCTGTGGGGAGGCATCCAGATCCTGGCCTTGCTGTTCGAAGGTGTCATTTAAGGGCCATGGCTCTCCAAATTCGCTTCCCTGAGAAGTGGAGAAGATGGAGCACAGCAGAAGGTTCTGAAGTCAAGTGGTCCCCAGAAATCACTCTAGACTTTCTCGTTTGTAAAATGCAGACCACAGCCTCGCGGGAGTACGTCCACCTCCTCCTGGTGTACCTGGCCCACTGATGGAAGCTTGAGTTGGGGAGAGGCATTATTTCTTTCAGACCCTAGGAGAGGTGATGGGTTGTGCTGACTGAGTGGATATGGGTCAGGGTCTACTGGTATTGCTGGCATACAGTCTCAATCCAGAGAGGTTTTTGCCTGCTCCTTTCCATTCTTTTTTTTTTTTTAATTTTTTTTTCAACGTTTATTTATTTTGGGACAGAGAGAGACAGAGCATGAACGGGGGAGGGGCAGAGAGAGAGGGAGACACAGAATCAGAAACAGGCTCCAGACTCTGAGCCATCAGCCCAGAGCCCGACGCGGGGCTCGAACTCACGGACCGCGAGATTGTGACCTGGCTGAAGTCGGACGCTTTACCGACTGCGCCACCCAGGCGCCCCTCCTTTCCATTCTTAAAGATCCCTGAAGAAGAGGCAGCACCTTTCTTCTCAGTGCTATCCAGCCTTCCTCTTTCACTAGTGGTTTACAATTTGAGATCTCTTTTCTATGCCTCTCCAGCTGCCACCCCCCACCCCCAAACCATAGCCTGCAAGAGTTAACTCAGTTCTTGGCCCCTGCCAGGAAGAGTCTCAATTTGCCAGCAGAGTCAGCCCAGGATGAGCATTATTGAAATTGCTAATTTATTTCTATAGCTTCAGTCTCCAGCCTGGAATGGAACAATGAGACCAAAAGTGTTCCAGACACATTGTTTGTTTAATAAAGGAACATTCTTCCAGCTGAACTGTATGGCTGTTGGATTTTCTGGTTTGATTGGTTAACCCTCATAAGCAGTTTGGATTTCTCTTGTTAGAGCTGGTGGGAGTAGGGGGTCTAGGGGTCCATGAGCCTCTCTGATTGTTATATCATTATTCCCCTGACCCTGGCCTCTCACCTAGTCAGAAGGTTTGACTTCTGTAACATTGTCCTGCATCCGGAGAATTGGTTAAAGCTGTAAATCTCACAAAAATGAGTGTGCTGTATGGCCCCAGGAGAAATTACAGGATTGCCCCTTCTGAATTTCAACCCCTTTGGCTTTGCGAAGGCTGTTGATTTTATTATTGATCATTGAGTTTGATCTGATGCATTTCACAGAGACTTGGCTCTGCGGTTGTGCTGTTGGCTCCAGGGGCAGCGGCTATGCTGATGACGAGTTTTTCCGTTCCCCCCGCCAGATGCAAGAGGTGGTAGGGTAGACGCAAGCCTACTCCTCCCTTCCTTCTGGCAAGTCTGATTTGGATGCATGCATATGTGGGTTTCTGTATGTTACTGATGGCGTGAGTTAAAAATTGTTCTTGACATGCTGCCAGAGGCAGGGGGATAGATGGAATGACCTTTGGAAGGCTCTTCTTGGTAAAATAGCTATGAATTTTTTTCTTGTTATTCTGTGGACTGGACAGTTCTTTTTTTGTGTAGAGATATAGGTAGATGAGTATATGGCTTAGCCTGGAAGAGATGCCCTGAGGTCACCTTTGTCTCTCTGGCTCTGGAAGAAACCATTGCAAATACAACCCATGATGCAGACAGTGAGTTCAGGGGTGGTCAGTATGAAGTGCTTCCATCCATCCATCTGTCCATCCATCCAAATGCTATTTAGCAAGTGTCTGCTAAATTTTAGGAACTATGTTAAATGTGCTCTATATTATTTAATTTTGTTTAATATTTCCATTCAGCGAAATCAAAGATCATTTCAGTCCTGTTTTTACTTGATCATTCTTTTGCATTTGACACAGTTGACCACTTCCAATTTGGTATTTTCTCTTACAAAGGTTCCAGGGTCTGTAACATGATTTGTACCTACATTTTCTGTGCTTCTCTGGGCATCCTTGTTATTCCCTCTCATGTGCTTCACCGCCTGCCCCCCACCCCTTATCTTCTGTTGAAGTAGCAGTGTTCTTAGAGTTTCATCTTCATCTCCTTTTCTCCTTTTTCTTTTACTCCTTTCTTCAAACACTCTTTCTGGGATGTTTCACCCATGTCACTGTGGCTAAGTTATTATTTACACACATATGATGATTCTCAAATGCTCTTACGTAACTTAGCTCACGTGTTCCAGGCTCTCCTGCCTGTCTCCTGACCACACGTGCCTGGATGTCTCAGACTCCACATGTTCGTAGATGAACTTAACATCTTCTCTGTCAGTCCTGTAACCTTGATTCTATCTTGGGGGTTGTTCTAACCATTCTCCTTCTCAACCATGTCAGAATCTGGAAGCCTCCCTAGATGTCTCCCTTCCCTCACATCCACTTAGAGACCAACTCACGTCAGTCCTCTTTCCCATATCTGTTTCCACCTCTCCTTCCCCAGTGCCCCCAGTCTGATTCCAGCACTCGGTACCCGCCCCCCACTCTTACATTATTGCAGTATCCCCCAACTGATCCCTATATTGCCTGCTGTATAACCATCTTCATGCTGTATCAAGGTGGTCTTTTCCATACAAATCTGATCAAGTCAATCCCTTTAAAATCTTTCAGTGGCTTCTAAGCACCTAAGATCAACTTCACACTCCTCACACATGTTATAGCAGGTTTCTGTGATTAGCTGCTTGCCCGTGTCTTCACTTTATCTCCAGTAGGTCTGTTCAATGACTTGACCCCAGACACACACCCTAGACTCTGGCCACACCAAACACTTGCTACACTGCCTCTTGCCTCCAGGCTTTTGCCCACATTCTTTCCTCCACCTGGCATGGTCTTTCCTCCCCTAAGATATGGGTCTTAGCTCAGGCCTGTTCTTCTGTGAAGTCTTCCTTGATGCCCTAGGTTTCCTCCTTCCCACTTCTCTTGCTCCTTGAAAATGTTGTAATGATTTGTTCCATTCTTACAGACCCTTCAAGCTTGTGGTTATGCGAGAGGTCCCAGGGTTAATGTTCCCAGTGGCCATTTCCACTTTCTTCTCTCCAATAAAATGTTAAGATAGACCTGAGTAGAACAGGAGTAGCACTTTGCTTTAGAATAAAATTTTAGAGGGTACAGCTTTTCTTCCTGCTCCATTTTCCATGGAAGATTGAAATCTTAGTAAAGTTAGTAGGCAACGTGTTCCTTCAGGGGAGTGCTGAATCTCAGTGCCACCTTCCCTGGCTTCTCTAAGTAACAAAAGACACATTTTCAGGAAGTTCGTGTGTCCACATAGGATGCTATATAGATCAGTGTGGGAATCTGACGTTCCCATAAACCTGCCGGTTCGTTTGGGGATTGCTGTCTAGCTTTGTTGGTGTTGGGTACTTGCTTCTATGCCATGTGGGCTGAGCTTAAGAGAAAGTCACTAATGCCAATATTCAGGGCAGTCGAGTGTTTGGGACACAGGTACTATTAGCCAGGCATGGTGCTAGGGCTGGCAATATAGTGGGGAACTGAATTGGTCCCTGCCCAAGGGGCCAGTGTGATATTATGGAAAGGCATTAAAGTCACATAGACCTGAGTATAAATCTTAATTGCATCCCTTCTTATGATGTGGTCCTGAACAAGTTACTCAACCTTCTTGAGCCTCAGTTTCTTCACGTATAAAGTGAGGATTATTCTACTTCTCTTACAGTCTCATTGTAAGAATTAGAAAGTACGTAAAACATAATTTGGTTGGTATCGTGCTTTCCACTTTATTAGGTGGAGACTCCTAATTACTGTCTACTGTTAGAGTAGAGATTATAATAAAATATAAAACTCAGATTCCCCAGTCTGCTTTAGCTGATTGTAATAGCGAAAATTTATAAGGTTTGTTCCCTAACAGAAACTCTGTTCTTCATGCTTTACATGTACTAATGCACTAAATCCATACAATGGTCTTAGGAGGTCGATACTTTCATTATTTTGTAGAAGGAGAGACTGAGGCACAGGGAAGTTACATAACTTGCCCCAGGTCGCATAGCTGGTCGCATTGGCTGCAGATGTGAACCCAGGTGGTTTGGCCTCATGTTGTGTGCTCTTAACCACCATGTTGTACTGCTGCCTATGAATTGCTCAGCCTGATAATATTTCTCTTTTTAAAAAAACATTTTTAATGTTTAGTTTTGAGAGAGAGAGAGAGAGAGAGAGAGAGAGAAAGAGAGAGAGAGCGAGAGCTAGTGAGAGAAGGGCAGAGAGAGAGGGAGACACAGAATCTGAGCTCTGAGCTGTCAGCACAGAGCCTGACGCGGGGCTCAAACTCACAAACTGCGAGATCATGACCTGAGCCGAAGTTGGATGCTTAACCACTGAGCCACCCAGGTGCCCCAATATTTCTAAGTCCATAACTGTATTTGTTTTTTAAGGCTGCCATAAACAATTACCCGAGACTTGTTGGTTGAAAACAACAGAAGCTTATTCACAGTTTTGGAGGCCAGAGCCCGCAATCAAGCAGGTTTGTAAGTTCTGGAGGCTCTGAGGGAGGACTGGCCCATGACCCTCTCCTAGCTTCTGGTGGTTGCCAGCAATCATGGAATTCCTTGGCTCATGGCCGCATTACTCCAGTCTCTGCCTCCATTTTCACATTGTCTTTTTTTCTCTTTGTGTCCCTTCCTCTTCTTACAGAGGCACCAGTCATTGGATTTAGGGCCCACCCTCATGCAGTATGACTTCATCTTAACAGACTGTATCTGCAGTGACCTATTTCCAAATAAGGTCATATTCTGGAGTTTAAGGTGGAAGTGGATTTTTAGAGGACACTATTCAACCTACGATAATAACCATTCTCTCTTCACTTCAAGATGGCAATTGATGAAGGAATGTTTATTTACTGCCTTATTCCAAAAGGCTGGTGAAATAATTAAAATAATGCTCTAAAAACCTAATCGTATGTTAGAACATGATATTTAAAGTTTTTATTTAAGTTATAGTTAGTTAACATACAGTTAGTTTCAGGTGTACAATATGGTGATTCAGCACTTCCATACAGCACCAGTGCTCATCACAGCAAGTGCACTGCTTAATCCCCATCACCTCTTTCACCTGTCCCCCTGCCCACCTAATGTCCAGCAACCATCAGTTTGTTCTCAATAGATGAGAGTCTGTTTTTTGGTTTGTCTATCTCTTTTTTGGGGGGAGGGGAGGAGGGACATGGCCAGACAGTGGGCTATGAGGGAATTTACTTCTTTCTCAGGTGGCCGGATATCGTGATCCCTCACCCATACCCTTGCCTTCTCTAATCAGACACCTTCATCCATTTTTCATTGGATGTGGTCTTGAGTTCTTCTTTCCTCATGTCTCTCCCCTGAATGGGCTCTTGTTTGTCTGTCCCTCTGCTCCCTTGAAATGCATCAGTGAGAAAAGAGTCCTCCTCTCTGCTGTTCTAGATGCAGCCTTGGTCACATCAGCTTTTCGTAGTGCTCACATCATGTTGAAGCCCTGGGACCAGTACTGCCACTTACTGCAGTAATTTTGAGCAAGTCACAGCCTCTCTGGTCTTCTGTAGAATGAGGATCCTCCCAGTTCGTCACAAGGATATCTTGAGTCAAATGGCCTGATGGGTCTGGATGCTCCGTCTTACCTGTGCAGCATAATTAATGTGTTGGTGGTAGACGCTAGGCATCTGCTGTGGGTTCAGATGAAAGGCACTGGAAGCTCCCACAGATGTCTGCCTTCCATGGTTGATCCCGGTCCCTGGAGGGCTATTAGTCGGGGTTAGTTAGTGTGGGAGGGGGTGGAGGAAGATCCAGGAGGCAGTGTGTCTGGTCCAAACTTTTGATCAAGAGGTGCGCCCTTTGATGTAGCAGAATGGAGTTCCCTCCAAGAGCCGTGCTGAGGCCAGCAGGCCAGCTTGCCCTCCCCTGCATTCCCTGGCAGGCGCTGTACAAACTTGTGTGGCTGGGTTTCGGCTCTGGGCCATCCTCACATTGGGGCTTGTCTGCCTCTTGATACCTCATGGGTCTGTCCTAGAGATGATCTCCCTAGGTCATGAGATGTGAAACACGTGCCATTATATCAGGGTGGTAATAGGACATTTATTGGATATACATATATAGTATATATGAGGCACAGTATTAGACTGGGATCCAGCAGTTAAAAGACGAAAAGCCTGGGGCACCTGGGTGGCTCTGTCGGTTGGGCGTCCCACTCTTGATTTCAGCTCAGGTCATGATCTCATGGTTTGTGAGATAGAGCCCTGTGTTGGGCTCTGCACTGATTCTCTCTCTCTCTCTCTCTCTCTCTCTCTCTCTCTCTTTCTCTCTCTGCCCCTCCCCTGCGCATGTGCATGGGCTCACACTCCTCCTCTCAAAATACATAAACATAAAAAAAAAAAAAACCCATAGTGCCAGCTTTGAGTAGACAATCACAGTGTAGAGAGAAGGGCCAAGTGGAGGTGTGTCTTTCAGTTGAGACCTGCCCTAGATTAATCATTGGCAAACTGTGGCATGCAGACCAAATCCAGTTTACCACCTATTTTTGTGAATAAGATTGTACTGAAATTCAGCTGCAGTCACTTATTTATTGTCTATGACTGCTTTTGCACATCAGCAGAGTTGAGTAGTTGTGACAGAGACAATGGGGCCTACGAAACTTTGAAATATTGAGTGTTTGCCCTTTTACAGGAAAAGCTTGCTGCCCCCTGACCTAGATGGTGGCTCAGCAGGTGAGAGTTCTGAATAGAAAATAGCCATGGACCCTATTCTCAGGGGCTTTCCAAAGTTTTGTTTGTGCAGCTACAAACACAATCAGGGAAAGGTGACCTGAGGAGCTGGCTGGGGGAGAACTTTGGAGCCACGATTGAGGTTTTGACAGGGAGGTATAAAGTCAGAAAACAGGGCAGGCAGGCAGGAGGCATGAAGGGTTGGGAGGGAGCTGTGTGTCCACAGGTACACTTTTACAGGTCCACACAGAAGCCAGGGGCAAGGAGAGGCCAAAGCTGGGGGCTAAGCAAGGACAGGAGGCTGTGACCACAGAGGATTGCATGGACTGCAGGCCATGCTGTGGTAATAAAAGTGACTCAGTGTAAAGCATCAAAGAAGCACGTAGCCCTGGAGCTGCAAGGGGCCTCACAGGTCTGCCTCTACCATTCATGGCACAAGTGAAGGGAAGGGAAGGGGATTGAGGTGTCTAGTCCAAGCTTACCCAGCTGGTGAATGGCAGGTCAGGTGGAAGCCTCTTTTCTCTCTGCCATTTGTGACCTGAGCCCCGGGACACTGACCGAATGACCTGGCTCTTTAGGAGAAAGGACTGGGAAGCCCAGGCTCCTCCCAGCTGTCCCTCTCTCTTAACTTTTCTTCAGCCCTTAGACTTTCAGGCCTTTTTTCTAGCCTCTTGGAGGGTTCCCCAGTCTGTATGCTACTTGAGGGCAGTGTCTGGGTAGGGCTTCTGTCTGTGAGCCCCTCCTCGTTCAGACTGGGGTCTCCATGGGTGTGTGTGGAAGAAGTGAGCCTTGAGGGCTTTATTCCCATCTTCCCACGTGTGGGTGTGAAGTCTGGGCTTCTGTGGGTATCCCTCGGTCGGGGTGGGAGTAGGGCCATGTTACTGCTTCATGGCCATAGCTGGTGTCCCCGGGGCTGAGAGGCCCCTCAAGAAGGCTGTGAGGCTGTCACTGAGCCCTGATCTGCTTTACAGCTCCCCATGCAGATTGTCACATATGCTCTGGCCACCTGCAGAGCCTTTCCTCTAGAACACTTCACCGTGCCTGGACAAGGAGCTTCTTTAGATGCTGAATGTCTCCCAAGCAGCCGCATCAGTTCAGGGAGGATTCAGTCGGGATGCCATGCATCTTCGGTGATTGACAGAAACACCTCATTTGTCCCGATGTGTTGACGGAATGGCTAGATGAGCAGCCAGAGATGATGCTCCAGCTCGGCCCATCCCTCATTGCTAGGACCTGCTCCTCCCAGCCTCTTTGAGTCTTTGAGCAGACTCCCCTTGGCTTCCCCCCAGCGTGCTGGACGGGTGCCAGCCATGGTCCCTCCAGTGAGTCAGAGACAGGTCAGGGGCATGGATGGGGAGGGGAATGCAGCAGCCATGCGGTGCAAAATGACTTGGCCATTGTTTGCCCACGCAGTTCCAGATTTGTCATCTGTACAGCAACGTAAAAGTTGTCTACAGTCAGAGGCTTGGCCAGCTCAGTGATAGAGCCAGAGGACACAGGCCAGACTTCAGGAGACCAGGGACACCAGGTATCATGAGAGAGACAAAGAAAACTGCTTTCAGCACTTTCGAGCAAAAATTACAGTTCCGACCCTGGCAGGACCTGTAACCTCCCCAGTCCTCACCCCCTGTCTTTTTTATTTACAGCAATATAGAAGTTGGTCACATATAGTAGCCTCGCTGACCTGCCCAGGTTACCAAATATTGAGAAAAAGAAAAGGCCCAAGTGCAGTGGTTCCTATCACCAAAGGAAATACAAAGATGTGTACCTGCCATGCGTATGCCCATAGACGGTGTCTCCCACACTTCTTCACACCGGCTCCTCATAGCAGTCTTGTGAAGGATGCCATTTCTTCCACTCTGTGGGCCAGGGATCAGACTAGTTAGATCACCACCAAAGTCATACTGAAGGAATAGTATGGGAATACTGAAGGAATTCAGTCATACTGAAGGAATACTGAAGGGCCATCAGATTCTGGACCCATTTCTTTTCCTGTCTTCTCCTGGGACCATGGGCACATCCTTTTCTTGGGGAAGCACTATCCAGGAGGCTCTTCCAGAGTCCTAACAGGGCTGGTCCTCTTTGTGGGAAGAAGTGGAGGTCTAGGTAGCATGATTTGAAAAAAAATGGAAATGGAATTCTAATGCCCTAAAAGCTTCCCCTGTCATTTTTAGTATATTCACAGAACTGTGTAACCATCAACTAGGTGGCATGATTTTTGAGTCTCTTTAGAGATACCCCTGGACTTTTGTCTTCTCCCTCATCAGCCTCCTCATGGGCCTTCATGCCTGCTGTGAGTCACTGGTAGCAGAAGGTGTTCAAGCCCCTGTTACAGTTCAGCCTTGTGGGAGCAGATCTACCCCAGACTTTAATGCCTCTGGGGGTTGCCTTGTCATAGACTGACAAATCAGTCTCTTGGTAATCTCACAGCATGGGAATCCGGGGTTAGACTGTGAGCTCCTTCAGGACATCCAGGGCCTCCCTTAGCTGGACAGGATGTGGGTTAAGTGGCAGGTGAGCCAGGATGAGGGAATGCTCAAGGCACAGACTCTTCAGAGCAAGACAGAGGCAGGTGGAGGGTCCAATGGAGAGTGCTCTGAAACAGCTGGGTATCAGGAGAGGGAGGACAGCAGACGTATTTTATTCCTGTCTCATTTACCTGAACCTTGTTAAGGCTGATGGACATCCTGAGACTATTTTCTGGACTGCTTCTCTGATTCTCTTGGTTGCAGGGATGAATAAAATGAACTTAGAAGATTGTGTATCTCTAATTTTCTCTGGTTTCAGAGACGCCCATGAAGCTCCCTGAGCATGTCCTGTGTGCAGGACTTATTGAAGGGACTTGAAGTGGAGTGTGTTGGGCTTCCTAGCCAGCCATGGTTTCTTTGTAGGCTAGGACATAGGAGTCCTGGATTCTTTGATTACCCACTAGTAGGTTCTCCATTCCTCCATTGGTTCCCTTCATTCCAGTGAGCTGTTGAGGTGCGTACTTTGCTATAAGCATTGTGTTGGGTGCCTTGGGACTTGATGGGGGAAGGCATGCACCCAGTATTTAAGAAATTATTGCCTTGCTTGATCCTTTAATATATATATATTCCACAGGAGGTGTTCTGCTTTGACCTACCGGTCATTTACAACTTGTGAAGATGACTTTTCCAGATTATTGATTCTTGAGAGCAGGTTTTGCTTTGGGGCACTGGAAGGGACACTAAGCTCTCCTGTCCCCTCTCTGGTTGTTTTCCTGTGGGTCAACATCCAGGGTTAAGACGGGGGCCACAGCTAGTCCATATGATATCTTTGTGCCAATTAGAAAAAGGTCTCCCTTCCTCAAGATGCCTTGCTTCCATTCTTGTAAAAATTGTTTTAAGGGGCGCCTGGGTGGCTGAATAGGTTAAGTGTCTGACTTTGGCTCAGGCTATGATCACGTGGTTCGTGAGTTGGAGCCCTGCTTTGGGCTTTGTGCTGACAGCTGAGAGCCTGGAGCCTGCTTTGGATTCTGTGTCTCTCTCTCTCTCTCTCTCTCTCTCTGCCTCTTCCCTGCTTGTGCTTGCATTCTGTCTCTTTCTCTCTCTCTCAAAACTAGGTAAACATTAAAAAATTTTAAAAAATAAAAAAATTGTTTTAACATGATTTTGTTAGATTAAGACACTTTACTGCCATGTGTCAGAAAACTGTCAACTCTAAGATAACTTCTCTATGGTTAGGACCCCCTAGTAATGTGACATCTTTGTGCATTACATGGCCTGTACAACTGTACGGGGCTGACTTGGTTAGGGTAAGTACTAATGTTTGGTAAGTACTCTTGCTGGCTGATGTCTGCTGTATTTTTCTTCCAGCAGAGAGGTGCCTTCTCCCGAGTTGGACCTTTGACCCTTTCAAGTTTTGGAATATGTGAATAGGGATGGGAGCCTCGGGGAAAGAAGACAGAAGAAATATTCTGTTTAGGCGGTGGTAGTTTTTGTGACTCTGTACTCTAGTTTACCCCTGGGAGGATGGGGGGCTTTGCAGCCCATCAACTTACTTTTGTGGTAGAATGACTGAAAGGCCAGTGCTTTAGGATGAATTGCTAAGAAAACTCCCACCTTTCATGAAGTCAAAGATCTGTCAGTGCAAGGGAACCTTCTGAGTTCAACATTATTGTTGTACAGGTAAGCAGAAAGCAGAGGCCCAGAGAGGCGCGGGTGTGACGTCCCTAAGGTACAAGTGCAGAGCTGGCACCAGGACCTGGAGCTCTGTGTCATCAGCTCATGCCTAGTCTCTCCCACTGCTCGTCCTCAGGGGGAAGCGGTGCTGGAATAGCGTGGGTCCAGGAGAGCAGAGAAGACGGGGGCTTGCTTTCCGCAGAGACCTCGCAATAGTGGAGGATCCTGCTGGGTTGGGATATGGTGAACCTGCTATGCCGAGAAGATGCTCTAAAAATACTCCCGTCCCCCAGCTTCTCAGAGGCAGATTTTTTGCATGTTTGGTTCTTGACTTTCCCCTCCAGTTGTCCCTGATGCCAAAGTAGGCTTAGCTTCAAAGTAAATTTTTGGTGTTTGCTCCTTTTATCCCTTGAAACACACATGTTTAGTGAGAACTGTGGTGTTCTTGGATTTAAAGAGGGACTCCTGCCTTTCTTCTAAGAGCTTGACTTGACAGTGGCCCCCAGCAGCGATGACTTTTCTGCAGAGCCTCACTTAGGTTCCCAGAGAATGAGTTACATGTTGTTCTCCCAATTGCTGTTGAGCATGGGAAGCTTCTGCGTAAAGGAGGCAAGTGCCTCAGGGAAACCCCTGTAGTTTTGCGAAGCCACTGCCTGCATCACAGCCAAATCAGAAGAGTCATCATCAATTGTCAGCCGAGGCTGGGGTGTACGCTTCATCGTGTTCCCCAAACCCATTATTTGTCCTCTTTTCCCTGGACCCTGAGTGACCTCTGGTTTGTGTTCTGGCCTGAAAAAGGGCTAAACAGACAACACGTGTTTGATTCCGGGACACCATGATCTAGGCTAATTGCACCAGGATAGGGATGAAGACAGAGAAGCCTCAGAAATCATCTTGACCCATGAAGAGGAGAGAAATTCTTCCCTTTGTTGTGTTGAGATGATGTCACTGCCTCCTCCCCCTTTTTGTTGCAAACCTACTATGGGCTTAGTGGCTTAGCACATGGCTCCAGGAGGAGCCAGTGAGCTCCAGAGCTGGGTCTTTGTCGCCCTGGAGGCAAAGGAGTCAGAGATGCCTACAGTCAGAAATGGTGATGCATGTCACAGATGAGTGACATGTGAGGAGACCGGTGTCCCTTGCTTTAAGAGTCCGGAAGGGCTTCTTGGAGCAGGTGTGCCTTGAGTTGCAGCTTGCATGGAGGACTGCCTTTGGAAGTGAGCCTTGGAGAATGCTGCATCGCCCAGCCCGGTGGGAGCTGGGGCACCGGCTCAGCTGACACCAGCCCCTTATCCGTGTGGCCTCACCACTAGGCTTCCATCCCTTCCTTGTCGCTCACCTCTTGCTACCCATTCTCCCACTTGCCACCTGTCACCTGCCTAACTCCTCATCTCCCAGCCTTTTCCCAGCCCTCCCCCCACCAGTGTCTATGTTTCTGATTATTCCCCCCAGTTAGTTATTCGCATTCTTCTGCATTGAATCTCATTTTGTTATTTCCTGTCCCATATTTTCTAAACTCCCCAAGTCCCTTCTCATTTATTTCCCCATCCTCTCTGGTGCTGTTTGCAGCTCCGCCCAGTTTGTTATCATCTGTAGATTTAATTAGCATGGCTGATGACCCCTTTTCTTCCCAACTGGAGGCCACAGGGAGGGACGGGCGGTCTCAGGCAGGGCCAGCCCCACGGCAGTGTGCTCCCACGGCTGTGGAAAAGCCTGTTTTGGCTGCAGGGAGGGTACATGTTCCAAACTGGTCTCTTGCTTCATATAGGGGAAAAAATGCCCTAGGAGCCAGGAGCCAGGTTTTTCTGGGAAAAGAGGGAGGATGCTGGAAACCGGATTGCACAAACCCCTTCAATTCAAATTCCTCTGGCCTAAAGACACCATCTGCAAAATTCAATTGCTGTTGGTGTTATGTGCCAGGTGTCATGAGAGGTACCTTTCTTGTGTCATTGCTAGTCTTCACAGGCGCTCTGTGAGGGCGCTGCTGCTTTGGATGATCCTTTTTCTGTTTTACCAACAAGAGAAGCGTGTCTCAGAGAAACTACATTACCATATCCATCGTCACACAGGGGCATATGAAAGATCTGGGATGTTAGGCAGAGTCTCTCTGGACTCTTCCTTAAATGTACCCTGCTTCCCAGAGACCCCATCTACTTCATCCTCTGGCCCCCAGACCACTCTAGGCTAATGGATTATTTTCATAGCATTCTTAGCAGACGGGCTGGTTCTGGGTATTTTTTGAAGCCCACAAAATAGTCAACTCCTCTGTTCTTTTTTTTATTTTATTTTATTTTATTTTATTTTATTTTATTTTATTTTATTTTTGGGACAGAGAGAGACAGAGCATGAACGGGGGAGGGGCAGAGAGAGAGGGAGACACAGAATCAGAAACAGGCTCCAGGCTCCGAGCCATCAGCCCAGAGCCTGACGCGGGGCTCGAACCCACGGACCGCGAGATCGTGACCTGGCTGAAGTCGGACGCTTAACCGACTGCGCCACCCAGGCGCCCCTCCTCTGTTCTTCTTAATCATCACCATGATGGGTTGTTTCCTGAGTGTCCCTCATCAGCTCCTCAGTATCAGATCCAAGATCTAGATCTTGGTTAATTTAATAGCCTTTATTCATAAATTAATTTCATTAAGCTCTACCTTAATATGTCTTAAGTCTGGGTCTGGTAGGGTGGGGGCGGGCAACTGGTGCGATAATTTGCTAACGCCTGCTTCTGTGTCTGGTCTGATCAATCTGCCGGCAGCATGCTGTTTTTCGACTACAGGTCCTTGAGCTCTAGGGTTGTGGTTCTTGACAGAGCAGTGTTTATTTCAGGAAGGAGAGTTTTTCTCATGCGGGGCTTTCTAAAACATTGAAGCAGATTTGGTATCCCTTCTTCCATCTACTAAATGACAGTGGCGCTCCCTAGTCAGTGTGACAATCAGAAGCTTTCACCCATTTCCAAGGGGAATGTACACCTCTTGTGGTTTGCATAAAGGTGGCACAGAGACTATATCAGGGCCAAAGATGGCTGAGCAGGTGATGTTCTGGTCCTCCGCAGCTCAACGAGGGTAGTCCTTTGAAATATTTGAAGAAAGGGTTCTTTACCCGAATAAAGCATAAACTAGTCTTGTGGAAGGTTTTACAGCTTCTTTGTACATGTTCAAAGTCTACCCTGCCTCCTATATAAGATCTCTGTTATGAAGGATGAATGGCCCCTAGAATAAAGCCAGAGCCCTGCCTTTTCGAAGCCTGCTTCCCCTGACCTGCAGAAGATCACAGTGGCACAAAGGAGGCTTGTTCCTTTATTCTGTTGACCACAGTCTAGACCAACTGCAGAGCGGATGGGCAGTCACTGCCCACCTATTGTATTTCTTGGGCTCACTGGAGAATAGGAAGAAATTCCCAACTTGAGCTCCGCTGGAGAAAGGAGGAAGGCATTTTCTCAGGGTTCCCTGAAAAGCGGGACACTTACTCTTCTCTCTCCTGTTGAAGATGTAATGAATCTAGGTGACCACACAGGGTTGATTCGTCCAGGTCGCTGTCATTAGGTTCATGGGCAGCAGTAACATAGTGAGCAGTGTGGCCAGCACAGCCCACAGCTCAGCCCTCCGGCTCCCTAGCTTCCACCCCACTGTAGGCAGGCTGGTCTCCACACGCTGTACACATTCCTCCTTGTACCTTTGTCTGCCTGTCTCTTCTCTTCTGTGCCACCCAGAACACTTCGCATATGTAAATCCCATCATATCGTGTTCACAGTATGACTCAAGCTCCCTGTTCTCCAAGGCATCCTCTCTGGCTCCTCTAGCCCAGATGCAGCTCTTTCACTGGTTTCTCACAGTAGTGAGAACTCTTGTTTGCACTGACAGAAAACCGGACTCAAACTGGCTTAAACAACAAAGGGAATTGATGAGCTCATGTAATCAGAAAGCTCATAAGTGAATTTGGTGAAGCTTGATCTGGCAGCTCAGATGATGTCCCCAAGGACTCCCTACTTCTCCATCTCTCTGCTTAACCTTCTGCAGGTTCTACTTCGTCTTCTGTTTACTCAGTGGTCCCTTGGCTGACCCAGGTCTTCCCCTTATGGAGCAAATTGACTTCCACTATTCTCCCCAGAGTTTTGTGCCAGAAAGAGAAAGCTGCTTTCTCCAGAACCCCTGGCCAACATTTCCTCACATCGTATTGGTTCTGACTGCATTACAAACATATTCCAGAACCAATTGTTTTGGCCTAGGGGAGGGATACGCTGATTGGCTCAGGCTAATTGGGCTCATCCCTGGAGTTGGTGATAGGATCAGGTCACTGAAAACATAGGCTGAGATCCAGGAGAAGAATTGCTTTCAGAGCAGAAGTCTGGCAATTACTGATGAGTGAAAGGGAAGCAAGAATCAAGTAAACATTCACTAGTTGTCCTGTCTATTTGGACATTAATTACTGCCTAGTTATGATGTTATTCATCTGTTTTATGTGTTAGATATCGTTCATCTGGTTTCCAAAGAGTCTGAAAGCCGTGTGATGGCATGATAGCTTATATTTCTTCTGTATGCCCTTAATTCTTAGCACACTGCTGAGCACACGGTTGTTGTCCAATAAATACTTGTTCAATTGAAATATGTTGAGATGATTGAATCATAGAAAATAGTGGAGCTGTTCCTTAGGGGAGAGGTGAGTCACCGCTAAGAGAAGACAAAGGCACATCTTTGGGAGGGAGAGGAGTTAATTAATGATAGCTTGAATGTTTTATAGAAGTGTCTTCAGGGAGGAAGAAAAGTATCAAAATCAAAGAATCACATAAGTTTTGAGTTAGGAGGGATATTAACGATAGGGTACTTTCAGAGGTAATACAGTGGGCTTTTAAATGCCTGGAAATGCTTCTCTCTGAGTGGGACATTTATCACAGGGGCCAAAGGAAGGAAGGTCAGGAAGGAGATCCTGGGCACTGCTGCCCAAACGTCTGATGGCTGTTGAATTTAGTGGTGCTTGTTGCTGATCACAGGGTGACCCCAGGATTTACTGTCCGATCTGGAGCATTTTTGATAATGCTACAGTGCTGTACAGGATGGGATGATGAGGCAAGGGAAGTAAACTGGGACTGTGCCAGCCCACCCAGGACCTATTGATCATCCCCGGTCTGAGTATGTATCGGCCACCCAACGGGGGGCCGTGTTGCCCACCTCTGTGCATCTGCTCTTCCTTCCCCTGGGCACTGAAATGCTCGCAGCGTCCTGCTGGGGGTGAGTGGGAAGCCCACACACCGCTGAGAGCTAGCCTTCTGCAGCATCTGATTCCACTTGCGGGATGTCGACTGTCCAAAATAGTTTCACTGTGACGAATAGGAAAGGGTAGCATTTTTGTCCGGTCTTTCCTTATGGTTTATCTGTGACCTTTCCCCCTCTGTCTGGGGCTGGCCATGTGTCCCTGCAACCTGGTCATCAGCCCCACCCCCAACCCTGCCAGTCTTCCTTAGTTTTTGCAAGAGGCCCTGTCCTTTCTGCCAGCATCTTAAGGGCTGATGCATTTTTGTCCTCTATTTTTGTAGAAATTTGGTCCCTGGCTGATGGATTCTGTTTAGCTTGTTACTTTATACATGGCAACTGACCTGTGATAAACCACAGATATTTAAAGCATCAAATCTATTGAGTTCTGATGTGTGTACACACCTGTGAAGCCATCATCAGAATTGAGGTAACGAACCTATCTACTCTGCAGAAGATTCTACGTGTGTCGTTGTATAGTTCATCCTTTTCTCCTCCAGGTAGTATTATTATTAATTTTTACAATTATTTTAACATTGTCTCTGAGTTTCAAGAGCTTTGGTGATGGGGCCCCTGGGTGGCCCAGTTGGTTAAGCATCCGACTCTTGGTTTCAGTTCAGGTCATGATCTTATGGTTCGTGAGATCGAGCTCCATGTCAGGCCCCTCACTAGCGTGGAGTCTGCTTGGGATTCTCTCTCTCTCCCTCTCTCTCTGCCCCTACATCTCACATGTACATGTGTGTGCTCTCTCTCTCTCACTCTCTCTCTCAAAATAAATAAACTCAAAAAAAAAAAAAAAAAAAGAGCTTTGGTGACTTGTCATAAATGGCGCAGCTGGTAAGTGACAGAGCCAAGCTCAAGGACTGGGTCCTCAGGCCCAAGTACCCACAGCCTTCCCATGTCGTGTCATGTATGGTGAAGATTTCCCCCCATTTCTTCTGCAGTATTTTTGAAGTAGAATGAGCCCCAGAGAACACTTATTCGCACTCTATTCATGTGATACTCCTTCCAGGGTGCTGTGTTGCCCTTGGGGGCCTCTACTCAGGGGTTGGTGGGGGAGCAGGTTCTCTCAGCCCTTGGTGTGTAAGAGGGTCTGACTCCTTGGCTCTCCTAGGTTCCCTCTCACTGCTTCATCTTCACCTGGGCCTTGAGCAGAGGTTTTCTAGAGGGCTCCTGTCTGGAGTACAGTAATAGGTGATACACACAATAGACACTACAGCATGGGTCCAGAGATAATTGCTTCTGGGCACCTGTCCATTTTGGTAGCTGACCCTAGAGATCCTCCTGGCATAGAGTGTCTCTTCCCCTTCCAGGAACTTTGGGGATGGCTGCTTTCAATAAAGGACAAGATTGGCTGAATTGTAATTTCCATAGGACCCTGGCTAGGTTGTCCTGAATCTTTGGTTGGGAACTAGGTGAAGTCTTTTCTGTAAGAGGGGACATGCCACAGGTATATTTTGGGTTTCTGGGACAGGGTTAGGTGGGCATTCATTCCTACCCTTTGCCTTTGTTGATCACTGACCCATCCCCACCTTGGTCTGGGGAGGCTAGGGTTCAAGAGGGGGTTCCCTTGCTGTCATCCATGGCTTCTCAGAAAGGCAAGCTTTCGTCTCTCCTCCTCCAGCCAGGACATTCTTACTTGTGCTCAATTCTAAGTCCCTGGGTCTCCAGGAAGTCAGGCCAGAGCCCACTCCCTGACCATAGGTTGGAAGTTCCGGATGGCTGAAGGCAAGTGAAGACTTTGGTCTTAACAGTGACACACGTAGACCGTGGTGTTCCTCAGATGGAGCAGTTGTGAGGACCCCCTCATTTCCTGCTCACATTTCAAAAGTCTCAGGGCCACTTCTCCACACTCCTCTTTAGTCTGTGGTGATGGCTGACCCAGCCCTGGTCTCAGCACCACCTGGTAGAACTCCTCTAGTGTATGCACATCAGCTGTGGTGATTTGAGAACGTGGGAGTCACAGAGGGCTTCTCTCACCCTCACTGTGGGACCATATGCCTGTGTCCCTGCTGATCCAAGATGGCCTAGGTTGGTGATATCTTAGACAAGTCTGTCCCTGCTTTGTCCCTCTCCATGTCTACATGCTCATCTCTCCACCCTTCCTCTGGCAGCCCCATTCGCGGGCCACGATGTGCTGCAGCTGATGTTCTCAGCTCACAGCAGGGCTCGGGACCAGAGTACACTCAGGCGTCTGGGGTCAGCGTTGAGGTGGCTTGGCAGGACTGTGTGGGAAGGAGGCTTGTGGAGTATCGGTTTCCAGTGTTTGGCTAGGGCTGCCTCCCATTCATTCTTGTTTCTCTAGAGGGAAGACGTGGTCTTGCAAAGCCACATGCAATCTTTGGATAACAACAGCAAGACATAAACAATATGGATAATCTCACCAGGAGTGCTTGGCCTCTGGTCCCTGCCAAGGGCCTTGAGCAGTGGTGGGAACACTAGAGGGAGGTGGCTGGGGGTACAGTTCCCTCCTCTAACACTGCTGTTCCTCCATCCCTCATTTGCCCGATTTCTTGTGAAGGGAGAGGCTCAGGATTGACCTCAGACACATCGGAGCCCCTGGGGACGTGTGCTGCCATCCCACACGGGGATTATGGGATGGAGCCTTGGTGTTAGGAGACTTGGATTTCATTCCTGGCTCTGCTGCTAACTGGCCGTATGTCCATGTCCAAGCAATGGAGTCTCCTGAGTTCTAGGTCTTCATTTGTTACTTGAGAAAGATACGTTAGCTATCTTTGGAGGCCTCTTTATCTCCAGAGTACTTTGGCCAAATCAGCGCATTCTTCTGAAATTCACCACATGCCCATCAGCTGGCTCTGCTTTGGATGCATCCTCTGCTGAGGATGTTGAATGGTACCATGGAAGTCTGATACTTGGCAAGTAAAGATACCAAAGACTTTTACATTTGATGTCCCTTTTATTTTCCAAGGTATCCCTGATTCTTTTCCTTAATACTACAGTACCCTTTAATGCTATCAGGCAGAGAGGTTCCAGGTATTATGTGGTCCCAGCTCAGTTCAGATTGTGTTTTATGAGCACCAGATGAATGTGTGCAGATGGGTTAGGCCTCCAGGAAAGGAAGCAGTGGTCTGCAAATGCAGTGAGGGCTGGGGGCTCCTGTTAGGAATGGAGAGGTCCTCCTGCAAGGTTTTCATAAGTTTCCTGGTCAAGTGGAATCTTGAATAACTTTGGTTGTTAACATGAGAAAACGGTTCAGAAATGACAGTTAAGGGTAATTGAATTATTCTCTTAGAATAGAACCAGATTTAAATGTGGTTGGCCAAAGGTCACCAGTTACTTTCTGGGCTGTGGTAGCCAATTTTTAGAAATTAATCACAGGATGGGGCGCCTGGGTGGCTCAGTCAGTTAAGCCTCCGACTCTTGATTTCAGCTCAGTTCGTGATCTCATGGTTTGTGGGATCAAGCCCTGCATCAAGGCTCTGTGCATGGAGCACAGAGCCTGCTTGGGATTCTCTCTCTCTCAATCTCTCTCCCTGCCCCTCCCCTGTTCATTCTCTCTCTCTTTCTCTCTCAAAATAAATAGGTAAACTTCTTTAAAAAAATTAATCACAGATCTAAGCAGAACTAGGTATCTATGCATGTTGAAGTTACAGTAGATATTTATTTAGTGAGTGTTTACCATATGTCAGTACTGTGTTGGCTGCTTAGGACAAAGCAGTCAACACGATAGACACATTCTTTGTCTTCATAGAGCTTAAGGTCTGCCAGGAAGGCAAGCATTAAACACCTACTCACCGTGATTGCAATGTCGGCCATTGCTATGAAGGACAAGGACAGGAGCCATGCAGGCAAGAGGGGGGCCAGGCATAATCCTGGGTTCAGAAAAAGTCTTCTGGAGGAAGGAATGTTTAGCTGAGAACTAGTTAGGAGTTGGCTAGGTCTGAGGGTGGGGAGGACTTTGCAGAGGAGGAAATAGCTTACAAGCAGGTTCTGAAGTGGGACACTGGCTGGAGCAGTTGGTGAACAGTGGGAAGGGCTATGTGGCTGGAGTCCAGGGAGAGGGCAGAGGTACTGTGTGCCTTAGAGAAGGTGCATTTGATTGGGCCTGCTGTCTAGGCAACTTTAGAGAAGAAGGGAGGAGGGAGAGGGTGGGAAACTGGCCGATTAAGCAAGGCACTGGTTAGAGATGGGGACCTGCTTTGCTTGGTGAACTCTGTGCTCCATTAATGTAGTTAGTGGTGACTAGGTCTAGGAAACCAAGTGACAGCACAACTTAAAAGAGACCTAGAAAACCAAAAGTCAGGTTATGACTGAGGAGTACAGGAGGCCCCCTTATCCATGGGGTTACCTTCCAAAGCCCCCAGTGGATGCCTGAAAGTATGGATGGTATTGAGCCCTACATATACTATTCATTTCCTTTGACCAGAGTACCTGCGTCATCTTCTTGGGTACCTTTTCCCTGACACCCGGGAGCTGGACAGACAGAATTTGTAGGGTTTTATGAAAACAGAACCATAGTGAAAGGACTGGCACAAGACATTGCAGCTGAGCTGGAGAGATTTTCTGGCTCTGTTGTATATTTCACGTTTCTTGCCTCTGGGATAGTTGCGTCCCCAAGATGGATGTGCTTGTGCTTGCTCAGAGAAGTCTTTGGACACTGGTTCTTCTTTGTCTGATGACCAGAACCAAATTACATGTTGTAGATTGTTTTACATGAACTTGAATTTTGGTTGCCTGATGTGATTTGGGAGTCCCTCTGTTTGCATTGATGATATGTTTATAAAATATCTTCCAGAGATGGGTTATATGCTCTGGTAGGCAAGCTTTATATACTGTTTATGTTGAATTTTGTGTTGATTTCAGAGAGTCATGTTTTCCGACATTGTCCTCAAAGTCTGGAGATGTGCTCTATTTTCAACCTGTGAATTCCTTTAGGACACATGGGACATTTTGAAAATCCTGTAGATAATTTTAAAAGTTCAAGGGCAGTAAACAAGGATTACTTAGTCACAATTTTAATGGAACAGGAACTGGTTTTCCCTGAGTTTTTCTATTGACTGCAGAGATTCAGGGAAGATCTCCTATGTGTCCAGCCCTGTGGGAAGTGCTTGAGGAACACAAAAGAAGCATGAGATGCTGTCCCTGCAGTCAGAAAGCCATCATTTCAGTTGGGTGGAGGGAATCACCATGGTCATGGCCCATAGATACGTCTCAGATGGCCTGTGTGCCAGGCCCTGGGGCAGGGACCTCACACACTGTCTTCAGTCCTCACAACAGACCTGCAACATTTCTCATCCTTATTCAGATAAAGAAACTGTGGCTCTGTTGGTTCAGTGCTGTCCAACGTCCTCCAGCTATAAAATCCAGGATTCCAGTCTTAATCTGTTTTTATCTGAAGCCCAAGCTCTTTCCACTCCCTTACTGTGCTTGAGAGAATTCAAATATGGGGAAGAATGGAAGTCAATTGAGCCTGGAGAAGAAGGAAACCATTTTTTTTAATTTAAAGCTCAATCTATATTTATCTCCAATTTTAGATTCCTGGGTTATTAAAGAGAGCTTCTGCATTTGGGGATGGTTCTGCTCAGGGGTTTTCAAGTATTTGTTTTTCTTCAGGAGACATGGCCAGTCACACGAGCTAATGTTTCACATCAGCTCCCAGGATTTTCTTTTCTTCTTCTTCTTCTTTTTTTAATTAAAAAAATTTTTTTCTTAACATTTATTTTTGAGAGAGAGACCTAGTGTGAGTGGGGGAGGGGCAGAGAAAGAGGGAGACACAGAATCTGAAGCAGGCTCCAGGCTCTGAGCTATCAGCACAGAGCCCGATGAGGGGCTTGAACTCACGAACCATGATGAGATCATGACCTGAGCCGAAGTCGGACCCTTAACTGACCTAGCCACCCAGGCACCCTGTGTGATTTTCTTTTTTAGGAGAGGGTGACAGTATTGCCTGGATTGAAAGGGTCATGACTGGATGTTAGCACCACATGATTGCATACCAGCCTTTATCTTCATTTAAAACAAGTTCCAGTTGAGGAGAATGAAGTATGCTTTGCTGGAGGCAATGAGCAAAAAGGTTGGGCTGCAATTAATAGACCCTCTAAAATCACAAGGGCTCAACAGTTTTATGTCTCACGTAAAAATCCCCGGGACAGCCAGGGCAGTTACAACACTCTGAGAGGTTAGGACTCGGCTTTTCTCTTGATACTTTGCTGTTTCTGGCCTTGACTTTGACCTCAAGGTCTGAGATGCTTGTCTCCATGTTCCAGGCAGCAGGTCAAGGGTAGGGAGGACGATGAGCCTGCACACTGTCTTTGAAGAGGGTGGCGGGCAGCTGCTTCATGATTAGTATTATGGTTACATCTAACTTCAGGGGAGATACAGGCTTGATTCTGGATGGCTATACACTTAGGTTTAAAGTGGATGAAGAAGATGATAATGGCTTTCAGGGGACAGCTAGCAGTCTGCCACCAAGGTCATGAGATTTGACCCTTGCTTTCTCATTCCTTCCTCAAACTTTGAACATCTGTAGCCACTTCAGTGCACACTTGAGCTACCAATTCTATGCAAACTTTCAAAAAAAGCATTCATCACAGGGGTGCCTGGGTGGCTCAATAGGTTGAGTGTCTGACTCTTGATTTTGGCTCAGGTCATGATCCCAGGGTTGTGGGATCGAGCCCCACATTGGGTCCCGTGCTGAGTGTGGAATCTGCTTAGGAGTCTCTCTGTCTGCTCCCTCTGTTTGCTTGCGCTCTCTCTTTCTCTCTCTAAAAAAAAACAAAACAAAACAAAAAAAACAACCAAAAACCAAAAAACCATTCATCGCAATTTAAAAATAAAGACAAAACATCATGTATTAAAATCAATAATAGTCATGATTTCATTTCAGTAAGAAGGATGGTACCGTTCACTGCCTTTCACCACAAACATCTTTTCTGGGGCCGTGATGGAGAGCTGGGGGTGCAGGTCAGCTTCCCAGGTGGTTTTCTTTCTTACCCTTCATTTTCACTAAGTTAGAAAAGCTTAAATTACAGTTTGAAGTAGCAGCAAGTGATTGATAACTCTGTCTAGTACTCCTGGATAGTGACCACAGACAGACATGGAAATTGAGGAGATTCCTTGCTGAAAGCCACTGCCAGTGTTTGGTCAGAACTATGTCATCCGTGGAAGCCGGAAGGTTGAGTGTTTATCTTAGGACTGCCTTGTATACTCCTTATCCATCCTTTGATTTGACTTTAGTCTGAAAAGTGTGTCTTTATGCTCTACTACAGCTCTTGGAGGTGGCTGTTCACTTTGCCCAGTAGTGTATTATGTCTGCCTCCATGGCCAAGAAAGTCATCAGGTAGGGCATAGACTGCTTTGATCCGAATACCTTTTTGTCACACTATCTGTGTAACTTTGGACAAATTATTTAAATTTTCCCTGTCTTGATTTCCTCAACTGTAAAAGAGAGACAGTGATAGTCCCTGCCTGACGGTGTGGCCGTACATCTTCTTTGTTCTAAAACACATGACTGTTTGGCTCTGTGCTGGCACATGATATGCGCTCAGTAAATACGCATCACGGCCATGGCTCTTATTTTCAGGTGTTTGCAAACTCTGGACCCTCCAAGACTTTCATACCGTGGTTCAGTCTTCATACAAAATCTTCATTTCTTCTTCCTTCTTCTCCTTTTTTAAATCATAAGCTTTCATCCCCAAAGTGGGGAGTAGGTTCTGGGTATGTGAATTACTGAATGTATTGTGCGCCCACCGTTCAGAATCATAGAGATAGTCTTCACTTGCATTCTGAACACCATAAAGTGTCTCTTTATCTTCTCCATTGTCCTGTGAGCACCGTCAGTAGTCCATATACTTCATTGGGGAGCGCAGTCTTCTGGTTTGCTACCTGTTTCTCTGCCTAGCACACTGGAAAAGCCGATGGTAAGAGGCTGGATGTGAATGGCTTCCACTGTTATCTTCAACACAAAACCAAGACCAGAGAGTGGATTGATGAACACCAGCTGGTCTTTATGAATGAAGCTGGGGAATGATTTTCAAAGGGGACACCTTTTACGTGAGCGGGAATACCTTTGTCGCACGCAGAGTTGGTGTCTTCTCAGTACTGGTCTCCGTGCTTCCTGCTTCACAAAATACACCGTAATTCAGTAGAAGCCTCAGGGGGCCTAGGGGGTCAAGAAGCTACAAGCACGTCTGTCTGTGGAGCACACTCACTAGGACCTGATTCCCACGCTGCCCCCTGACATCAGTAGCAGGCTGGCCAGCACACCAGCATCTTCCCACCACGGTGCACGGGTTTTAGGGGATCTCTGACAGTCATCCAATGAAGGCATGGTGCTGCCTGCTTGCTATGCTTTCTCTGCGAACACCGCATTTGTAATGAACTCTGCAGGTGGTTTTAGAAGCTTCTCACCAATAATGGCGCTTTTGCCCATTTTTCTGACTTGTTTTGGTTTCCTTTCATTCTTTAGTGACAAAACTAATTGAATTAAGGTCAGAGGTAGTTGTTTTTGTATTTGTTTTGAAAAAATTTTGAGGTTTTATTTGAAGATGGGGAGAAACTGATGGCTTGACATCATAATCTGATCAAAAATGTTTTAATGTTTATTATTTATTATTGAGAGAGAGAGAGAAAGAGAGAAAGAGAGAGCTAGCAGGGGAGGGGCAGAACAAGAGAGAGAGAGAGAGAGAGAAAGAGAGAGAGAAAGAGAGAGAGAGAGAGAGAGAGAGAGGGAGGGAGAGGGAGACGGAGAGACAGAATACCAAGCAGGCTTCTTACTGTCAGCATAGAGCCTGATGCGGGGCTCAAACCCACAAACTGTGAGATCATGACCTGAGCCAAAGTCGGACGCTTAACCAACTGAGCCACCCAGGGACCTCCTGACCAGTTTTTATCACACACACTGTAGCCAGGGCCAAGTGGATTACTAAATCAATATGACCTAAATTTCAGATGCTCATCACTGCATTTCCTTTCCTTTATATACTCATGGAATTCCTTGTCCTGGGTCATAGATTCATATTCCACATTCACACTGGAGCCCTGTTCATGGTTTATGTTGATGATGTCATTTTACATTGTACTGTTTACATTATAATTATTGTTAAAATTTTTTTAATGTTTATTTATTTTTGAGAGAGAGAGAGAGAGAGCTGGGAAGGGGCAGAGAGAAAGGGAGACACAGAATCCGAAGCAGGCTCCAGGCTCTGAGCTGTCAGCACAGAGCCTGATGCGGGACTTGAACCCACGAACTGTGAGATCATGACCTAAGCCGAAGTCAGATGCTTAACCAACTGAGCCACCCAGGCGCCCTGTTTACATTATTATTTGTATCCTTACTTTGGGGCTTAGGTGAGCCACTTTTGTCATTTGAGGCTATGACCCAGCATGATAGAGCACAAATATGTGAATGGGGTGAGTTGTAGGCTGTTCACTGAATGCTAGCAAAGGTAAACTCCCTACTTGTTATGAAGACTATAATAGGGTTTTTGCAAAAATCGTAATTGCTTATGTTTCAAATCTTGGGAACATACTTGTTTTAATTCTTCTTTTCTTCTGAAGCCACCAAGCCTCCAGGGACCACACTTTGGGAACATTACCCTGTGGTTTTTGATGAGGGCCCTTCTGGAACAGAGCTGGTGACTAGATAGGGGCAGGAGGGGACAGGACCCTGGTGTTTTGTTAAAGAGAACAAACACCAGAAACTGAAGAAATGCCAGGTCGGGGCTTCTAGTTTGGGAGAGCTAGGGAAACAGGAATTTAAGCTATGTCCTTCTAAGTGTTTCCATTTCTTCTTCCTTTGTACCTTGCAGAGTAAAAGCCAGGGATCCATCTTTGTCCGGATACACGCCCCGTGGCAGGTGCTGGCCAGAGAGGCAGAGTTCTTGAAGATCAAAGTCCCCACCAAGAAAGTATGAGCATGTTTCTTCTGGGTTTGGGGGCCTCCGGAGGGTGGGCTGGCTGGCAATAGTGTGGGAACAAGGCCAGGGTTTGGGGGATGAGGGTTTGTGGAGTTGAAATTGCTCTTGCCTCCCTAGGGACCCTAAGTATGGGGCAGTGATGTGGGTGGGGTGGGAAAGCAAGTTGGGGTGCAGAGAGGGGCCGGGTTTGGGATGTCCCTTCACCTTGGAGCTCCCCCTGGGATGTGCTTCATGGGAAGCCAGACATTGCTCTGGTCCAGATTCTTGGTTTCTCTGTTATACTTCCTCTCTCCCTCTTCTTGAGGTCCTGACACTTCCAGGCATTTTTTTTTTTTTAATTTTTTTTCAACGTTTATTTATTTTTGGGACAGAGAGAGACAGAGCATGAACGGGGGAGGGGCAGAGAGGGAGGGAGACACAGAATCGGAAACAGGCTCCAGGCTCTGAGCCATCAGCCCAGAGCCCGACGCGGGGCTCGAACTCACGAACCGCGAGATCGTGACCTGGCTGAAGTCGGACGCCCAACCGACTGCGCCACCCAGGCGCCCCGGCATTTTTTTTTTTTTAAGACCAGGTGTAGCAATGAGAGCAGACAGCAAGCCATGTGGACTGGGTAGGCAGCATGCAGGGAGAATAGCTCCGAACTTGCTGCAAAGATCCCTATTCTGGTTGTGACTCTACCACTAAGTATTGTGTGGTGGCTTTTGCTGGTCTCCTCTGTAAAATAGAAGGTTCTTAATCAGGAGAGTTGATCAAAAGAAAACCATCTGGGGAATGTTTTTAGAATGTCATGCCAGCCTCCCAACTCTGGGATTTTGATTCAGGTGGTTGGTATGGAATGAGGTTCTGGCACCAATATTGTGAAGAAAAAAATCCTCAGGAGGTTCTGATGTATATTTGGGTTGAGAACCACACAGTTCAGATGAGTTTTGAGGTTCCTTTCAGTTAGTATAGTTTATGTATAATTTCAAAATTCCCCCAGGGAATTCTTAGGTGAGCTTCTCCGTGTATAACAAAATCCAGCGAACATTTCCAAAGAGAAAGGAAAAGTGTCCACAGATTTACTATTCTTTTTTTTTTTGTTGTTGTTGTTAGGCATTTTAGGAGAAAACAGTGGCTGTTGACTTTGGCCACTTGTGATGTTTCTCTAGGAAGGGTTCTGGGGCACATGCTACTCTAGTCTAATGAGTGATTTATAGATGATATCTCTCTTTCTCTTTCTCGGTTTCTTTGTCTCTGTCTCCCTGTCTCTCTCTCTCTCTCTCTCTCTCTCTCTCTCTCTCTCTCACACACACACACACACACACACACACACACACACACACACACACAAAGTATTTCATAAGTGGTGACCTAACTTTGCAGAGATCATTTTCCTCATTCTGACCACCGTCACCAGAATTTCCACCCCCATCAGGAACAGAACTCCATGTCTGTTGCTTTCTGCACTGCCACTGTTACCACCTGCCTTATCACCGTCTTCACTCTCATCACTATCCTCAGAGTCAGCAGCACCATTTTGATCAACGTCATTGTCTGTGCTTATACCGTCTTCCCTACCAATAGATCGACCGTCCCCATCAAAATTCACTCACCAAATACCAACATGTTTGCTACCCTCATGAATCCCCTACTCAAGAGGGTAAAGTCTGTGGGTTCTGTTTTTATAGGTTTATTAAGACAGATGATACCTTCGTGGCAGGTGGACACATGACAAACAGTGAACAAACATAGACGTGAATATCAGCTACAGATATTCTGCCAAAAGAAGTAAATGTTTTGGGGTCACCTGCCTGAGTGTCTTGTTTTCACAAGGACCATACCAGGGCCTTTGTCCCTTCATTTGCACTGCTGCATTGTCTCCTAGTTTTGGACCTCTTGCTCCTAATCCCATTGTCCTCGAACGCAGGCGCCATCTTTATTGTGGACCTCCACTCCTCCTCCATAGATGATTAGAGGATTTCCTGGTTTGCTGGCAACATGCCTCAAGTATCAGTCTTGGATGGAGGCTTCTGCTTCCCTCTGGTGGTGTCACAACCTGGCTAACCATTTCACTTCTCTTTCTTCTGGCTTCTAACTTTCTCTCTGCTGGCTGATCCTTGGAAAGAAGGTGAGCAAAACTCCAAAGCCCATGCTATGGCTTCTGTCTCCCAAGATGCTCCTAAGAGCAGGGAAGCCAGAGACACAGAAGAAGCGTGTATCCTTCTTCTTTCCCCTTTTTGTGTCTTCTTTGCTCTCCTTGCCATCCTTCTTCCCTCTCCCTTGTACCTCTCTCTCCTGGTGCCTTTTCCTTGCCTCCCTCTCTGTTCTTGGGACATCCTACCATACCTCTCGTTTCTCTACCACCTTCCTCTCCTCCTCATTCCCAGACTCAGCCCCAAAGTAATGCCTGCCCCTGGTCTCTGCTTGTCCTTGCATAGGCTCATACCTGTGAGAGCATAGATCTGCTTAAATGACCTATTTTCCTGCAGAGTCATGTGTCCCCATACGCTTAGCCTGTTGGAACTACCATCTATAGTTTGGGTAGTACCTGCACTTGAATTTGTAGTTGGAATGATTAGGGCAAGGACATATTACAGTGCAGCCATCTCTGAGTTTCCCTCCTTCTTTGTCTTTTTTTTTTTTTTTTTTTTGCATTTTGAAAGAAATCAAATATATTTGACATAACCTTGTGTAAATATAAGGCATACAACATGTAAATTGGGCACATTTATATACTGTAATATGATTGCCATTGTAGAGGTAATTAGCACCTGTATCACTGTTACATAATTATTCTTTCTTTTTGGCGGTTGGAATAATTAAGTTCTAGTCTCTGGTTATAGTACAACGTTGTTGTCTATATTCACTCTACTGTGCCTTAAATCTCTATGGCTTATTTACTACTTGTTACTGGTTTGTACCCTTTAAACAGCAGCTGTTTTATCCCCCCACTCCATTCCCTGGTAACCACCATTTTACTCTCTGTTTTTATAGGTTTGGCTTCTTAGATTCCACATATAAGTGATATTACATAGTACAGTATTTTTTCCTCTGCTTTCATTGCACTTAGTATGGTGTGCTCAAGGTTCATCTATGTTGCAAATGGCAGGAATTCTTTTTTTCTCATGGCTGAGTAAGATTCCACTGTGTACACATACTACATCTTCTGTATCCATTCATTGGTTGATGCAGTCAGGCTGTCCCCACCCCCTTCCTTTTCCTTTTAGAGGCTGAGGGTGGTAGACACTGTGGTAGGGTCTAGAAGACCAGACTTTTAGCCTTGGTTCCATGTTTATTTGCTGTGTGACTTGGGGATGTCACTTCGTCTTCCAGAGCCCCAGTTTCCTCATCTATGATATAGGCTATAATAATACATGCCCTATTTTTTCTTAAAAGGGTGTTGTAAGACTCTAACTCCTAACTGGTGCTATGGAAGTGTAGGAGTTTATCATTGTGTCTGTGTGCTCAAATATTTTTATGTGCATTCTCGATTCCTAGCCCTTCCCCGACCCAGCCAGCTTCACTGCAGCCAACACTGATGGAGGACCTGTAGGGGGTCTTTGGAGAGACACTGAAGGGCACAGAAATAATCCATGCTCTGAGAGAGTTTACAAAGGGCTCATCAGGAATGCACATACGCAGACATCAAAGCATGAGTAAAACACTATCTCAAATGGCAACTCATTAGCACAGCACAGATCTATATGCAAATACGATGGGGCAAGGAGTCTGGGGAGAGCAAAGCCAGGTGGTGGCTCCTGGAAGGCTGCAGATATAACAGAAGGAACTTCTCCCCAGAGTTTCTGGGTCCCATACTTGACACAGGTGAACTGTGTGTCATCCTTCTGTGGGTCCAGCCACATGGCCCTGATCTTCTTTGTAGTCACAGGATGCAGTGGCTGACCTCACAGGGGATGTCATAAGCAGGAGAGGAGGTATAACTTGGTAGGCAGGGTAGGATGCATGTTTTTCAAAATCAGTCTGACAGAACCTGATCACAGGGGTGGAGGTGGGGGCTATACCCAGAGGCATGAACAGGGAGGATGAGGCAGGGAAATCTGTGCAAGGTTAGCATGGGGGCCACTGGCGTTTTCCTCCTGTTTTAGTGGGTTTGGGAAGTGACTACGATGAGAATAAACTACGTTTGCAGAGAGCCACGTCCTGGTGGCGGGGGGAACGTGGAGGAAGGCTGAGGCACGGCGTGGGATCAGTTGAGCATCCTCCGGGCCGGTGGAGGTTTGTATCATAACTCAGCAGGGTCTGGAGAGACCAGGAAGATGGGGAGGAAATCACAAAATCAAGATCTCCAAACCTGGACAAATCCATAGTAACGCGTCTAGGGACTCAGAGTCCTGAACACAGATATTAACCAGGAGGGGGATCTTGGAAGGAAACATTTGTTTTCCAAGAACAACAACAGAAGAGCCAGCATTTTGTGAGGGACACTCAACCTCCGTGCACAGGAAGGGGGTGGGGAGGCCTGGCCTTTGGCCCCGGGGTAGCCTGGGAAGATTTGAAATGGGTGCCTTCTCACCTCTGCTCATTACCAAAATGGGCCTTCTAGATTGCGCTCAACATTTATGTTTCTCCCTCATTCGCCTTTTGTCCATATGAACGAACATTCCCCCCCTCTTTTACCCCTTACGTTCACTGACTCTCCAAGTGCTTCCTGCAACAGAGACAAGGCTGGAAACAGACAAGGGGGAGGTAACGGAGTCCATTCTTGTCCATGAGGTCATATTAATCTAGCCAGAATCCACCAAATTTGGAAGAAGTGATATGCCTGGGGTGGGTGAAAATCACTTTTGTCTAGTCTGTCAAAATTTATGTAGCTGTTTTGAGTAGAGAGACTGATATTGCAGGGGCTACTTTTGCTATTCCCAGAAGCCTATGAGGACATTAGCTTATGAGTCCTTCGCAGGCAAGGAGATGCTGTTAACTTCCAGCAAGTTATATCTTTTTAGGAAAGCAGGCTTAGAGGAAGCCTCATCTCCAAAACAGGAGTAATAAATGTCGTGGCAGGCTGTTGAAAGGAGTGGTGATGATATCGGATGTCTAGCATAGAGGCACACACAACACATGATAGCGGGTACTTTTGCTGTTGTCGTTGTTGTTCACACGTGATGTGAATAGGGCGGCACAGTCGGCAATGAATCGGCCGACTCTTTCCTGCTGTTTCCCTTCACAGCCAGCATCTGCAGCGTTGGGGGAAACTGGACCCAGTTCCTTAAACCTGCGACGGCAGCCAGAAGCCCAGACATAGAGTCTGGGGAGAGGCGGGAACAGATGGCCTTTGCACTGTGTGCTGGGGGATTTCTGTTTCCTAGAGCATGGCTCCTTGGGGTGTCCCTAAACATAATGGTTGCATGTGTGAGACCTGTGGTGCAGTCCCTGGGAGAGTCAGCAGGAAGACTGCTCAGCCCCGCAGTGCAGGAGGGAGGTCTTGAAGGCGCCCATTTCCAGGGATAGACAGCAGATGTGGCAAAAGGAGACTTGAGTTTCACTATTGGCTCTGCCCCCATGAACCTGGGGTTGATTCATATCTTACCCTATTTTGCAAAACAGGATTTTGACGGGTTACAAGCAAAATCATAAATACAAAGGGATCATTTTTTAACAAAGGGTAAATAGAAAAGAACCCTGTGATTGGGGGACAGTAAGGAAGTGCAGGGGAAATGATGACAGTAGAAATGAAAAAATAAGAGTGATTAATGCAAGTGTGACAGATTTCCCTTTGAGCTTCCTGGTAGCCAAGGAAGGAAGGACTGTGGTTCATGTAATCCATGGAGATGAGCATCTGCTTTGTCAGAGGACAAACTTTTTCCTGTGGTTAAAGTATAATTGCAATGTAAAGGACAGAAACAATATAAGGGACGTATTTTTAGTAATGAGTTCATATAAAGTGCTGGAATATTCTTTGCATAGCAATCTTTTAACTGCTTTTGGATAAAAGCTGAGGTTGCCACGTTAAACTGCAGTGCAAGGTGGATTGTAGTACAAAGTAATGTGTGGAAATTTCTGGTGAGTCAATGATCCAAAGAGAAAAGAGCAGAAATATCATTCATCTTTTAAGTCTCTCCATGGACTCCTTGGTTTGAGATCTCTTTTATCTACCAAACTGCATTTATTAAAGAATAGTTCATCATTTGATTTTCATTAATTGAAAATATATATAAATGCCATTAAGAAATTGGTGTTACCACACTGAACTATTAGAATTTCATCTTAAAAGCAAAGACACTTGGCATTTTGGTTAGCTCAATGGCCCCTTAGAGGAAGATATTAATTCCATTAAGCCTTATAAATTATTAGAAGTTGTTCTCGGATACCTGCTACTGCCTCTCTAGAGATTCTGATTTGGTAACTGTGGTTTTGCAAAAGCTCCACGGGAAGACTCTCCCTCTGGCTTATGGTGTCCAGCCAGCTTCAGGTACTCTGCCCAGTCAGGACCACAGCACTTCTTGCTTCTTAGTTATCTAGACGTGAGGCTTATATTAATCAGGTTCCTCCAGAGAAATAGAACCAATAAGACGTGTGTGTGTGTGTGTGTGTGTGTGTGTGTGTGTGTGTGTGTGTTATATTTATTATGAGGAATTGTTCCAAGTGATTATGGTAAGCTGATTTATGGTACCCAAGAGAGCTAATGGTATAAGTTCTAGTCCAAATGCCCATCAGGTTGGAGACCCAAGAAGAGCCCATTTCAGTTCCAGTGTGAGGGCAGGAAAAAAAAAAACAATCAATGTCCCAGCTGAAACAAGCAGGTAGGAGAAGTTCCCTCTTAGTCAACCTTTTTGTTCTATTGAGGCCTTCAACTGATCGGATGGAGGGCCACCACATTAGGGGGGCAAACTGCTTTACTCAGTGTATCCATTCAAATTGTTAATCTCATCCCAAAACCACCCTCCAAACACACTCAGAATAATGCTGGCCAAATATCTGGGCACCCCGTGGCCAGTCAAGTTGACACATACAATTAGCCATCACAAGTGCTTGTGCTTTTAAGGTCCATAATCCTTTTTTGTAGTGGTATGAATAGTGTGTCCAAAAATAGGTATCCAAGCCCTAACTGTGGAACTTATGAATGCGATCTTATTTGGAAAAAGGGTCTTTGCAGATAGAATTAGGTAAAGATCTCAAGATAAGATCATCTTGGATGTTGGGTGGGCCCAAATCCAATTATTGGCTGAAAGATAATTGAGATCCACAGACACACAGGGAAGAAGACCAGGTGAAGGCAAAGGCTGTGAATGGAGGAATGCAGCTCCAAGCCAAGGTGAATGCTTGGGGCCCTCAGAACCTGAGGAAGGTTTTCCCCTTAGAGCCTTCAGAGGGGGTGGAGGCCTGTTGGCAGCCCAATTCCAGACTTGTGGCTTTCACATCTGTGAGAGCATACATTTCTGCTGTTTCAGGCCACCCACTTTGTGGTAGTTTGTTATGACAGCCCTGGGGAATGAGTATACTCTTCCTCTGGGCAGGAAGTAACAAGCCAATGGTCCAAGACCTGGACCTCAGGTAGGCTTGTGGGTTTGCTCTGTATCCCAGGAATCCACTTGGCATTTTCTAAGGTTGCTTGAAGTAGCCTTGTTGATTCCTTGATGCTGGGCTGTGGACTCCTCTGGAGGAGCCTTTTTGCAAGCATCCTCCTTCATGACCTCACCATGTCTGTGTCTGTTTCACGTTCTGCTTTTGCTTTAATGAAATCCGAAGAGACTGGAAGGGGCTCATCTTAGCACGCATGGTGGAAGGAGACCCAGTGTGGCTAAGAGCTGCTTTTCAATTCAGCAATTATTTCCCCACTTATACTTCTGTTCCCAAAGATAATTGTTGGTTTGATTAGGTGAAAGCTTCTTTCTTCCTTGATAAGGGGTAAATAAGGATAAAGTCTCTTAGCGTGTTTTTTTTTTTTTTTTCCAACGTTTATTTATTTTTGGGACAGAGAGAGACAGAGCATGAACGGGGGAGGGGCAGAGAGAGAGGGAGACACAGAATCGGAAACAGGCTCCAGGCTCTGAGCCATCAGCTCAGAGCCCGACGCGGGGCTCGAACTCACAGACCGTGAGATCGTGACCTGGCTGAAGTCGGACGCCCAACCGACTGCGCCACCCAGGCGCCCCTGTTAGCGTGTTTTAAAGGTTGCCCATATTTCATAATTCTTATGGTTGGCTTTGAGAAGAAAGGTAGTAAAACCACTCTCAATAATATCACTCAAAATATCTGAAAATAAAAGAACTTATAACCAGAGATATAAGTTGATAAATAATTAAATTGAGTTTTAAATGTAGCTAATGCTTCTTATGCGCTGTGTTCTTTGATAAGAGCATTACATGCTTTTTGTTTTTATCCTCACAACAATATGTGGTAAGACTAGCTTTAGCTCCATTTTATAGGTGAGGAAACAGGTTCAGAGAGGTTAATAAGCTTCCCTAAGGTCACCTGGCATGAAGGGGTTAGACTCATTTCTTTCTGACTGCAAAGCTGTGCTCCTACTTCACTTTACTGAAACGTCCAAATTGAAGCTTGGGCTAGCATGGTCTAGAACATCATTTCTCAGAGCCTATACTCTAGAACCAGTGGTCTTTTTTTTTTTTTTAAATCATGGTCTGGGGTGCCTGGGTGGTTCAGTTGGTTGAGTATCTGACTCTTGATTTTGGCTCAGGTCATGATCCCGGGGTCATGGGATTGAGTCTTGCGTCAGTCTCTGTGCTGAGTGTGAAGCCTGCTTAAGACTTTCTCTCTCTCTCCCTACCCCTCTCACTTGTTCTCTGTCTCTCAAATAAAAAAATAATAAAAATAAAAATAATTCATGGTCTAACAGACTTTAGAAACACTAATTATTAAGTTTTTCTGACCAATTAAAAGTTCTAAGAAGACTCTTAGTCTAAGAGCGAGGTTCCACTTTAACTCTTTCCCTCTGAACACTCATAGGTTATTCATAGGTATGTTCCTAGGAATCCTGGGGAACCAGTGATCTGCAGAACATACCCTGGGAAACTCCATCTCAGATTACATACCTCTGGGCTGGGACAGGTAACACATCAGAATTTTTCTCTTGTCATTGCCTGGGACTGGAACAGTGAGTTACTTAGCAGTCCTGGATGATAGCTTTCTCATCTGTAAAGTATGGAGGTTGGACCCCAACTTCTCTGTCATAGCTTTAAAATGTTGGGGTCCACACATCAGCCAAGTGACAGTTAATGAATTTGTTCATTCTTTCCCCATTATTGATGTTAGCTGAGGGACTCCTGTGGGGTCATTCACACTCTGATTGTGTCCAAATATCTCAGAGTAAAATTGTCCCACATCTGTCACTTCTTCAAGCTGTATGCTGAATGAGGTAGTACACTTAGCATGTGGATCCCTACTCTGTATCTGGGGCTGTCCTTTATCCTCGAGCCTGGTAATGTCACTGGGTTTTCTCTGAGTTCTCTTGCCCATGCCTCTCTGTGGAGCCTACATTGAGCTCCCTGATTTAGACTCTTGTCAAAAGGAGAGTACTTTACTCTCTCTTCCAGGGCCTGGAAACTTTTCACATGCTTTAAATATTTGCCTCTGGTCCTAGAATGATCTCCCCATCTTCTCTAAATACACAATAAACAATAAAGAAACACATTCTTTGCATCGCAGCCCAAATCTCACTTCCCTCATAGACCCTCCTTTATTCCTTAAGTGGATTCTTAGTCAACCTATAGTCAGGATTTTTCTCATTTGTTAGTTTTTCCTTCTTACTCTTGTGCCTCCTAAGGTGCCACATCCCCACTCCCCCTCTGAGAACTATAGTTTGTGTTTCCTGTGTATTCCCTGCAAACTCTAGTTTCGTGTTATATAAATAATAGATGCTCAGTAAATATCAGATTGATTGGCTGATTGATGCCAGATTATCCTTGCTCCCCCAGCCCCAGGGTCTTCTTGCAGCTGTGATCTACAGTGTAATAGCAGGACTTTTAGCTCACAGCTGTGTATAGTTCATGTGATCTTCCAGAACATTCTTTTCCCTCCTCATTCAGACCAACTCCGTCCTTCATCAGGTGGTGAGCTAATTACTTTTTGGGGCCATTTTGATAGTTTAGTGAATCCTCTCTGGTGACCAGAAAGTAAAAAGCAGGAAAAACCCAATGAGCTTTGTTGAGGATGGAGAACTTGTAGATTCCTGGTCACAGGGAGAAGGGTCACTGTCTACTCAGCCTTCAAGATGCCTTTCAGGGCAGATTTCTTTTTATTATTATCAGCAGTAATTTTTAAATGAACCAGAACTGTTGGTGTTTACATAGGGTTGGCTGTAGGTGAGGCCTTGCCCCATGTTGCCATTTTCTGGTCCCAGACATTTGTTTTTAATGGAGGTACAGCTGAAAGAGTAGGGTTTATATTTGATATCTTTATGGGCTTTTCGGTGCATGCTCTTTGATTGGTATTTAAATAGGCTGGAGGGGCGCCTGGGTGGCGCAGTCAGTTAGGCGTCCGACTTCAGCCAGGTCACGATCTCGCGGTCCGGGAGTTCGAGCCCCGCGTCGGGCTCTGGGCTGATGGCTCAGAGCCTGGAGCCTGTTTCCGATTCTGTGTCTCCCTCTCTCTCTGCCCCTCCCCCGTTCATGCTCTGTCTCTCTCTGTCCCCAAAAAATAAATAAAACGTTGAAAAAAAAATTAAATAGGCTGGAAAGAGTGCAGCTTTTTATTCCCTTTGGCTTTTTATTCCTTTTTGTTTTAGGTAATGCTTCTCATTTTCAAAAATAGAAATAAAATAATTGATGCCACCTAAGTGCTGTGGTTTGAGTGAGGAACCTGAGATGGCATATGGCCATGTTCTAGACATGCATATGGGCCTGGTGAGACCATATGGACCTGGCAGACCTAGTGTTGGTCTGTTAGTGGATAAGTCTGACTCAGGGCTCAAAAATGGTGAAGAATATATGAAAATGCTATGGGAAGTGTTTTTGAATTGTTGTAGTAAGTTATTTTAAGACTCATGGTTAAAAAAATGGAAATAGGGGCGCCTGGGTGGCTCAGTCGGTTAAGCGTCCGACTTTGGCTCAGGTCATGATCTCGCGGTCCGTGAGTTCGAGCCCCGTATCGGGCTCTGTGCTGACAGCTCAGAGCCTGGAGCCTGTTTTAGATTCTGTGTCTCCCTCTCTCTCTGACTCTCCCCTGTTCATGCTCTCTCTCTGTCTCAAAAATAAATAAATGTTAAAAAAAAAAAAAAGGAAATAGAAGTGGTGGCTTTCTTTTGTTAAAGCCTAGAGTCATGTCTCTCTGAACTGGGGTAACATGTGCCATACTGGGGTTGGCTGGGACCTGGTGCTGGAGGGCAGTGGATAGGTTGACCATTGAATTTATCACCCAAAGTAGGGCTCTTTGAGGGTGGAAGAGCTCCCAGTGATTATGCCAGCACTGTCCTGAGTAACTGGGATATGTGGGTGCTCTTCCAGCTTGGCCATGGCTGCTCCTGAGGGTATATGGGAAAGAGTGAGCAGAAGGGGAGAGGTGGAGAAGCAGGCAGAGGCAGTCAGCTTCTGGCACCTGGGGCTCATGGGCGGAGCTCTTCTTACCCAGTAAGAACTGGGGTCAGTGACATGTTGGCTCATAACACCTGTCGAGATCTGATTGTTACTTTTTCAGGAATTTTGCAAGGTAGTGGTTAAACTATTGATAGCTTGAAAATGGCCATGGTGGGCACTGTTTATACCATAGAAATCCACAAATGTTGTAAATCAACAGCCTCTCCATTAGTTGGTAAACATTTACCAGCACTGCACCAACAAAAGCCCAAGGATGTACACTTGAGTATAAAGGCAGAGTGGGGCCACTGATGTGTGCCATGGCTGGGGCAGGGTCCAACCTGAGGGTGTTTTGTGGTTCCTGCAGTAGGCATTAAAGGGGCATTGATCAGAGAGGGGCCAGGAATAATAATGTCTATGTCAGGGACTCTGAATGGATGCCACATCTGCTGCCTCTGATACAGAAATTTATTTCGTACGTCTTCCTACTTGCTGGCTCTGCTCCAGCCTCACTGGCCTCCTTGTTCTTCCTCCAGAATGCCAAGCCTTTTTCTATCTCAGGGACTCTCTGATTGCTCTTCCCTCTGCCTGGAAGACCTCTATCTACCCACAGAATTCACTCCCTCACTTCACTGGGATTTCTGTTCATATGTCCCCTCCTCGGACAGTCCTCCCTGTCCACCCTCTGTGAGGCATGCTCCCGGCAACTCTCTATGCCCTTCTCTTGTTTTTTCTCTAATAGTACCACCGGCTCCTGAGTCATGTATTTGTGTTCTTGTTTGATTATCTGTGTCCACACTACACTGGAAGCTCCATGAGGGCAAGGATTTGGCTTTGTGATACAGGTAGCACCTAGAAGGGGCATGGAATAGAGCAGGCATGAAACCAGTATGTGTTAATGAATGAAAGAATGGGTCACACATACCAGACCTAATTTGTGGTGGCAACTGGATACAGACTGATGCTGAGTGGGCTCTGAGGCCCATTTGAGGACATTAAGAAGGACTCCTGTCATCCCATAGGGCTATCTACATGGGTGGGGCTGGCAGCACATGTACCATGTACCATATTATCCATTCCTGCTCTGGGTTTTCAGTTGCCCCTTCAGTTGCCAAAAAACATTTGGGAAAAGTCTAACTGTAGCTGGAATGGGGCTAGGTTGTATATAGGGGGTCCTAGCCTTTTGGAAGGCCCATTTTTCATCTACCCACCCATCCACGCACCCACTCACCCATGCATCCACCCATCTGTCCGTCTGTCCATCTGTCCATCCATCCATCCATCCATCCATCCATCCATCCATCCAATGGATACCTATTGAGTATCACTATACTCTGCTGAGGGCAGGTGATTCAGTGGTGACCACACTGGTCTTGGCTCCATTGGCTTTGGCATGGTGAAGACTCAGAAGTTAGAGAGCTGTATGAGCTGGGAGGCACCCACAGAAGAAAAAGAGTGGGGTGGACAGAGCCAACCAGAGGAAACTAATTTAGGCGGGGGGGGGGCCCCCGGGGGGGGGGGCGGGCGGGTGAGGGAAGGCGCCATTTGAGCTTAGACTTGAGGGCCAGGTTGGGGTTTGGCAGGTGGGGAGGACAGGTGAGAACCTGTCTCAGTGAGAACCTTCTCAGGAGAGGGAAGGACAGGTCATCAGCCCCAAGGTAAGGAAACCCCAGCCTCTGTGGGGAACTGAGAGGAGGCCATTATGCATATAGTGGGAGGCAGGAGGCGCAGCTTATAGGGGATTTGTCAGCCATGTAAGTAGTTTGGATTTTATCCCGTATTTTTAAAGTCAGCAAACATTCATTCATGTGTAGAGTACATACCAAAACGAATTAAAAACCATAAATGAATATAGAGCTAGACAAAGGAGAATGTGCATTTTGTAGTATCACTTTCCAGGCTCAGTATTGCTTCAGACAGGAAATTTACCCGTAAGCATAGGTAGGGATGAAGAGACTGGTTAGCTTCTGTTGTTGGTGTCACACAGAGTCTCCCTGTGGGATCTAGGATGCGGCTGGTCTTGGGGATTCTGGTGCTGTTGGCATTTTGGTGAATAGCTTAACACTCACACACAGGTAAATGCTTATGCGTGGGAGTCCTTGAATCTGGTACAGAGTGTGCACACATGCGTGTGTATGTGTGCGTGTGTATCCCTCCCTCTGCCCTCTCAGGCACCGGCACGCGGGATAAGAACATGGGGGCAAATTCTGCTGCATCTATAGCTTCCCTTTCTCATAACTTCTTTAGTCCAGAGCCTTCTGCCCTTGTCGGCTAGTGGCTTGTGGTGCCATGCTCCACACTGACTTCTCAGTGTGCCTGAGCCTTTTGACATTAAAGGTCAGGAAGTGGGTGTGATGCTGATCTTCAAGCCCTAGCCTTAAGGCGAGTGAGATGTCATCAATTGTAACAGTTGACCTTCAATTATCTAGTGACTAGGAGGAGCAGAGGAAAGCATAAATAGATGAAAAGAGGCAGACTTTTGGGGTCATGGGATATAAGCAGACACACATGCTCACAGCGGGGCTCACTGTCCATCTTGATGCCTGGTTTGTGCTCTTCCCACTGACTTTTCCTACGAGTTGTAAGGAGAGGCCTTCTTAGGTCACTACAGGTGAGTGACTCACAGATGATCAAGATTATATCATTTATAGCTCTTATTGTTGCACCTTCTCCTTGATCTCTGGGGTCATTGGACCTCTTCATGTTTGTATGGTACTGGGCATGTTAGTAAAACTTTCTGTGCCTTGGTTTCTTTATCTGTAGAATGGGGACAGTATTATGTACTGTTCATGATAGACATCACCATAGCCTTGGTTCCTTGCATCCCTGGAGGGAACATGATTCCAACACAGGAAGGAAACAAATCAGTCCTGAGACCACAGTGCTGTGCCCCTCTGGAGGGGAGAGGCAGAGGGAGACAAGGGGGGGAGAAAGAAGTAAGGAAAGAAGGGATCTCGGTAAACCTCTTAGACTATGACAATGAGGCCAAAGTGAGCTTTTATGAGAACCACATTTGAGCCCTGGAATAAAAAATAAGAGCAACATACTTTAAAAATTATTTATGATTTTAAGCACATGAAAGGCGTATCATGTACCCAAGGAGGGCATAATGGGGAACAGCTGGCTAACATGTGTCTTGCCATTTCTGAGGATGTTCATAATTCTCTGATGTCCAAGAATAACAGTAATAACGAGGCCGCCGCTGAGCATATTAATGACAATAAAGAGGGCCGGGGTGCCTTTCCTGGATCCTGCTGGACACAAGAGAAGAAAGAGCCTGGCTTATTGGGTCTGGTGGGACCGAAAGGGAACTCCAGCCTGCTTCCTTCTTGGGGGATCATGGGGCCCTTCCATGGATCAAAGGTTGAAGGAAAGAGCCTGGATGGGGGGGGGGGGTGAGTCAGGAAACCTGGGTTTCAGGCCTGGTTTCACCAGCGACTCTGGCAATTCCTTGCGTCTGAGTCTGTTTTCCTGTCTGTAAGGTAGCGATGCTAATGCTACTTGGCAAGCACACTTGCAGAGTGTTCATGGGGCCCGATGAAGTGGTGCCTCCGGAAGTGCTGGGCACATTGCAAAGCATTCTGTTTTGGAAGGGTCATCGTCAGCTTTGTGCTTCTTCAGCACTTGGCCAATCAGCCACCAAGCTCAGTGCCTGCATCTAGGGGGTGCCCACGATGTTGAAACATAGAAACATCACGAGTGTTTCTTTTTCATTAAATGTTTAAAGCTGTACACTGTTGGACAGGACTTTCCAAGGCACTTAGTCCAGTTCTTTCTTTTATGATTTTTGAAGTGGGTCTGGAGCAGTGCATGGTCTAGGGCTAATGATCCCCCACTACTGAGTCAACCTGAGTACTCTTCCCAGTGCCCTGTGGATGATGAGATTTTCCATTCTGCCTGATGGGAAGAGGTGCTATTTTCAGTCCTTTTAGATGGTTCTTTCTCCAGGCTCAGCTAGGTTCCTCGCACCTGTGCGGTCAAATGGTCACAGGGGACCTTCTGCAGCTCTCTGGAGCTCCTTGTGAAGCTCTCTCCTCTGGGCTACCCTGTCCTGTGAACTCCATTTGCCTTGGCCTCCCCAGACTTCCAGCTCTGTCTCCTCAGCTCAGGGGTTCAATGGGCCCCACTTGTCTTCCCTTCCTGCCCCTTGGCTGAGAACCTCTGTCAAGGCAGTGAGCTGGAGCCATCCCAGGAGCCATCTTGCTTGTTTCCTGTCTCCTAGGAACTTTGTTGCCTGATAGCCAGTATCTTGAAAACCACAGTCTCTATCCATTGGGGCTGCTATAATGGAATACCATGGACGGGGTGGCTTATAAACAAGAAAGTGGGCGTGGAATTCTTTTTCAGAGTTCTGGAGGCTGGAAGTCTTAGACCAGGGTGCCATTGTGGTCAGGTGAAGGACCTCTTCCTCGTTCCTAGCTG
>NW_024412572.1:2630885-2649432 GCF_014898765.1 Herpailurus yagouaroundi
TCTCTTTAGAGGTGAAGAACCTGAGAGGGAGAGTGACTTGCCTAAAGTCACACAGCTCCTTGGTGTCAGCAAGGACCAGGACCCAGGTCATGCACTCAGTAGATGTTATTGTGTTCCTGCTGTGGACCAGGCACACAGGGTTTGGTCCCTGCTCTCCAGAAGTCTATAGTCAGTTAGGGAGACAGGCAAGTGAGCCAAGAATTAGAGAAGAACATGATAAACTTCATGACGCAGGCACTTGTTCACAGGGTACTGAAGAAGCATGACGAGAAGTGAGCAGCCAAGGAAGTTTTTCTGGGCAAGTTGATCCTTAAGCCTAGTGGTGAAGGAGAAGTAGGAGTAGTCCAGATGAAAAGGAAGGGAAGAAGTTTCAGGAATAGGTACAATGCTCAGGCAGGGAGCAGGGTCCTTTGTCCTGTGAGCTTATGTGTCCCTGGCATTGTGCCATGGGTTCACCCACCTGTGTTTTATTGTGAGTACATGTCTGGCTCCATCCCCCACGAGCCCCTGAAGTCTGGGAAATCTCTTTCCAATGTAAGTCGATCAGATCTTTCAGCCTGGACATGACCATGTGGGGTCTTGGTCAGTGCTGTGGAGTGGATGTTACTTTGATGTTTCTGGTGAGACTCTCCTCCACGTTTTACATTTTTCCTGGAGGCGGATGATATTGCTTTCAGTGATTTGGAGTACCCCCATCAGGAAACAGTCGAAAGGTATCCTGGGCCCATGCCTGGTCCCTCTGAAGACATACCATAGGTGCCTACTCCTTTTAGCCCGTTTCTCTAAGTGAGCTCTACCAGACCCACTGCAGGGTGAGGGTGAAGAACTACGTGGAAGTTCTCAGCTAACCTTCTGCCACAACAAAGCCCTGACACGGTTGCTGGGTTATTAATCTGCACCTGTTGAATACAGGCATTCCTGGCCTCTGCCGAGGCTGGGCTCCCAAGTGCCTTTGCAGTTGGTGGGGAGACAGGGAGGGAAGCTGTCAGCCAGCCAGAGTCTTTAGTATTTTAGCTTGACTCTCCAATCCCATTTATTTCTACCAGGCCTGTTACCTTGTGGCTGTTCCGTCCCCAGCCTGGGCTCCTCCAGTGGCAGCAACTGCCATCATCAGTGCTGGTTTCCCACAAAATTTATCATTCATTCATTCATTCATTCATTCATTCAAAGACAGGAAACAGTTTGGATGGTATCCTGCTTCATGGAGATCATGGTTTGGTAAGGCAGCTGGACATTAATCAAATAATCATTCAAGTGAATGTAAAATTACAACTGCAGTAAGTGCTACGAAGGAGAGGAATTTGGGCCCATGAAATACTGTGAAGGTAGGACTTGACCTTGTCTGGAAGCCAGGAAGGACTTTCTTTAGGAAGTGACGATTAAGGGAGGCATCAAGTGTGAACAGAGTTGGCGGGGGTGCAGGGAGTAGATGCAGAGTGTCGAGGGCTCAGAATGTTGGGAAAACTGCAAGAGGGCCAGCAGTTGGGTGCAGTGAGCAGGGGACTATGGGGACTCCTGTGGGGTCCCATGGGCTGTGTTAAGAACTTTGTTCTTTATCATTAGAGCAATATAACCATTGAAGGCTTTTTCATAGGGAGGTTGAAGGCTTCCCAGACTAGGAGAGTCTGGGAAGGTAGTAATGGAGAGAAGTGGACAAAGAAGAAATACCCTGGTGGGTCTGAGTCTGTCATTCCAAGGCATCTGGAAGACAGAGTCCATCAGCTTCCCTCCTGTTTGGAAACTTTAATTTCCATGCACATGCCATTGAAAGACACATGGTGATGGGTATGATTAGCACATTGCAATCTCAGTGCAGGACACGTGCCTGGTCAGCACCTGCCCCAAATGACCTGTGAGATGTGTTCTGGGACTGCATGAGGGGGCCATTGCTCTGCCCCCATCCCTCCAGGCTCAAAGATTCCTGAGGGATGAACTCTTTGCATTGCAGTGACCAATGTGTGCGGAGAGACTTGGCAGGATGCTTAAGAACTTAATGACAATGGAGGCATGATTATAAGTGGCACACTATTTTTTCCCCCCATGATAACTCACATTTTAGCAAACAAAGCAGTAGAGTAGAATAGTCAAGAACACAGCCTTTGCCAGGGGATTCAGATACTCCAGTTATTACCTGGTTTACACTATCTGGGTACTCCAAAGAAATCAGGCCATGTAACCCTTCTTCAATCCAGCTTGAACTTTTCTACTTTCTTGTTTGTCTAGAATGTCTTTGCCTGCATCTGTTCAAGCCTTATTCATTCAAACTATTCATAAGATAATGTTAATAGAAGTGCGATCAAACAAGATAAAGCATGTGTAGAAAATGAAACAAATGCCCATCAATAGGGGAATGACTAAACAAATTAGGATTCATGTCTGCTGTGTAATATTACACATTCATTAAGGTAGTTCTATGTGAACTGACCTGGAAAGGTAATATATCTGTGATATATTGCTAAATGAAACAGGCAAATTGTGGAACCATACATGAAACAGGATCATAGTTGGATTTAGAAAGGAATGTGTATGGAAAAAGTTAGGATGAAACGTACTCCAAGTTGTTAATAGAGATTTCCTCTGGAAAGGATGGTGGGATTCGGCTAGAAATGAAATTGAACTGTTCACATACAGTTAATGTACTTTTATGGTTTGGGTTTGCTTGTTTACTAGAACTGTGTTAATTTTGTAATTGAAATAAAATCAAAATGCATCAAAAAACTTGTTAGAAGAAATAAACCATGGTTCTATTTCAGTTGTTAGATTGGGGACGTTCTTCCCCTCCCCCTAATTTATTATTTTATTAAAGAACAAAATGATAGCAAGAGAAAGTTACCTTTCTGTGAAAGCTCAACAAAAATGCTATTCCCCAATGAAACATGTTTCTGATTCCTCAATTGGATGTGCTGTCTCCTTTCTTTGAACCCTCAAATACTTTGTGTGGCTTTTGCGGCATTTAACTCTGTCTACCTTTTATTTCATACCTGTTTTACTGCCTCTCTAGATTTAAGCCACTGGATGGATGTCATGATAGAGAAGAAAATCAGCTTTCAAGTTAGAAGATCCGGATGTTGGCCCTTGTTCTGGTTTTCTAGCACAACGTGACAAATGAGCTCAAACGTAGTAGCTGAAAACATAGTCACTTTTTCCTTTCTTATGAGTTTATGGTTAGGAACTTGAGCAGAGCTGGGCTGGATGATTCTTCCACTCATGTGGTATTGAGTTGTGTCCCTTGGTGGAATTTAGCTGGGGGTTGACCTGGACAGGAAGGTCCAAGAAGACTTCCTTCATATGGCTGATGCATGGCCAGGCAGCTGAAAGGCTGGGTCCAGCTTAAGTCCTTTGTCTTTCTGAGCGAATGCTCTTACCTTCCCATGGACTTCTTCCTGGTGGCTCCGGACTTTGAGACAAAGGCAAACCAAACAGAAGCTGCCTGTCTTCTAGAGGATGCAACCAGCAGAGTGTCTCTTCTGCTGTACTGATTAAGCATCTACAGAGCCCACTCAGATTTAAGAGGGTGGGAACAGAATAGTGCTTCTTGAAAGGCAAATTTGTATGAGAAATTTGTGGCCACCTTTAATCTGTCACAGCTCTGCTGTAAGTGCAGCCTCCATGTCTCAAGGACTACATCTATTAATTAAAAAGAACAAGATCTGTAATGTATGCAAAAACACCCTATGCATTATAAAAAGCTATGTGTACTATATATATATCAATAATTATCTTGATACTAACTCTGTATCTTACTCAAGGCAGGTATTTTCTAGAGGTTTAGTACTTTGAAAACAGACTCATTTATCAGCTAATTCCCAAGAGGAACACACAAAGAAAGTGATGTGGGGCATGGTGTAGTTGCAGAGTACAGACTTTGACTAGGTTGACATGAGTTAAATCCAAGCTGTCAACTCAGTTACTATCTGTGTGACCTTTGTTGGCTCATTGCACCTTTCTGAGCCTTAATTTCCTCCTCATAGTATGAGAGTAGTATTTACTGAGCTGGGTTTCTGTGTGTATTGGAGCTAATTTGTGTGGAGCACTTAGTATGGCAACTGTCACATAGTAGGTCTTCTGTTTCTCTTAAGATGATGTAACAAAGTCATATAGCAAATTTGGCCTCCTCGCTGGTTTCTCTGCATTGGTTACTCCATCCGCAGAGATGACTGAGACGGGGTCGAGAGACCACACCTTTGTGAAAGCAGCAGGGAAGGGAGGGCTCCACTTGTCTCTCCCAGTCTCCTCCTCTTTCCAGAGTGTCCCTCGCTGGGGGTTTGGTGCCCCGTGCAGCTGTGGTTGTAGTCATTCTTCTCTCGGTTGGATGCGGTCTCCTTTTTAGGCCTGTGGCTTTGCCTTTTGTAGATGTATGAGATCAAATCAGAAGGCAGCATCACGAAGAAGTTCAACGAGCTTCTGCAGAAGCTGAGCTCGCCCCTGAAGCCTAGAGTTCCAGAGCACAGTAACAACAAGATGAAAAATCTCTCCTACCCATTCTCCAGGGAGAAAATGTATCTGTAAGTATGGGAGCTGTTGGGGTAGGGATGTGGCAGGGGATGGGAAGGGAAATCAAATACCACTCAGTGTCTCAGCTCCCACAATGAGTGCCCCACAGCCTGGGAGATAGGGGAGGAGGCATACTCTCATGGTGAAATGTTCCCTGCATCTGCTTTCTGAATCCCCTTCCCTAAATGAGATTATCCCAAAGAACTCCCCAACATGTGTCCAGTGGCTCATGGAGCACCCACCATTTTAGTCATGTTGCATGATGGATGGAAAATCATGGAGCACAGAGCCATAAACTTTGGGGTTCAGTGAGAAAATGGTCAGATACCTGTTTACCTTCTGTGAGGAAACCATTCTGCCCAGTTCCTAGTCTAATAGGGTTTCAACATATTGTGATAAACCAGAGAGAAGGAGAATAAAGTTTCTGGATTTTTGTATTCCCATCTGCATACTCATGTACCCACTGACTCTGAAGAGATGCCCACCCAGATCCCCCCTAGGGAGGGGGGCGGGATAAGAGCTCTTCACAGGGATGGCCATTTGGGAAACCTTTGGAAGAATGAGTCATGGTTGGGAAGTGAGAGATGGAGCAGGCAAGCATCAGTTCTGTTGTAGGTGCTGATGGGAGAATAAGAGTGTCAGGATTAAGAGAGGGAAAGCAAGGACCAAAGATAGGTAGAGGAGATAGAAGAATCTGTCCCTTTTGGGGAGATGGCATTCCCAAAGCTGTGTTTCTGGTGTTGATTGGATAACATCTCCTACCCATTTTTTGCCGTATTAGATAATAATTCAATACACATGTATTTACTGTTTGTTTTGCACGTATTTTCTCATTGAATCATTATTCCCCTCATGATTCTGGTCCCAATTCTGGTCACCAATTCCAATGTGTGTGCCGGTCTTCCCATCCACCAAGGAATTCTTTGACATCCTGCAATTCGACACAGTTCTGACACCACCTACCCTTGGAGAACATTACATTTCCCAGGTTGAGGGCTCAGTGCAACAAGACTGCCCTCCACCTCAGATGCCAATCACAAGTCCAAGGTGTTCCCTGTGCTTCTGACTGGCTGGCTGTAGATCAGAGGTTCCCATGACCTCCTCTTCAGGTTTGATTAACTTGCTAGAGGAGCTTACAGAACTCAGAAAACTGATTTACTCACTAGATTACTAATATATTACAAAGGATATGAATCAATGGCCAGATGAAGAGATACATAAAGTGAGGTTCTGAATGAAGGTGTTTGTGTCTTTGTGAAGCTTGGGGCCTGCCATGGGGGCACATGGAGGCATCCTAGTTCCCCAGCCTGGGTACTCTGCAAGCCCTTTCCTTTGGGGTTTTTCTAGAGGCTTCCTTATGTAGCCATGGTTGATTAAATCACAGGCCATTGGCTACTGATTTAACCTCTAACCCCTCTCACCTCCCCAGAAATCAGGGGTGGGACTGAAAGTTCCACCCTCTATTCAAGGTTGGTTCCTCTGGCAATCAGCTCTCTCTCCCCCACCTCCCTTCCACCTTTAGGGGATTTCCAAAAACCAGCTCATTGATAAAAGCCTAGTTGTGGCTGAAAGAGGCTTGTTAGGAATAACAAGACACCCATTTCACCTTTATGGCTCTGAAAATGATTTCAGGAACTGAGGACAGGAGACCAAGTATTATGACAAAACATGTGCCCATTGCCCTTATTGTTCAGAAAATTCCAAGGAATTTGGGAGCTATGAGTCGCGAGCCCTGGATGAAGACTAAAAGATGTATTTAGCATAAGTCACAATGTCACCCTGCCTCAGGAGGTGGCCATTCAGATATAATGGTGTCTCATAGAGAGGAAACTAAGGTCGGGGATCTGTTCAAGTTCACACAGCATTAAGTGGCTGAACTGGGACTGGGACTGGCACATTGACCTACTGGCTGCTGGGGTTTTTGGTTTTTTGGTTTTTTTTTGGTGCTCTGTGTCTCTTCCATGCTTCCCCTTCCTTGGGTCTGCATGCTGGTGCTGGCATCTGAACTGCCATCTCCCATGCATCTCCATTCATTCAGTGCCTGTGACCCTTCAAATCCAGTTCCTAGACACCTCCATCTGGAAGAATCTTCTGTCCTTCCCGCCCAAAATAAGCTCTCCATCCTCTGAATTGTTAGAGCAATGGTCTACCTACTATCATGTTCTACTCTTCATTGGTTACTAGGAAACACATGCACCCAAGTGACGGGGGCTCCGGGGGAGCTGGGAGCACATTCCAGGCATCTGCACCCTGAGCACAGTCAGATCTACACAGGTGTTCTTTTTAGCGAAAAGGTCACAGTGTGAAGTGGAGGACAGATGCGGGCCTTCCATAATTAAGAGTTTGGTAGCTAACTGATGTGACAGTAGTGACAATATTAAATGAAAGTTTGAAAAACAAAGCCTTATCATCCCAGTACCAGGAAACTATACTCTTTCTGGTGGTTGTTATATTGTTTACTCTCTTTGTCCATACACAGGAATCCTTTCTACATACTTTCATGTTTAAAACATATCATAGTATAATATTTTCCTGTCAGTCTAAAATTTTCTACTTAGGATGTTCTCATAATTATAATTTCCAGTGACTGCATGATAATCCACCCTGTTGATTTTGGAATTTCATTTTATGTCCACTATCCTTATTGTCAGTAACTTTGCAACGAACATTTTTATTTATGGAACTTTATTCTTCTATTGAATTTATATTTCCTAGGATTCATTTCTGTGATCAGTTCTCACAATTACTAGGTCAAAAAAAATTATAAACACTGTGTGTGTGTGAGCATGTGTGAATATGTGTGTCTCACACATCTTGCTGTGTTGCTTTCTCAAGGTTTGCTCTGGCCTGAGGTGACAGTGGTCTCAGGACAAGGGTCATAAAATGAGTTGACCTTCTGTTTTCTTGGTGTCTCCAGGTACAACATCCATGACAAGGACACCTTCTTTGATAATGCCACCCGTAGCCGCATCGTAAGTACACAGGTCAACTACGGGTGGTGGGTTCTAGAATAAGGGGAAGGCTGGGTACCCAGTGTGGTAGGGCCTTCTCTTGCTCTTCCTGCTACCTCCCATCATCCTTTGCTTGGGGTTGCCTAGCAACCAAGGGGCGGATCCAGGAGCTTCCCAATCTTAGTGGCAAAAGGAATAGCAAACAGATCCCCTCACTTAGAGGCTGAGAGAAGTCTCTTCTCTTAAGGATTCTCCACCTTGGCCATTTGGAATCACAAAAACAGGAAATGTCTGAGCTGGTGGGGTCTTTCAGCTAATCAGGTGACCCCCTTGCTTGACAGTTGGGGAAACTGAGGCTCTAAGAGGCAGTGGATTGAAAAAATTCATACAGATCACTAGTGTCTGAATGAGGACCCGTGGCGGGGCTACTGTGTTTCTTTTACCCTCTAAGGAGTGTTGTGCATTTATATCACAGGGGATGCTAGAACTAGCCAGTTTGTTCAAGAATAAAATTCCCAGCCCATTCAATAGAAAGCCAAAATTCATGACTGTAGCTGTTCTTCTACTATTTTTTTTTTTTTTTCCTTTTGAAATCAAGGCTTTGGCTTTTGCATGATGATGGATTCTGACGAAAATCTGTGTATGGCCTGTGCCCCGTGGCCTCCATCTGAGCTGTAGCGTGTCTCCATGCTCTGGTCCATTTATTGTCTATCTGCCTGGAGAGCATTCAGCATATAGACAGAGGAGAAAAAGAGGGACCCAAGAAAAGCTGCTCACTTACGTATGCCACAGTGGAAACAATGGCAGTGTGTTTCCATTGTACCCTAGGAAAGAACTTAAGTTTCAACAGAGGAGAAGTAAGGGTCAGGTAGTAGAAGGACTTCCAAGTCAGCAGGGTGATCAGAAGGATGAGAAGTGACAGGTGATTAGAGGAAGCTACAAAACATTTCTAAGGCACACTGAAAACATGGCCCTCCCTGACTCTTTGCTCACAGGTTGGGGAAGAAAACACCTCAGGTTCCTTAGCCTAGTGTTTTAGGAAGGTTAAAATGAGTACATGAGTTATCATCCTATGGAAAAAGGCATAAACTTCCCATTTTTTTGTTGATGCTATTACAAGCTGTTTAAATCGCCCTGTGGCTTGGGTCTCATGTCTATGGGGGAGTTATAGGGTGTTGTGGAGATTACCAAATAATTGCAAAGTACTTGTAAAATAGTCAATGTCATATAAATGCTGTTCCTAATTATTATTGCTGTCGAATTACTGCACAGTATTGTAAGTGAATTAAACATTCTTGGGCCCCATAGTGCTGGAAGTTATTTATTTTCCACTCGCTCTAGGTCTGTGGCTGGAATATGGGAGTGTGAATGATGATGCAGGAACACGCTTCTCTCATTCAGCTCTCATTCTGGAAGCTTCTCCCTTTCCCTAGTCCCCCCCCCGCATAGTGAGAAGGGGTAGAAAAGAGCCTTTGAGTTTTGCCTTGGGGTCTACTCTGCCCTGGACTATTGTCTGAGGAACCTGCTCGTATCTGTATATGGCATCCCTGTGCCCCTTCTTTATAGGTGTCCTAGCACCCCAGCTATTTGTCCCAGAGCAGACTTCCTTGCTGGGAACCTCTTTATAGTTGGGCACAGGCTTGGGACCCTTTGGAGGGCACTAGCTGGCCAGTCACTGTTTCCTCTGCAGCCCTCCCTCACATGTGAGAGACATTTCCCTGCAAGTCCCACGTCCAGGGCTCTGTTGGCCTATTTTGCCATACAGTCGTCATTGGGCTGAGAGCCTGGTATGTGCCCCAGAAGTGCTCCGAGACAAGGAGTCTTGAGGCAGTGTCTGACTGGGGAGACAAGATGAGGACTCAGGAAAAAAACAGAGAAATAATAGTAACAATGAGCAAGATGTATGTGGCCCTCTATGAGTTTACAAAGCACTTTCATGTTTTCTTAGAACAGCTCTGTGAGTCAGCTTCATTACAGAGAAGGCCAGGGACTGTCAGGGCCCTCAGGGAGGTTTGCTCAGGACCCCTTGGCTAGGAGCTGGGCCTGGAACTGGATTCAGCGGCCTGCTCATCCCGGGCTTTCCCCAGCGTGGTGCTACTCAGGGTTGGCGGACAGGACACCCTCCTCTTCCCCTTCCCTGGACGTTCTGGCCCCAGCACTCCCTCCCAAGCCCTCCTGAAGCATGTGGGTCTGGGCTCCCTGGCATGTTTTCCTTACTTCCTGTAACTGCAGTCCATATACAGCCTTTATGTTTTTGGGGTAGGGCGAAGGGGATAGTGTGCGTGCGAGGGACTTAGGTTCTTTGCTTCCTCAAAGCACTCAAGTTCGAACAGGTTTGATGTGCAGTGCATGAGCTTGGCATATGCTTGGCTTCCCCCTCTCTGGAAGTGGGTCCAGTTGCCTGGTCCCCTGCCCGCCCCCTCCCATGGTGGCACACACGGTCATGGTGCTCACAGCCCTGCTCTTGTCTGTTTCAGGTGCACGAGATCCTGAAGCGCACAGCCTGTTCTCGGGCTAACAACACAATGGGTAAGGACCCCCTCTGCCGCCCACGGGCCCAGTGCTGATGGGCTGCCACGGTGCCAGAGCTGTCCTCTCTGCAGCTTGCTGCAGGGTATGGGGGGCAATGAAGAACAGAACAAACAGACACCCCCATGGAGGAGGGGAGGCTGCTTGCACTCAGGGCCAGGGGTCCTGCTTGCTTTCCAGGAGCAGCAGCACCCCATCTTGTGGGGGCAGGGGTGTTCCCCAGATTGCTGTAACTTCTCCCAGACCTTCATCCCTGTCTCCACAACCTATACAAGGTTTTAATAATCACCCAAACATGGCAGGTTTAGTTTATTTATTTAGTTTTTTAAAAAAAATTTTTTTTTCAACGTTTATTTATTTTTGGGACAGAGAGAGACAGAGCATGAACAGGGGAGGGGCAGAGAGAGAGGGAGACACAGAATCGGAAACAGGCTCCAGGCTCTGAGCCATCAGCCCAGAGCCTGACGCGGGGCTCGAACTCACGGACTGCGAGATCGTGACCTGGCTGAAGTCGGACGCTTAACTGACTGCGCCACCCAGGCACCTCAATTTATTTAGTTTTTAAGAAGAAAGGCATCTCAGAGACCCTTTAGTGCAGCCTTCTCCCTTTATGTGTGAAGGAGCCGACCTCCTGCAGGGAGGTCACACGTTAGTCTGAAGGTGCAGCTCCTGAGTTCAGTGTTCCTGTCACCGAATGTGGCTGAATCTGTTCCCTTGGTGATTTGTTTTTGAAACTTGAGTGTATTAGTCTTTGCAGTAGGAACGTCAGCATTTGGGAGCCAATAGGGCAGGCCAACTGATGCTGGAGAACTTTGCGGAAGACACACAAATTGGCTGAGGTGGAGATGGGAGCTTATGAGCACAAGCACGCGTCCTTTCCACAGGAATCACTCTGCAGGCCAGAGCTCTTTCCAGAGCAGCTACCAGCACTCAGAATGGCTTTTGAAACCTTTGGGAGAAATTCCTTCAAAATACACTCTGGGGTGGCAAATCTTTGGCTTTTGAGGCAGCCTTGAGTTAAAGAGTTCAAAGTCATTTAGAGGCAAGTCTAGTGAATAATGTAGTCAATCAAGCCAAGAAATCACAACAGTGCTAATGATAATAAAGGTAGCATTGGAGAGTTTTGCGGGGGGACTCATAAGCTGCCTTAATACCAAGGGAGTAGTCCTGGAGAAGGAACCAGAACAGGTTTTATATAGTGATAGTGCCTTTAGTCTAGTGCAGAACTTCTCGAGGGGGCAATTTATGATGACGGGCTGCGTTGATATATTCATCTTGTACAAAATCCCAAATAACACTCTAGTTTTTGAAAGTCAAGTCTTGCATGTGGTGTTTTGTGTCTGGAACATGGTACTGATGAGGTCAGGACATGAGTGAGGGAGGTAATTAATTAGCCCAGCTTGATTCCATGGAAGGACTGAAGCCCCCACTTAGAGCAGCCATTTTTCCTTGGTTCCAAGGACAACCAGAAGAGTCAAGAGATCTTAGAATGTATTTTATATTTTCTCATGACTTCTATCAGAATTCTTGAATTTACCTCATTTCTTGACCAGTTCACTCCTCAGCTCCATTAATCTGCCTTTTATCCTGTCAGACCATCCTCAATTTGACCAAACCTTCTCCCTCAGATGTCATGGGTGACTTCCAATTCCCACATTTCATGGCCTTTTTCTTAGTCTTCCTCTTCTTTAACCTCCTACACATCCTTCCACACCTTCTTTATGGACCTTCATCCTCTGAGAGTTGATATCCAGGAAGGTGCTACTGCTGTACTGATCTGCTGCCACTCTTAAAAAAAATAATAAAAATTAAAAAATATATATATATACACACATATATATTTTAGATATCTATATCTATATCTATATCTATATCTATATCTATATCTATATCTATAGAGAGAGAGTGAGTATGAGCAGGGGAGGGGCAAGAGAGAGGGAGAGAGAGAATCCCAAACAGGCTTTGCACTGACAGCACAGAGCCCGATGTAGGGCTTGATCCCATGAACCATGAGATCATGACCGGAGCCGAGGTCAAGAGTGGGATGCTTAATACTTGAGCCACCCAGGTGCCCCTCTGCTGCCATTCTATTTCTGCCTCATGGGCCACACTTTCTTTGGTTCTTCATCCTTCTCCTAGATTTTAGATGTTTTCTTCTCCGTATTCCCTTGGCCTCCTTACTTTTCTCTGTATACAGATGACTAGGAACCATGTATTTCTATTTCCCACTTCTCTCACTAATTCTAGCCCAACATTTCCAACTGACAGATGGATATCTCCACTGAGATGTTCACCAGAACCTTAAAATCAGTATATCAAATGTCCATTTCTAATTCCCCCTCTCTTCCTCTCTCTCCTGCTTCTCTTCCTGTTATTGTGACCACTGTCTTCTCTGTTTTTGCTCACATGGTTCCCTTCACCTGAATGTCCTCCCCCCATCCCCCCATGCCCATCCCCAGACCAAACATGGCTGTCCCATGGGTTCTTCCAATGCCCTGTCCTTGGAACTCCCACCAAATTCAGTCTCTTTCTTGCTGATTGCTATGTCCATGGCCTAGGCTCCCAAACAGTCCTTGAAGTGTGTTGAATCATCTCCTATGCCCCAGTGCACCTAGCTGTCTGCCTTGCACATTCTAGCCCATGAATTTGGTTTAGCAAATTAATTAAACATGCCTAGCCTGTTAGCCCACAGCGATTGCTGGTAATTGTAACTATGGACAAATAAATTCTCTGCAACTCAGTTTCCTTGGATGTAAAGTGGGATAGTAACATCTATCTTGCAGAGTCTTTGGGAAGATTGAGCTGTTAGTTTGTCTTGTAAACTAGGAAGTCCTTGAGAACTGAAGTTTATTTTGAGAGACCATCTCTGGGTTGTCAAAAGGCCATTAGGGATCCTCTACTTTAACACTGAAGTTTTTTTTTCTTTTTCATTTGAGGATATGAATTTTTTGGTGATGTCTCAAATCAAACTTCTTAAGAATTTTGTTGTGTTGAGTAGTTTTCAAAAATTTCTTTTTTGTCATTCAGAAAACATTTATTGAGCACCTTGTCTGTGTCAAATGATGTTATAGAAACTGAGAGATGCCAAGATGAATGTGACCTAATTTCTAGCCTTGAGGGCTCTTAGTTTAGCTATGCAGACAGTCATGTAAATAAAAAATTATGAGCTAATCTGCTAGGTACAACTATAGAGACATGTACAGAGTGCAGAGGGAACACAGAGGTGGAAGCAATTAACTTCCATGTGTGTGTGTCTGAGTATCAACGTAAATTATCCAGTATTCATTTCGTAGCTCAGGGGAAAGTTGGCATGTCAGTAATTCTACAAATGGGGACAGAGATGACATGTGACTTGTCCAGGGTCACATACTGAGTCATTGTCAGATGGGTCTAGAACTTGGGTTTCTTTGCTCCAAATCTTATGTCCAATACCTTTGGGATGCTGTGAACTAGAGGTGGAATTAGGTTGAATCTTTAAAGTCTATTACTACAGAAGCAGTAGCCATCTGGCCACTGATTTATAGGCATTTGAATTGGAAGGGAGAGCCTACCTTCTTTTAACATATATTGAACCTTAGGTCCTAAAACACCCAGGTACTTCTGCTAGGGGTCTTGGCAGGGAAACGTGGAGAAATGAGTTCAAGTTCTGTCTCTACTAAATTTGGTTAGATTTTGGTAGGCTGTATTGTGTCTGTTAGCCTCAGTTTTCCTGCACTTACAAAATGCTGAAAATGAAGGAAAACTGAGGTTAACATATTATAAAGCCTCTTCTTTAGTGCTATTCTAATATAATTTAAGTTAAACTTTAAACAACTCACTATACAAATAAATTTTAAAGCCCCATTGTTAGTCAAACTATAAGAGACTCTTAAAAACTGAGAATAAAATGAGGGTTGATGGGGGGTGGGAGGGAGGGGAAAGTGGGTGATGGGCATTGAGGAGGGCACCTGTTGGGATGAGCGCTGAGTGTTGTATGGAAACCAATTTGACAATAAATTTCATATTAAAAAAATTTAAAAAATAAAAAATAAATAAATATCTGGCAGATTTTACCAGTTGTGTGTGGGGGGAACCCATTGTTGATTTCTGTACTTTAAGCATGGGCATTATAAAAATGAAGTGATGAATTATATTTTCTCTAGATTCTCAGAACAAAGTGTCTAACTACACACTCTGTGTCTTCATGCAGATGCTCTGAAGGAACCTCAAGCACAACGTAAATCAAAAAAATACAGACTTCCCTTTGGGGGGACAACCCAGCTCTCATCCATGTACCCCAAATTTCAGTGAACTTTAGTTCTTAATTTCTCAAGCCTGGAACTGTAACAAAGTGCTATTGGGTTGATCTTGTGAACATCTATGAAATAGGCACAATTTGACTCTTTTTATTTATTTTTTTAATATTTATTTATTTTGGAGAGAGAGAGAGACAGCGTGCAACCAGGGAGGTGCAGAGAGAAAGGGAGACACAGAATCCAAAGCAGGCTCCAGGCTCTGAGCTGTCAGCACAGAGCCCGACGCGGGGCTCAAACCCATGGACTGTGAGATCATGACTTCAGCCGAAGTCGGTTGCCCAATGGACTGAGCCACCCAGGTGCCCCTAGACACAATTTGAGTCTTTACAGCCATTATCCTACTCTGTATCAACTGTGTTTTTTCTTGAATTTATTATCCCAACCACTAAAAGGTCTTCTTAACCCTAGTTTTACCCATTTTTAACCTATAACGTAAAATTAACAGCCCGTGTGAGCTTCTTAAAATGCATATCTGATTATTTCACTGGTCTGCTTGAAATGACAAAATAGATCCACATTTCCCTTAGATAAAATCCAAACCTCTTAATAGTTACCTGTTATGAACTTGATGTTTGTGTCACCCCACCCCCCGATCCATAACATTGAAGCCCTAACCCCCATCCAAGAGTCTGTTAGTTCAGCAGTAGCTGCTGCTGATTTACTAGCTTTGTAACAAGGGACATATGACTGAACTTCTCTGCTTCCCAGCAGAAGAGAACCCCCAGGCTGATTTTCAAGTTGTTTGTCTTCTGTGTTGGAAAGTCAAGTTCCCCTTAAGCTCTTTGGCCAATGTACCATCTTACTTAGAAGATCAGAAAAAATGAGGAATGTAATGACACTCAGAGGCCTCAAGATAATATGGCCCTTTGAGCCATGGGGTAAATTTTGATTTTATTGCCCTTCTCTCTGGTTTTATAGAGAAGCACAAATGACTAGAATTGACTTAGATTCCTCCAGAGGAATCTGCCTCATAAAAAGAAGAGAACAGGGAGAACAGGACGGTGCTTGGAATTGTTTTCCAAGGTATTTTTCTTGATCCTTCACCCCTGGAATTACTTTTTATATGGTCATTATTGTGGCCAGTTCACAAAGCTTCATTCCTTTGCCATTGTACCCAATTACAAAGGGAATTAGAAGATGGCAAAAATAAGAAAGACTGGAATCAAAGCTGGAAAATATGCTAAAGATAATAGTAACTCAGACACACTCCTGGTCATTTAGTATTATCACTTTTTTCTTTGTAGAAAATACTTTTTTTTTTTTTTTTTGAGAGCCTAGTTTTGCAAAGCATGAAGCTGTATATGAGTTGCATGTATGGAATTATTTATATTCCCGTCTTGTTCCACAAAATTTCTGAGGTGGCTTACAAGAAAAACAATAAAACAGCATAATATAAATAAATAAAGAAATAAGAACCAGGAAAAACACAAATTAAAATAGAATGTCAAAACTAGGGGGGAAATGGAATACAAATATTTAAACCATAAGGGCCTATAGTTCCTACAGTTGGGGCTGCAAATTTGACCTTGAACCAAGTGAAAGGGGAGTATGGTTAGTGGTTTAGCTCTTAATATCCTCAGCAACATCTTTTGGTACAGAAATTTTTTTTTTTAAATTTTTTTTTTCAACGTTTATTTATTTTGGGGACAGAGAGAGACAGAGCATGAACGGGGGAGGGGCAGAGAGAGAGGGAGACACAGAATCGGAAACAGGCTCCAGGCTCTGAGCCATCAGCCCAGAGCCCGACGCGGGGCTCGAACTCACGGACCGCGAGATCGTGACCTGGCTGAAGTCGGACGCTTAACCGACTGCGCCACCCAGGCGCCCCGGTACAGAAATTTTTCTAAAATCTCTCATGCTATTCTCTGCTTTCTTATGTAGAATAGATCAAGGTATATCTTCTATGTAAATGCATATGTAACTTTTTTTGGATGGTTCAGGGTCATCACTAAGAACAGAAGTTTTTAGGGTGGCTTAGTCGGTTAAGCGTCCGACTTCAGCTCAGGTCATGATCTCGCGGTCCGTGAGTTCAAGCCCTGCGTCGGGCTCTGCGCTGACAGCTCAGAGCCTGGAGCTTGCTTCAGATTCTGTCTCCCGATCTCTGCCCCTCCCATGTTCATGTTCTGTCTCTCACTTTGTCTCTCAAAAACAAATAAATATTACATAAAAATTTAAAAAAATAACATCAATTTTTAAAATGTTTCCTCGAGGATTCCCAAAGTATTGTTAGGGTTCTTTGCCCCATACTCTGTGATATCTTGAATTTTTGACTCTGGTAACCTCCTTCTCTGAATTCTGCTTTTTCAGTTTTTGCTGTTTGGGAGACAGAAAAAGCAGCTTATTAGAATTTGGAGCAAAGAGAGAAAATGCATTGAGGGAGGGTCTGAGGATTCTGCTGTGGTTACGGCATGCAACATTAGAGAATGGGTTTTGTGAGATTGGGGTACTTTTTCTTTCTTCTGGGCTCTCTGTTGTGACAACTGAGATAAGCAGATAAGAGCTCTCTGAACACATAAGGTATTATTGTAACCAGAATAATAAGGACCCCTTGCACATGTGCACTTTCACACTTATTTCTCATGTGATCCTTGAAGCCACCGTGCAAAGTAGGGTCAGCAAATATTACGTAATTTCACAACTGAGAAATTAACAGGGTGCCCAAGATCAGAGATTTAGAGCCAGATTTAGAACCCAGGTACCCTGGCTCTTCTTCAGTTCTCTTTAAATTAATTAAATTAAGTTCAATTAAGTTAATGAATAAATGGATGAATTTATCTGGGAAAGGTTTCACAGAGAAATGGAAGCTGAGGTCTTCCCAGTGTAGCATCCATTCATTTACTCAATGGATATTTATTGATATATTTATTGATGATATAGATATCATTCATATCTAAAGAATAGAGTAGTGAATCAACCAGACACAACAGACACAAATCCCTGCTCCTATGGGGCTTACATATGAGGTAATATTTGAGGAGAAGAGGAAATAGGCTGCCACCGTGGCTGTCTGGAAAGACAGATGCATACAAGGAGAGCAAATAATACAGGAGACATGATGGAAGCTACTCCCGAGAATCAGGGTCCCAACAGGAACAAATGACACTCTCAAAATAGGATAATTTAAGGTAGAAATATTGAGATACCATTTATAAAGGTGTGGATAGGGAGTTGGGGATGCCTGGAATTAGAGCAGTAAAGCTGTTCCTAGCTCCAGATCCATGAGGTGAGAGAAAGGTTACTGGAACATGGATGGACAGAACTGGGTAGAGGAGACCCATTAGGACAAGCAGGTGACTATTCAGGGAGGAGGTCAGGGGTCCCAATTCCCTCTGACCTGCTGAACCCAATGGAAAGCCAGAGAGCAAGGGAGCCCATTCATGTCAGATAGAGAAGGGGTGAGTGTGTCTCTAGAAGGAGCAAAAGGAGGATAGGCACATGCCCAGCAAGACTGGAGAAGCAGGTGGCATTTCAGTTCTGGGACGAGCAAATTGAGAAACTTAGGTCAAGTCACATTCCCTCACTGGACCCATTTCTTTCTCCCCTTGTAACATAGAGGCCCCACAGTGTGCTTGAAGCTTCTAATTCCAGGTCCAGCATTTCATAGACTTTGATTCAAAGGAACAACATGGTCTCCTTTCCATAAGAGCCAGCTGGGCTTGGAGCGCCTGGGTGGCTCAGTCGGTTAAGCATCCGACTTTAGCTCAGTCATGATCTCTCAGTTTGTGGGGTCAAGCCCTGTGTCGGGCTCTGGGCTGACAGCTCAGAGCCTGGAACCTGCTCTGGATTCTGTGTCTCCCTCTCTCTCTGCCCCTTCCCTGCTCATGGTCTCTATCTCTGTCTCTCTCTGTCTCTCTCTCTCTCTCTCTCTCAAAAATAAACATTAAAAAAAAAAAAAAAAAAAGAGCCAGCTGGGCTTAGACAGGGGACTGGCTCTTCTATAAATTCACACTGAGCAGGTCCTGGGCCATAGCCAGGACTTGAGGTGGTATGATGTTTACGGACCTCAAAGACCATGGGAGAAGACAATGGGGGGAGGTAAGGGCAGGGAGGATTCAGGACCACTGGCTAGCATGGTTGGGAGAAAAGATTGCATTCCTACATCATTCCTTTGCCCGAAGCCCTGGATGACATTGCTTAGGTGTGGCCATGGTCCATTGGCATCCAAAACCCCTGGTGTACCTCGAAAAGCCCTGGCTCTCCAAATCCCACACAGGATTTGCCGAGCCAGACTGTGTGTGTGTGTGTGTGTGTGTGTGTGTGTGTGTGTGTGTGTGTGTG
>NW_024412572.1:2649442-2664346 GCF_014898765.1 Herpailurus yagouaroundi
GTGTGTGTGTGTGTGTGTGTGTGTGTGTGTGTGTGTGTGTGTGTGTGGCGGGCGGGGGCAGGGCTCCAAAAGCTGCATTTCTAACAAGCTACTGAGGTGATTCTTAGGAACTCTAAAGTTAGATAAAGATGACTTTGGGCTGGCTGCCACAGGCTTCTATTCACATCCGGGAATTGGAAAGAATCATGCAGAGTGCTCTGTCCTCTGGGGATGTGGCCACTGGTTTTCTGAGGTACCCAATGATAACCAGGTCATCTTTGTGAAGGGCCTAATTGTTGCTGTTACTTTTCTAACATTTGTCATATGGACATTTAGCATTCAGTCCCTTTTGTCCTAGCCAGCAGTAGGGCCTTGTGGACTTTCTTTTTTCTATTTTCTTTTTTTCCTTTTTTGTCCTGTGGCGGAAGGATGGGCAGGAGGGTAAAAACAAGTATAATAAGGTAAAGAAAGGGTTACTGACCTTAAAAAAGTATGGGTGGATTGGCATTTGGTGATGGTCTAATTTATATTTGTGGGGATTTCTTCTGTGCCTTCTGTAACCTTCTTTCTCTCTTATTCACCCCTGGAAGTGAAGGGATTATGGACGAATGTGCACAGTGTTCCGAGACCGAATATATTCATGAGTTTGGGTTCTGCGTGGTGGTGGTAGTGTGAGTGGGTTTGGCCTGGCGAAACTTGGCGGTGCCTCCTTAGCACCACGATGCCTCCTTAATCAACATCATGTAAGGTCACCTGCCAGGGCTCTGCAAATTCACCCTTTCATGGAATGCCTTTTTTAAAAAATTGAAGTGTCATTAACATACAGCGTTCTATTAGTTTCAGGTGTACAACATCATGATTCAACAGTTGTGCACGTGGTCCAGTGCTTACCATGATAAGTGTAGTTGCCCTCTGTCACCATACAGCATTACTGCAGTATTGTTGGCTATATGCCTTGTAAAGCACACTTTACTGTGGAGAGAGTCACAAGCCCCCTTGACCATGTCAGAGGGAGAGAGAGACACCTTTTCTACTCCTTTCGTATGGAAGTTGTTGCTGCCTTTTCTTGGACAGAAAATTACAGATTGATGGGACTACATTTTCATAGACATTTTGGTGTCAGAGCATTTCAACAAATGTACGCTTTGGGACTCTCTCCTCTCCACTCAGGAGACGATGTCTTAATTATTTTGACCAAAGCCAGACTGTGTTGTGTGTTGTAAACATCTGGTTTATCATTCATCCAGCTGAACTGGTTTATATTTTGTTAGAAGAAAAGGCTTGGGATTAAAGGCATTTAAGTAATTAAGCACACGTCAAGACAATTTGGTGATGGGTAAATATAGTCTCTGTTAAATGCACCGTCTGGGGCCTCTGGTTTAGATTTACGTCCGGCTGGAGTAGGGGGATGAAAGCAGATGCCGGGCGGACTGGTCCCTGTTCTGGGGGGAATCAAAACCAAATGGGTTTTCAAGAGTTCAGCCCCATCCCTCTAAGTACCTGTCCCGCTGGATGAAAGTTTTCTTTGAGTTTGGCCTGGAGGGAATAGAGCCGCAGTCCCCATCACCCAGCGGCACTCACAGATTTAATGAGGCTCTCTTTGGGAGGCCTACCATAAACTGTGCTTTGGTTGATCCTTTGTGTCCGGGAAGCCAGAGATGTCCTGGAAGCTAAATGCTAGGCCTCGGGTTTTGTGTTCCAAGTGTGTGTTTTAGGTACCAGTCCTGGAGCCTGAGCCTACCCTGCTTTGTTCCTTGGCCCTGACCCTCTGGCTGGATGATGCCAAGGGACAGCGATGCCAGGCCTGGCCGGGTCAGTCTGTGCAGAGCTGTGGTTGGCGTTGGGCAGAGGGGAAGCATGAGCCCTTTCCTTTAGGGATCATAGTTCTAAAAACAAGAAATATGAAGAACCTAGTGACTCAAAGGGACCGTACGGATCAGTGAGGGGGTCCCTAGTGAGCTGTGCTGTGTTTGAGCCGAGACACTGCTTCTCTTTGTGGGGAGAGGGAAAGGACAGTGTCCTCTGTGCTTTCTCCTTCTTGCTGGCCCTGCTTCTGGGGGCAGTGGGATGAGTGGTTAGGTCTCTCTTTTCTCTGTCTCCCTGGGTCTAGAGCAGAGAGGAAAGACTAGATGTGATCCTGAAGAAGAAAGCTTTGCCATTATGGCCAGATGGAATGGTGCGTGATGGAACCAATTAGCTCATTTTTGCTGAAAAGAGAGGAAAAAATTCAGAATTTCAGTTTTCAAAGCAGAGACTCCTTTTTAAAAAAAACGTTTGATTGTTTTCTTCTTCTTTCAAACTGATTTCCATGCTTGTTTGGGGGTAGGATCTTGGTTTCTGAAGTCTGTGGGTGACCCAAGAGGCCAAAGCAGTTCCCATTCTTGGGTGAAGTTGTGGCTGAATAGTTATTTTCAACTTGCCTCCCCCACCCTCCCCATTCTTCTTCTTTTATGTGCTGTTGCCTCCCTCTGTAGCAGCCACTGGTTGGAATCGCCCGTCTGATGCCCTCTGGAAAAAGGAGGTACACAGCCCTGGAGGACAGAGACACATCATGTACAGCATTTTGGGGCTCTGGTTATCTGGGTTGGGACAACTCCGATGTGATGAACTGAATTGTATTGGCCCCAAGACAAAGAACCATTGGTTGGGTTTCCTCTCTAGGAAATGGACTAATTGACTAGAGTTTAAAGGTTCTTCATCAGCATAGTTTGCCATAGAAAATTGGAGTAGTGAAGAAGATTGTGCCTGTGATAAATGGGAAGAGATACTGCGATACGTGTAGCCATGGGGCTGGTTACTCTTACCCACCATTATCCCTTCTGTGTTCCCAGCAGTGTACTAGGTGCCATGAGAGATACAGGTGAGGGGAGAATGCTCTCTGACCTTGGGTACCTTGTAAGCCTTCAGGAGACACCCAACAAGGGGCAGACAACATCCCACAAGTGAAGTGAGCTGCCTGTTCCAGGCACGTGGTGCAAGGGAAGCTTTATTTGAGACCTCCAGTGATTTAGATCCTCCTGAGGATCTGGCAGCAGGACCCCTGAGTCCAAGTGGTCAGCTTAATGCTGTCAGACACTCGGCTGCTGTGCTCAGTGCCCAGCACAGCAGAGATTTCAACACCTGTTTAACTTTTTCCAGGCAGGCCGGGGGCTGTCTTCAGGGTGTATGTTGCTGCTGTGGTTACCATGGGTGTGAGTGCAGGGATTGATTGGGTGGGGGTAGTGCACAGGGTGCGGTCTAGTTTAGAGCTCCACCTGCCTGTGATGCTTCAGCCTCTATCCATGTGGACAGCCCTTTTGTAGCTTTGGAACATCCCCCACCCCCCTCCTCACTTGGGACTCCTCCCCTTGATTATTGTAGGGTGGCTTCACATTGCTGTGGTTATGGCTCTTGAACTGATTAATGATGCTCAGAGTGAAATTGTAGTCTTGTGAGTAAGACAGATCTGCAGCTCATTCAGCACCCCCCGGGCACCCCTCCCGTCCACACTCCCTTTTACCCACTGTCTATTCCCCCCCAAGCCCCCAAAGTTATTTCGGGTGGTTTATGTTCATGCCAAGGAGGAAACTTAAAATCAGGAGAGGACTGGTCCTTTGGCGATGCGGCGGCTCTCAACTCACTGCAGGAGTGGTCGCTTCCCAGAGCGCCCCCTGCAGTCTCCCGAGGGCCTCTGCTTCTACGTGGGGCCTATGGCTGGTCCTTCTGGATTCCAGGGCCCTAAAAATGAGGCGAATAGGGGCAGGGTTTGAAGAAGAGGAGGCCGATGAGGAGAGAGGATTGTTTGAGAGCCTCTGTGGTCTCTCAGTATGTGGGTGGGGTATCGCTTGGGAAGGGGAGGTGGAAAATGTTGTCTAGATTTGTTATCCATCCTTGTCATTTATCCAGAGCCGTGCAAATGCACATTACTTAGCATTTGCACATGATACGTGTTTTCCTCCCAAACCAATTTTCTTCTCATCTCACAACTGTCTGTAGTCTCTCTGGAAAGAATGGTTCAGAGCAGAATGTGTGTTTGAGACAAGGGAAATCCCCATGAACCAGAGCTTACCCCTCCTTCTCCCCCTCCGTGATTACACGTGCATCCTCGCATGGTAGGGTCGTCGGTACTTAGGGTTGGTGGGATATAATGTCTCCCATATGGGAGCCAGTGACCCAGGACAGACTATCCTGAGTCAGAACATACAGACCATTTTATAGTCTCTGAATAAAACCATGAATGAAACAAGTAAATAACAGTGCCTTTGTCCTGAGCAGAAAGTTCTCTGTTGTGACTATACCGGAGTTATAGGGACAGAGTCATTGACTCATTTAGCATATATTTCGTAGGGTCTGCTAGGTGCATGTGGTGTGAAATACTGTCGGGATTAAAAAGTGAATCTCGTGTGTGGTTCTCAAACTTTGTGATCTCAGGAAACCATTACACTTTTTAAAAATTATTGAGAGCATCCAAAGGGCTTTTGTTTTGGTGGCTTATATCAGTCAATATTTATTGTATTAGAAATTAAAACTGAGAAATTAAAAAACAATTTTTAATGTTTATGTTTGAGACAGAGCGAGTGAGGGAGAGGCAAAGAGAGAGGGAGACACAGAATCCAAAGTAGGCTCTAGGCTCTGGGCTGTCAGCACAGAGCCTGATGCAGGGCTCGAACTCACACACTCTAAGATCATGACCTCAGCTGAAGTCGGACGCTTAACCGACGGAGCCACCCGGGCACCCCAAAACTGAGGAAATTTTTAAAGCCCAAGGGTACACAAACACACATTCCATTTGCTGTCAGGAGGATGATGCCACCCCATGTCACAAAATCCCACTGTACACTCATGAGAGAATAGGAGGGAAAAAGCAAAAAATGTCCTAGTGCTATTATAAAATTAGTTTTGACCTTCGGAGCACCCTGAAAAGGTCGTGGGGACCCCCAGGGTTCCCCAGACCACACTTTGAGAACCACTGCTCTACGGCCCTCTACCTCCGGGAGGCAGACCAGCACTGCTCTGGGACGGAATGGGAAGGCACCAGAAATGAGTTCTGATAACGTGCTGTGGGATGCTATGACATATACTTTTCCTGATCATATGACAGTAATCCATAGTCACTCCTGTGCTGTCACTGAACACAGGTAGTGTCACCTGATGGTGGTGGCGGAGACTTTGCGGTGGTCGGGGGGCAGGAGAAAAGGGGAAGCATGAGGTTTGAGAGAGTATATTTGATACTGAAACATAACTTTGTTTTTGGGAAGTAAAAATATTGTCCTTAGGCTAAGAACTAAAGCTCCACAGAAACTTGTAGATTGAGGGGTGACAGAGGAGCACGCAGTGCCTGTTTCCAACAGACAGAGGTGAGGTCGAGAAACTCCTGCCCTACAGTTGCCATTTTCACCTTCCTTTCTTCCACAGGCATTAACTCTCTGATCGCCAACAACATCTATGAGGCTGCCTACCCTCTTCATGACGTAAGTATCCTTTCCGCGCAGTCTGCAAACGGCTGTGCAACGCAGGGGACACGGTGGCCGAGTACACAGCAGGCGAGGCGTGAGGGAGTCACGCCGCTCAGACACCTGGGCCGAATCTGGCCTCCTTGGGGTGGACAGTAATCCCCACAACTGCCTCTCCGGGTATTGTCCAATGGCGGGATGAGCCGGCTTTGGTGGGAGCGTTCCCCACGTGCCCTGTGGTGGTTTTGGGAAGGCAGACGTGGCATGCCAGTGTATGATGGGAGGGGGTGGTGGTGAAGGTGGGTGGGTGACGGTGGAAGGAGAGTCGAAGGCCCAGGTAACACACATCCTGGGCGGTCAGACCCTGAAAAAGTCTGAAGGTGATATTTTGTGTGTGATTGTTTTGTGTGGGTGTGAAATTCCTCATCCTATATACATATATATAATAGGCAAATATATATTAAGTATCAGGTTTAAAAAAAAAAAACATATTTAACAATGTTGAAGCCAATCTCTCAAAATTGATTTTGCTGTTGTTTGGTTCAGTAGAGAAAACAGACGGACTTGTAAGTAAAGCTTTCCTTGACTGAGAGTCATGTTATAAACATCCCACGATACAGAGCGATGCCATTTCTTCGAGACGCTTTGTGAAGAACTTGCCTGGCCCCTGACCTAGGTGCCCTCACAACTGCACTACTCCTTGACCGGTCACTTCTTTCCCACGGGTCACAGAGTCATGCCCAATGAGACTGCGGAGGTGGGGCCTCTGAGTACCCGAAGGAGTTTCCAGATGGCAGTCTCCCACCCCCATACCTTGGCTGTGTGCAAATATGCTGTTAGGTTTTGCCGCTTGTGGACAGGGGGTGCTGTGCCCTGGCGCAGGGCGAGTTCACACCGTTTGCTGGCCACGGCCTCTGCCATTGTGTTTGCTCCGAGGAGGCACAGGCTGATGGCAGACGCCTAGGAGGGGAGCATCTTTGTGCGAGAAGCTGTCCAGAAGAAACATGGCAAATGTTGATGACTAACAAAACTGAACATTGGCTCCTTACCGTGTCAGGCTTTTGACTTTCCCCCAAAGGGAATGACAGAAAGGGGTGACGCTAGAAGATGGAAAAGAAAATCCTTTCTCTGTTTTTGATAGTTCCCTTGGCTTGATGCAGCCATCCCTCCTGTCTTACAGGGTGAATATGACAGCCCAGGGGATGACACGAATGACAGAAAGGTAAGCTGGCCTGGGCCACACTGAGTGCTTGGGCACAGGAGACTGTGGGTGGGTGTGGGGCTGGCCCCAAATGTCCTGCTTACCTGATTAAATATTTTTCAGCAGCTCTTCCACAGCCCCCTACCCTCCAGGCGTTGGAAACGTGAGGGCCATTTCTGGTCATTGACATGACTGTGTGTATGGGGTGCTCACACTGGCATTTAGTGCTTGGACAGCCCGCAGTGCTCACCATCCTGAAGTCTATCCAGAAGTCCCGCCCAGAAGCATTGTCCCACCTCCGATGATGAAAGGGCATCCAAATTCCTTAATTTATAGGTGGGAAAACTGAGACCCAGAGAGAGTGAGCACCTTGCCCATGATGACACTGCCACAATTAAAGGGAGGAGGCTTGGAACACCTCTGACTCTCCAATCCAATGTCCCTGCTGCATAAGTGTGTTACTATCCGTGCCATCATGGCTGTTTTCTTTTGGGGGAGGGGGTGTCATCTTTAACTTATTCTTCTTATTCTCTAGGCAGACAAGTGGGGAATAGCCATTCCCAAGTTAGAGATGAGAGATGTGAGGGAGAAGGAGGATCAGTCATGCTGTATATTCCGGGCAGCTAGGAATCAGAGGTTATAGTTAGGGGAAGGAAAAGGTCCCTTTGGAAGGACCCCTTCTGCGCCAATCACAGACGGTACCTGCCCCTACCCCTCTCTCCAGGCTCTCCACCCAGATCCGGTTCTTCTGTGTGGGTGTGCCACCCTCCCTCGCCATGGTGCGGCGCTCTAACAATCACCCGCCTCTTTAGTGGGGACTGCCCCATCTGGCTGTCAACCCCTTCATGCCATCCTCCCTCCCAGCTTCCCCCAACCATCAGCAACTCTGGTGAGCAGAGGAGGGAGGGCAGAGGTGGGAGGGCTGAGGAATTGAAGCCCGAGGAGTTTCCCTCCCCCCAGCTCTGTTGTCTGGAAAATTATTCATCCCCCAAGTTGCCTTTTGAGCAGCCTTCTTTTTATCCTGCCTATTAGTCCCTGTTATGAAGTGTTAAGTATTAAAAACATAAAAGGTCTTTTCCAGAAATACTGCTGTGATTGCTTACACATGTCCCCTCTCTGCCTGCCCAGGGAATCTGCTGTAGTATTGCGATGTCTTAACCTCATCTGTTTTCTATCTGATGCTAATAGTCTCGGTGTTTAATTTCCTGAAAAGTCCCGGATCAGAGTTAAAGGAAAAGGAGGAAGCATTTCTCCCCTGTCTCACCTAGTTCACCCCAACCGTTTTCTGCCCTCCCGCTTTCTCATTTCACCTTCCTCCCCTTTAAAGAGTGCTCGCCACTGCTGCCCACCTAAGGATCCTCCTGCTGAGTGGGTGGTGACCCCAACCGGTCAAGGTGGAGCACTCTACAGGAACATTCCAGAGACTGGGAACACACAGCAACTCCTGGCAGAAATCAGCCAGACCTCTGTTACCTGCACAGAGGCAGAGGGGAGCAAATTGTAGACTATCTAAAATATATGTCTGTTCTTCTTTGGGATGATGTTATGTTAGCATTAACAACACGACACAACAAAAATTTTTCCTTTCAGGAATCTTTTGGGTAGGCCAACATAATTATTCCCAGTGCACAGCCCAACCGGCAGAATGGGTAGAATCTGGGAGGCAGGGAGAGACCAGGTCGGATGGAACCGCACCTTGGTGGTTAATTCCCACAGTGGATGTCAAAGGTAGACAGCTGTCTTCAAAAGACAAGAGGCCCCTTTCTTGTGGCTTTGCCTTGGGTTTGCTGGCCAGTCCTTATTTTCCTCTGCCACGGTCATGGTTAGGGATATTGGCTTTGCTGGGGTTGGGATAAGGGAATCCGTGGGAGAGGGGACGCTTTTTTTCTGTCCATTTGGGTTGGGAAACTGATACCCAGCAAGGTGAGGAGATGGTTCCAATGGCCATAAATGATTGTCGAGTCAGGACTAAAACCCTGGCGTCCAAATCGCAGCCTGTGCTTTACAGCCAGGTACACAGGGTCTTGTTGTATGGCAGCGGGAATTCTCAGCGCTGTGCTGGGTTTGTTCCCACAGTTTCAGTACTGTATGAGTGGGGCCTAAAAGTATCCTAAGGAAGAAAGAGTCCAAACCTCTGAATACGTGCAGCATATTGATTCGTTTTAATTGCGTTATAATAGTCTAGTGTTCTTGGAGAGAGCTGCAGGAAGGGTTTTGGTTGGGTGCCAGGGAGAACCCTTGCATCTGTTGCTGGGGGGTGTGAGGGGTTAGGCACTGCAGTGGGGTCACCCCTCTGGGGGCCTTTAGAGGTGATTTGCAAGGGCACCCCAAGCTGCCCATCCTGCCGGTATCTAGATGTTCTCTTTTACTCCTCCCTGCAATTTGTGCCTGTTCCCATGATCTCCTCGAGGCCCAGGCTCCTCATGGGCAGATCCCAGGAAAGACCAGAGGCCCCTGAGAATGCAGTCTTCTTCCCTTCCAGCTTGCCTTGTGCAGTTGTGCAGTTTCGATGACTCAGCCCCAGCCAGGGGCTGGAAGTCTCTCTCCCTGTTCCTGGAGGCTAATTACCAAGACGCAGCCTGCCTCTGAAGAACAGGGGTTTCCCACCTTTTTTTCCTTTTTTTAAAGTTTTTATTTATTTACTTAGAGAGCAAGCTGGGGAGGGGCAGAGAGAGAGAGAGAGAGAGAGAGAGAGAGAGAGAGAGAATCCCAAGCAGGCTCCACACTGTCAGCCCAGAGCCCGACTTGGGGCTCAAACTCACAAACCATGAAATCATGACCTGAGCCAAAACCTAGAGTTGGATGTTTAACTGAGCCACCCAGGCATCCCGGATTTCACACCTTTCTAGAAAGCAGGGCAGCAGGAAGAGGGAGCAGCATGGATGTGGATGGGTCTCCCCTGTCTGCCAGTAGCCACCTAATTCCACATTAGCTGGACCTGCCTGGTTTTCCCAGGCATCCCAGGGAAGTGACCATAACCATCTTCTGAGGGCCACCTTAGCCCTGCCAGCTCCCGCAGCTTCCTCACCCACTTACAGGGGTGCCTAAGGTACATCACTGGAATGTGATTCTTCTTAGCAGTTTTTAAACCCTGGGTCTTGTATTTTCCAGCTTTTGCAGATGATTGTTTTCTCTAGTGGACGGTTATAAAGTGACCCACTAAAAGGTGTGTGAAGAGAGTCAGTCTGTTTTTCTGACCAGAAAGGTACTTTTGTCCTGGGTGTCACTTGAGGATTGATTTTTCTCCTCCTGCACTAATCTTGCTACTGGAGAAGACCGAGATAGTTGAAGTGAGTCACTAAAAATTCAAACAGGTCATTGCAGGATCTGGGAGTAGAATTCCATTCTCTTCCATTGAGTTTGCCCTGTTCCATCATCACCTTTCGGTGGGCTGCAGCTGGCATCTTTCTTCCTGTTGCAAGCCTGGCTCTCGGAGGAGCTCGAGAGGGCCTCGAGTCTCAAGCATCTTGCCATTCTCTGGCATTGCAAATGGTTTTAACAGTTGGGTTCCTTTACAGTCTCATGAAATACTAAAACCAACTGACCCACTGTCAAATGTGATCCCCAGGGAGCCCATGGGCTGCTTGAATGCCCTGATCCATCAGGCAGGGTGGCCCCTGTGGGTCGTTGCTTCCTGCCGTAAAGGTTTAGGGTCAGGCCGACGTGTTTGGAATGACATCCGGGCCTCTGAAATAAGGTACTGTCCATTGAGAGGGAGCTGTGGACCTTCCTGAATCTATTTGCAGGCTTGGCCGGTCATGAAGAGGACGTGGTGTAGCTCTGAGGGAGAAAGTGGATTTACTAAAAGCTGCATTAGAAGGATCTAGACTCTGCACACGTAAAGGGATTGTTACAAGATACTGTGGATGTCTTCCTGCACTTTCCTCCACCACGCTAATCCCTAGGTGGCAGACTCCAGAGCACGTCTCCCTCCACCCTGACTGCCAGTCTGCTCTGGGACCCCGTAACCTGGGCTTTAGTATGTAAGACTCACTTGGTCTCTAAGTATGTGTGAGTGAACATTTGTAGAGATGGCAAAGGGTCTGCAGCGCTCGAGCCGGCCTGGAGAGAGCCACGTGGGCATTCGGCCCTCACTGTTGCATCACTTCCCAGGCTTGGTGTCCGGTAGCTGGAGCTCCATTGCAGGGGCTGCCCCGTGATGTCCTCTGTGTCCATCCTGCCCATCTGCACGGGGCTCACACAGCTCTCTTGGCTCATCCTTGCAAACTGAATCTAGCTTTGTGCTCCGAGGGTGCCACGCTGAGAAAGGGACCTCCAGACATTTCTTGCAGCATGCTCGATATCCCACCAGGGGCAGGGCTTGTGAGCTTGGCTGTCAGTTTGGGCCCAAGCCAACTGTGCCATACTGGTTCTTGGAGTGTTTTTAGTTTTTCCCTCCAGGGCAGTAGCAGATGGATGTTCTCAGGCTCAGGTTTTGGCAGATTCGGAGAGGAATCTTCTCTGGAGGTCAGAACCGGGACGCAGGCAGTGACGACCCACAGCCCTCAGGGGAGTCCTTGTTCTTACCTCCTGACGCACATCGGCCTCCCTTTGGGCCACAGATGATGACAGCCAGGTGCTGGTGAATGCAGGGATTGCACTATGAGAGGGAATAAAGACCCAGGGCAGTAGTAGCTCCCCGGACAAAGGGGAGGAGGTGGTGTAATAGGAACAGTGAGATTAGGTTAGACGCCACCTGCCCGGAGCGAGCGGCATCCAAACTCACGGATTCACATCCTGCTCTGCTGGTCATGGCGCTGCGTCGCTTTTCGTGTGTGGGTTTCCTCCTCTGCAAGTGGCGGTGACTAAGGCTGCTCTGTCAGGGTCCATGTGGTTTTGGGTTCTGTTCTGTAGTGGTTGGGAGGTATGATGATGATAGAAGTCTTTACCCATTAAGGAGGAATGCCACTTCTTATGTCAGTTTACTTAAAAAGCATGTCTTTAAAGGTTCTCAGGTGAAAAGGATGGCTTCCTAACGTACAACTGGATATCTAAAATACCTAGTTAGAGCAGGGTCTTCTTGGCAGAATTCCTTATGAATTCTGTGTCATGTGTAAGGACGTGTGATGTGTAAGGAGAATAAAGAACATTAACAGGATGGCCAGTGTATTGTCAATGCTTGACGTCTAGCTTGACTTGTCAATGCTAGATGTACAATTCAGTTACACGCTAATATCTATTCAGCTTGGGTATGTAGATGACGTCTAATAACGGTTCATTACCAGATCACTTCATTTCCAGGCGGATGAGCTGTGAAGCTCACCGGCGAAGTGTTTGAAACCAAAATGTGGTTTGCCGCTGGGATTGACACCTAGGTTTTGCCCACATGCTGGCTCTGCTAACGTTGCTGGGAAAACGTCACGGGACGGCATGGCTTGATGTGTTGGTGCCTCACTTCCTCCCTTAACTTCTAGAATGTGGTGCACTCAGGTGTTGCCCCCACAGCTCCACAGAAACCCCTCTTGTCAAGGTCATGCGTGACCTTACAGTCACCGAGTTCGGAGGTCACTGCTCCATTCTTACCTGACTTGACCCATCAGCAGTGTTTGGCACAGCTGGTCATTTTGTTCATTTTGAAACCAGTTGTCCCTTGGTTTCCAGGACACCACACACGTCTAGCACATTCCCGGCTGCTCTGCCGTCTCCTGTGCTGTTCATCATCTCCTTGCTCTCTGACCATTGCTGCACTGGCGCCCTGATGTCACGCCTCTTCCTTACCTACTTCCTCTTCCTTGGTGGTTAGATCCTTAGTTTAATGACCTTATAAGTCATCTCTGGCCTGACACCTCCCAAACGTACATCTTCTTTGTAAAGGAGATGGACTCTCCTTTGAACTCCAGAAGCTTACGTCCAGCTGCTTACTCAGTAGCCCCATGTGGATTCCAGAAGGGCAGCTCGGATTAGCACGTCCCAAACGGAACTGGTTCTGCCCTGCTGACTGGTTCTTCCCACAGTCTCCCCACCATAGTGCATGGAGTCACCATTCACTCAGCAGCTCAGGCCAGGTTCTGCATCTCTCATTCCACATCCAATCTAACAGTCAATCTTACTCTACATTTAAAATATAAAGTGGAATCAACCACTTCTCATTACTTCCCCCACTGCCTCTGTGGCAAAGGCCACCATGATCTCTTCTGGACCGCTGTGGTAGACCCCCCCCCCCACTCCTGTGCCAGCTCTTAGTCTCTTCTCCACACAGCAGCCGGAGTGAGAGGTCTGTAGTCAAGGCAGACTGTTTCTCCCCACTCCGGCAAATCTCCCCTCCTGGCTTCCTTCAAAGTCCAAAGGTTTGGGCGTGGCCTACAAGCCCATGAGTGATCTGCCACCTCAGTACTTTCTGACATTATCTCTCATTTTTTGCCTCACAGTCACACTGCCCTGGAAGTGCAAACAGGCTTCCCTGTTTTCCCTAGGATATGATGCATGCACTGTCCTCAGGGCCTTTGCACAGGAGAGCACTTTTCTGCCTGGCACATTCCCTCACTTCTTCAGCTCAGAGGTCACCTCAGAGAGGCCTTCCCTTGCCATCTATCTAAAATAGCATCCTACTCCACTCTGCTGCCCTTTGTATTCTATTCCTTTGCCTCAATTTGCTTTTCCTGAAGCCATTTATAAATCTATTTTTTTAAAGTTTACTTATTTATTTTGAGAGAGAGAGCGAGAGAGTGAGCATGTGTGCAAGCAGGGGAGGCGAGGAGAGGCAGAAAGAGAGAGAGAGAGGGAGAGAGAGAGAATCCCAAGCAGGATCTGTGCTGTCAGCACAGAGCCCGACACAGGGCTCAAACTCACAAATCATGAGATCATGACCCAAGCTGAAACCAAGAGTCAGATGCTTAACCAACTGAACCACCCAGGTGCCCCAAGCATTTATAAATCTTACATGTTGGTGTGTTTCTGTTTGTTTCCACACATCAGGGTGTAAGCTCCATGACAACAGTGATTTTGTTTGGTTTATAGCTATATCCAGCATCTGGCACATAGTAGATGTTCAATAAATACGTTAAATGAGTGAATGAAAGCAAGCCAGGACTCATTTTCCTGGACGAAGCAAGGCAAGGGAATAAAGCAGGTGGGGTTATGATTGTCACGCACTGCCCCAGAGTGTGATAAAGGTCACCTCTATAGCCTCCTATAGCCAAAGAGGAAGTCAGCCTCTGTAGCCTCCTGCCTTTGGATATCTCTCTGGTGGATCTCGTGAGAATTTTCCTAGAAGCTGAACTTTGGGGATTCAATTTTGATTTGCTAGGGTGGTTTGGGGTGCTAAAATTTTGACTTGCTAGGGTGGACAAACAGGTGAACAGTTGTCCCCCTGCACCTCTTATCTGTTTCCCTGTTTTTCTTGTTTAGCTGCTGTATCAAGAATGGGCACGCTATGGAGTGTTTTATAAATTTCAACCTATTGACCTCATCAGGTAAGATCTGGGGGGCACTCTTGGGAGGACCCTAGAGATGCAGATTCTGAAAGGCACCCGTCAACCCTCTTAACCCCTGGCAGTCTGTTGGCCAAGGAGAGGGATCTGTTTTTCTAGGCTATGATTGTCCTGCTCTATGTCTGATGCATGAGGAAGCAGCTCAGGGCAGGGAGGGGGATGGGGTCTGTGTGGGGCAGCAGTTAATGTACATTGATATACCATGACTTCTGTCTCTCAGCATATAGTCTCTCTTTCCCTGCCTGTGTGTGTGTATGTGTGTGTGTGTGTGTGTGTGTGTGTGTGTGTGTGTATGCAGCTATCACTCTTACTATTGTCCTTCAAATTCATCCTGGAGGATAGGGTGAAGCAGATCCTTGGGTTATGCCCAAGTGGCCATGGTGTTGACCAAGAGAAGGGAAGACCTGACTAATCACGTGAGGAATAAACTGGCTCTTCTGACAGGGAATGTCAGCTCTTTATGGCTTCTTCACATTAGAAGGGAGAAGAGACTGGAATCCCTCCCTTTAGTGCTGCCCCTCAAATGATGTCTTGGTACCTTGAGAGTTTCCCTAGCTTCTGCAGAACATTAGTGAAAGTCCTTTGAGAGAATGTACTAGAATGCTGTGGGTCTGACTAGCCTCAAGTGGGTTGAGGACTCTGGAGTCTCAGTGGGCTCTCTGAGCCCAGCTTCATTCCCGGCTGGAATGTTGGGAGGCAGCACTGTGAAGCAGGAAAGCACTGAGCTGAGAGTGGAGGCCGGGCCTGCCATTGTGGGCTGTGGCTTCTTTGGGCAAGCCACGTTCCTTCCATGGTCATTGGGATCCTGGTTATCGTAAACTGAAAAAAAAAAAAAAAAAAAAAAAAAAAAAAAAAAAAAAAA